>NC_132934.1:160288500-160609437 GCF_034638445.1 Ciconia boyciana
TCCATTTCTTGTAGTTTTTCACTGCCACAACACTTTTTTTTCTTAATTAAAAAAAAACCTCCTCTGACAAAAAAAAAAGTACCTTATCCTATGTCCCTTCTCCTGCACCAATAATATTGCCTTCCTCTTTTACTTGATCAGCCTGTACTTCAATTGCCCCTCCCTCTTTCTCCTCCATAGTGCAGTAGTCTATAACCCTTCCTAAACTACACGCCACACCGTTCCTCTGACAAACTGCCATTCCCGCTCCCTCCCCTGCAACCAGCTTAAGAAAAAAATGAGATGAGAAACAGGAGAAGAATCTTTCCTCATGCCAGCATCTGTGCTCCAAGCTGGTGTTGCCGAGCATCCTGCAATGTTCCCTTCTAGTGGTTTTGAACGAAGTTCGTTGCTTTCCCTTCCCCAGTTTTGGTTTCCACACTGACACACTTGGGAACCTGCTGGTCCCTGTTGCAAAGGGTCAGAGAACAAAGAGACTCGCAGAACTCCCAGCCACTGTTCCCTCTGCTGCTCAAAGGGGAGAATCCACAGTTCAGCTGTATGACCTGTTGCAGCACTTTTTTTTAAAGCACAACCAGGAAAACGAGGCCTGTTTCATTCTTTTTTAAAAACGGACACTATATGCCTTTTGCAAGAAAACTGGCTTACACACAAGGATTGTTTTGTTCGCAATACCAATGAGCACACTTGCATACCTGCATGGGAACAGAATACAGTACAGCATAAAACTTACAAGTATCACTGCCATTGAGAAGTATCTTTTAAGTTAATATATACAAGACAAAAACATTCAGTAATTGATGATGTCTGGATTTAATTAAAGTTTATTGTGAAAACTTTTGTACCTGAAAATTAATTTATTTGAAATATATGATAAAATAATAAAATTAAAGTGGGGTTTTTTTGTTGGGTGCTTTGTCTTGGAAAGCCAAGGTCTTCTCCACAGTACTAAGCACAGTACTCTCTTTCCTCCCAATTAGTCTGTTTACAGCTGCAAAAACTCAAGACAACAGTTTCTGCTGCCACTGTTCTGGCAGGTCTCCATTTATTTAACTTCTATATTCCTGTTCCCCTCAAACATTCACCACACTTATTTACCACTTTTGTGTTTTCTATGATTGCTCTTTTACTCAATGATGGAAGATTCCCCCACCCCAGCTGGTGGCTCCCTTATTTTCCCCTCATTTCTACTCCTTCTTGCTCTATCTGCTGCTTACTCTTTCCTCAGACACTCCTTTTTCCACTCTTCTTTCCCCCAAATGGTCTACTACATTCTTCTCTCCCCACAGCAAGTAGGATCTCAACAGATAACAGTTGACTTTACACAAAGACTGTTAATTTCACGTTACTGCTTTCTATTTGAATCAGCAGGGAAGATAAAAAGCAAACAGAGGTCAAAGGAAAGATTACAGGAATCTCTGCACTCAAGGACATGAGCTATCTGTCCAGTCAGACCTCTGGTGATCTGATAATCAGTTCTACTTGCTGCAAAAATGTCCATTCCTTTTCTTTAAATAGATAAAAACAATTTTCATACATAAACTTTCCAGAACTTCATACTGGCTTTTATATACACCTTTAAATGAAAGGATTATTCAGCATCATAAATTACATGACAAACACATGCTAAAATCTTAGAGAAACTGGGAAGAAGGAAATCACACATCACGTTTACACACACAGTAGACACACTGAAAGGCATTCTTCCAAGACCCTATTTCTGTTGTTCAAATTAAAAAGAAGAAACAAAACCTTAAGTTTCTGAAGAAAAGTGGCATGAAACAAGAGAAAAATAACTACTAACAACAGTGCAAGCTCACAGGAAACAACTCATGCCTCATCCCGATGACCAACAGTGCCTCCATGCTTGACGATGTCTGGAACTTTTCAATATTCACAAATTCTCCTGTAACCACTGGATAAAACAAAAAGTGTATCTGCTTGAGACAAACCTGGGTTAGACCCTGAACATTGATCATCCCTGAACTATACTGGAAGACCCATGGATAAAAATGTTACCTAATTAGACCTTTCCTCATTCAGAAGTCTCAACTGAGATTTTGAATTCAGATCAGTTCTCAATGGAGGAGCTGGTTCCTATCAGAATAATTTAGAGCGTAAAGGACCTTAAGAAATCACTTAATCCAATCCACCACTTAAAGAAGTGCTATCCTAGACTTTCACCTGCTCCCATTAATAACACTAGATATTACACAGGAAATAAGATGCAGATTACATTCCCATGACCACATTGAATGTATCTTGAGTTAGTCACATTGTTAGCGTCTACTAATGAACAGATTGTACAATTTCTTATTTCAGTGTGTGCAAGTTGTCACCAGCCCAAACTGTAATAAAATGTTGAGGCAATAGGTATTTTCAGAGCATAGCATTGTTGCAAATATCACAATGTGATTTATTCAGCATTTATAATCAAGATACTGCTATTACAGGCACTATACAATGCAGTCTTGGTTGCTTAAAATATTATTTACTCAAATTCTGCATAAGTCTGCTTTTTTTGCAAGTATTAGATTACATTTTTTGAAAATTTTATTAATTTAATTTCCTTCATGATGTTATCAGGCAGATTTAACTGGGAGGGACAGGTGAACCATGGGTTCAAGGTCAGGTACTATCCAGTCCTAGAAAACAAGTCAATAAAGGCTGTAGTCTGAGGACTTGTTTCCCATAAGTGGAATAGAGCTAAAAGGGAATGGGTAACTCTTGGATATCCTAAAGCTACAGCAGCAGAAATTGAATGTCTGCTCATACAGCCAGTAGACAAGGAACAGCAGAGTAAGTCCTTGCACTTCACCCTGTCAGCATGCCTCCGCCCAGCCTGGATGAGTCACCTCCTGCGGGGTCACTGTGTCACTTCAGTCTCTGGATTCTCTGCTGGGACTGCCATGAATGACATTATATGGTGGCATTTGTTCCAAGAAGACATTTGTCTTCTAGGAGCTGGATAAAGACCACTGATTTCATGCAGGTCAGCAAGCAACCATCGAAATATTAGTGACTAAAAGTCCTTACCAACTTTTGCCTGCTTTGAACTGGTGACACAGAAGTGATGGGAAAGACTCCATCTTCCATTAGCAGTCCCCAGGCTACCCATTAGATGGTCCTTGACCTGCTACCCGGTCACCCCATCCCATTCCCACCCTATGCGAGTGAACATGCATTTTTTCTTACAGAAATGTTGCAATTCTTGAGAATTTAAATCTAAATTGTCACTATATATTATCAGTACAATTCACACGGACTTCAGCTGGTAATGCTTAGCTAAAATGCTTTGTAACTCAGAAGAAGAGACTTGTTACTTACAGGGAAAAATACACTGCCTCTAAAACACAAAGCAAACATAAAACCTGCTTCCAAGGAAATTTGGGGGGTGGGGTGGGAAGGGGTGTTTCAGAAATAGGAATATGGAGCACACTATTCAGGAAGACTATGGTGATCTCTAAATAGTTATGTACAGGCTCACTATTCAAATATAAAACCAAGTAACTTCAAAGCTAGGTAAAAAACTATTCTGTATCTTTTACTACTAAAACTGACTCAATTATGGAGAAGACTTCATATGTGAGGCACTTAAGATCAAGGTGGTTTAATATTGTTTTACATAGCGCCTAACATTTTAAAGCAGAGATATACACAATTTTTTTTAGAAAAAAATGCATGAAATTGCTTTTACTTTTCTGGTGTTTAATTATTTTTGTCCATTTAAATAGCAATATATTACTACTTCTGCATCTCCTGTTAGGCTTACGTTAGAGACAACTCCTCTGAACAAGGAGGAGTTCTGTACATGTCAATGCGGTTCAGAACATTACAGATAGGACAGTTTCTACAAACTGCCCTATCAAGCATCATTCACACTACACAAGAGACAAAATACTTTAAGATCCATAAATGTTACATTTTAAATAAACCCTGAGAAGAAACTACCGGCTGTGTAAAACTACACAAAAATCCTGTTGGTTTTCAAATGGAAACCACTGCTCACCACAACTAAAAAAGTGTTCTGGAAATTCATCTACTTTTGAAACCTGTGGTAAATTAAAATTTGTCCTTTGTAATACTTTAAAAAAATGCATTTCCCCCCCTCCCCCGTATTTCATTTATTAGCTCTTTCAATGTTTTTAATAGATGAAGAGCTTTTTCACAGGTAGAAATACTACAGAGATACCAGGTATGAACACTTAAATGCATACATGCATACTAATAAAAGACTGGGGGGGGGGAACCAAGCATGCAAATTTGTAATTTTCATATGTAAGATGTCATATCCTTTGTAGGTATTTATATATCTGTGGAACTGTTATTAGGTACATACACATCTGTGTAAAACACCTCAGAACAAACAATTAGGTTCCACCCCATATTATAGCACACAATAAAAGACCATGCTCCACACACAGTTCCAATATTCTCATTAACTATAATCCTTCTAGCATAATTTTCTATTAATTCAAACTGAGTTTGAATACAGAGGCTGTCTCCATTAAAAACAAACAAAAAAAAACCAACAACAACAAAACCCCCACCTCACATCAGTCTAGCTATAGTGGTATAAATTTCGCTCTCATATAAATTTACTCAGCTGATATACAGCAGGGGTTTACATCAGCACATTGTACTACAATAGTCTAATGGCTCAAGTTGCACCAGTATAAATCCACTTTAGAGTTATGCAGTTCATTTACAATGGCTAATCCTACCACCTATGTATCTATACTGTGGTAGAGGGATGCTTGTTTTTGCCTAGATAGATAAACCTTTCTAGTCTGACATGGCATTTGTAGCATTCAGCAGTTAAAGTGTTAAAGCCAAATTCAGTGTTAAAGCCAAACCAAGTTTTAGAGAAACACTCATATGATTGAGTCACTCATGAACACTCATCTGCTATACGAGGTCTCTCCTGCTCCTCCTCCCAGTCATTCAGAGAAGGAATTAAATAAGTGTTCCAAGTCTTTCTCCCATCTCAAACCATGGAACAACCCGTCCAGCAACCAAAACAAGGAACAAAGGCAGCAAATCCTCCAACAGTTTCCTTCCCACCTACCCTGGTTCTTCAAGTATACTGACTAGTGACTAGAAAAAAATAACTGCCTCAAACATCACATAGTTAAGGGGTAAAATGAAGATTTTTTGCCACATTACAGTTCCCTTCTCTAATCATCCCCAGGAAAAGAAAGGATGAGAAACCCAATTTTTCCCCTCTCCTATGAGTTTTCCTTCCTATTTTCCATAAGACACAGAGGAAGATCTAAAGATTTCTCCTACACAAACCATGACTTCCCTCTCTAAAACTTAAAAGGAGTTAAAGTGGTCATGGTTGATTCACCCCTGCTGCTTGGAAAAGCTAGAACAGCTACTTCTCCTAGGCAGTCAGTCAGCAAGAGCTGAAACACATTCCGATCATCAGCCTACATCTGTATTTGCCCAAACTTAAAGAATTACCTTGAAAAGAAGAAACAGATATACACAATCAAATACTGCATTGTGATATTATTTTACCATAATCAACGTATTAAAAGTGCTATAAAATAGCAACTACTTTAAATTTCTTACAGTATAGTGGCCTTTTTTTTCCTCCACAACATAATAAATAAATTATATGCTACCATTTTGTGAAAACTCTTATGAATTTAAGGAAACGATTTAAACATTTATCTCATAATATTCAAGCAAAAACAATGGAGAAAAGAAAAATGACATCTCTCTAGATTTGATGTATCTTCTCAGCTTAATTAACACAAGCTTTTCCTGTTTTAATTTGCACTTAAGAAGCGGGAACTTTACTCAATTTGCTAATTACTACATTTTCAAGCTGTTTTCTTGAAATAGATGGCAGCCTATCACACTAGGAACCAAATTTCTGTAGTTACCTCGAATTACATAATTGTCCAAAGCCTCTTCCATTCTTTTCAGTGCTTCAGCTCTATTAGAGCCATAGGTAATCAGCTAAAAAAAAAAAAAAAAAAAAAGTATTTAAGTTACCTAGAAATGAGATAATGTTTGTCTCTAGATTCTGAATAGCATTTAAAATGAAAATGGTTTGTAGAACTTCTGCAGTCACAAAAACATTTCTCATGCATTACTGTATCTGTGCTTCAGATGTCTAAAACATCAAGAGAAAACTAAGATCTCTTAACCCATTCAATTAAAGAAGGCCAATCACTTTTCCTTCATAAAACTTAAAGCATTTAAACAAGCTCTCTCTTCTTCTTTAGGCGCACAGAAAATTAGGAGAGGTTCAATGTCTAGTTGACCCTCCTGACTTCTAATGCTCAACTGCCTTCTAAGATTTAAGTGTGAATTTTTTTGACAACTGAACTCTGACTATAATGTCATATTTTCATTTTACCATTATGTTACTGATGAATAAGAACTAATACTAAGAGACACTATCAACCATTTATTTCACTGCTTCTTTTTGGAAGCCAGAATTACTGAAATTTTAGTTCTGGCTAGGTTACATTTAAAAGTTCTGGCTAGGTTACAAAAAAAGATAAATTAGCAGCACCTAAGTCTGAAGGTAATGGTTTCTGTTTAAATCAGAATCCTTTTAGTGATCAGAAACTGCAAGACAAATCATTACGGTGTCAAAAGATAAACAAATTTTTGTTTAGAAGTGACACTAAATTTCCTCTACTCCACATCTTCCTTCACTTCTTTCATATTCCCTTGAGGCATGTTACGCCTAGCACCTTTAAAATACTGATTTACCAATCCTTCAATATACTCTCCCTCCTTTAAAAGATCTGTGTACAATATTAGTGTTTCATAGCTTTAGAATATTCAAAAACAATCATCAACTCACTTTTGAGATCATAGGATCATAATAAATGCTAATATCACTTCCTTGTTGTATGCCACTGTCAACACGTACCTTCAAAAAATAAGAAGCAAAAATAAGTATATATTGGAAAAAAAAAAATTTCAACATGAGATCAAATCTACCTGGCAGGCTTAAAACATAACACCCATGAAGCTTATCACGTACATTTTTTTCCCCTTGAAGGACTAGAATAATTATTTGTTTTCAGAGGAGCTGGGAGGGGGAAGGGGAGCTTTTTCCTCCACCAGGAAAAATTCTTGCAAGTTATTCTCTCCTTTAAAAGAAAACACGACTGCAATCTTCAGCTGATAGCCAAAATTCTCTTTTGTTCTCCTAGAATGCACAGTAAACACATTAAATTTGATCTAACAATTTAGGTTGTGTTACACACTCTAAACTTCATCTCTGAACGTATCCAATTCCGATTTAATCCCTGTAATAAAATACAGTTGTAATTATTCTTCTGTCTGACACCTGGCATGCAGGATGCCCCTTATAATCACATCCTTTCTGCATCTATATGTAATCATGTCCCCCATGTTCCGCTACAGCCCTTCTGAGGGCTCCAGTAGGAATACAAGTAGGGAGCATTCAGCAGGAACTTTGGAGCTCTGCTTATCAGCTCCATAGGAATACTGATCCTGTGGTTTTCATGTCTGTAACACTTTCCTTCTTTGCCTCACCCTCTCAACTGTAAAACATTTTTTGTTTTCTGTTGCTGCTGTTCCCCTGAGGCTTTAATGTTTACACAGCTTTTTCCATGGCTTTGCTTTGTAAGGACACAGCCCCAATTAAAGCTCTGATTCTGCAATATTCATGGAAAAAAATAACACAAGTTCAAAAACTTCTTTTGAAGAGGCTGATTGCTGTTAACCAGCCAACAAGTTAGTTAGTATATTGCTGATTCTTGTTTTCATCTCTCAGTTTGATTTCATCACTGTAGCAATGAGGTTAGCCATATAAAACTTTTCAAATGAGCAATTTCTGGGGAATAAATATTTATTAAATTGCTGCTTTTGAGCCCTGGAATCTGAAATATTGTTTAAAAACTAATCAAAATAACTCAAGAGTGATAAACACATTCTGGGGATCATAAGGATGGAGAGCTCCAATCAAAGCTGTTGAAGTAGGCAGGGCTCTGATATACCACATTGTAAAGGGGGTGGGAAAGAGGGTCCTGGAATCTCACTTAAATCTTCACCTGTGGGAAGGAACCTTTGTAATAAACAGCAGCTCATCTGTCTGCAGCAAGGCAGAAAAAGGTCAATGCAACGGCTGTTAGGCCTTTAATATTTTAATTTAGGCAATTATCAAGGGACCATATGTAGAACCTCTTGTCTACAGAATCCACATGAGGGCATGATGATGACTTTATTATCCAAATGACATAAAAAGATACCCTAGCAGGTGTACTCACTTTCTTCAGTAAGAAACACTGTCTGACCAGTTTTTATGATGCTCTGTTCTTTTTATTTTAAAAAAGCATATACTTATTCATATATTTGTATTTATATATTTATACTTATATATTTATGTTTATTTGTATAGCATATTTATTCATATGTAAAGGTAGTATCACTTCCATAGCATTTTTATCACATCTTATCTGAATGTGCTTTATCTATGCTTAACTAGGCCCCCTACTACCCATATCAGGTACGTTTAACATTAGCTACTGACGAGAAGGTCGTTCAGACATGTCATGACTACAGAAGAAACATGCAGTGTATTTCCCAGCTCCCCTTCTTCTAACTGCTAAACCATCCTTCCTCCCAGGATGTTTGCCTATATATAAAGTCAATGCATATATTCTCACATTCAAATCAGAAAAAATTAACTTACCTACTCAGTCCCAGATAAATCCCTTGCCCATAATATTTTTTGTAGTATACAATAAATACATATATAAGACGTGAAGGTATGACATACATACTCCACACATACTTGAATTATACTGTGACTTTTGTCTCCAAAGTAGCACCTATGAAGTGATTACATACAAGTGTTCAGGGGTGCTTTACATATGCACACATGTGCATGTAAGTATTTATACATGTATATAGTATTTTGACAAATAAAAAACTATATGAAAGGTGCATAATTCAGACCCAGAGTAAGCAGGTTAGTCAGACCTTGAAGTTGATGTAAGGCTTCTGAGGCTACTGACTGCATGCCCAGCCTGCTCTGTCTTTCTGTTGATACACAACATACATACCACTATACAATTTACACTTTTTCCTAAGTATAATATCCTCAAAAATGAAAAATTACAGTGAGAATTGAAAATTCTTTAAAAACTACAGCATAATTTCATTTAAAAAAAAAAGTGTCTGCAGTCCTCTGTAAAAGTTTAATTTTCATAAAATAAACTCAAGATGACTAAAAAAATGACAGCAGAAAAGAAATACATTTACCATCTTCAATTCTCTCTGTGGTGCTTACGTTTTCAGAGCCTAGTAACAGTAGGTGATTTTATAAACTATACGGTGTGACAGAACTTAATGAATATTGGATGAAAAAGAAACCCTAATTCAACAGATACTCGCTATAATGTGCTTAACTTGACAAATAATAGCAATACTTATTATTAGACCTCCAGCGTTTACTTCTGCTTAACATATTTCCTTTCTTTTACTCAGTATTTAAAATACCAAAGAAAGGCTATGGTTCAAGATCCTACTGTACCCTACAGCTCATTGGTATTACAGCCCCCAACACTTTTATTGCTGTTGTACTACCATTATGTGTTATTACACTAGGACAACAGTAAACTGAAAGATAAAAAAAGCTTAAGAGGAAAAAACAAAGCGCAGCCTATGTCCCAGTCCTGCAATCAACTATTAGTGCATCCAATTCCACAGAGGTTCTCGTATTTCTCCATTCTTTGCCATACCAGAGTCTAAGAGTTTTCTCATTCTGGTAAGAGTCATTAGAAGACCAGACTGCCCATCATACTGGCAAAGAGCAATGCTGGAGCTCTTCAGATATGGTAGTACATTCGCTGTGTTGTGTAAGAGCATTGAACATGAATGCTCACTATCATAATACGGGTTTTTATGGTTACCTATCTTAAGCTTCATTATCAAAGATGAAAAAAAAATTTATATTTACGAGTACCATGTTCTAAAAAAATCACAGACTACCTGACACAAAAATAGCCAGTATATTCCTATCTATAAGAAAAAAACCCTCACACAGCCATGCACACCAGTTCCACCAGCTTGAGCAGCTGACACACGGGCACAGGTAGACAATCAGAGCTAACGTGAGAAACAGAAGAAATGAATTGAAAATGCATTTGGCAATACACCACTCATAAGCTGAACTCGCTGTGACACACTACAAGTCTTTGCTAGCTTTTTTTAAGCCAACTTGTTGACAATTCTAAAATCTAAAATGCAGAAAACAAACACTGTGGCACATTGGGCCTGTAACACTGAACTTTTTTAGTCATATTAATTTTGTTCTTAGCAGCATGACATTCTCAGGAGATAAATTAGTTTCACAGTGGCAGAAAATATGTATTAAGACACCAAACCATGAGTGCCTACATAAAAAAAGCTGTTCTGTTTTTAATATGACAATAGAAGTAAACAGAAAGAGAACAGCCTAGACAATCTATATGAGCTCCTCAAACCATTGCTCTGAAGCCTCCAGCGTAATTAAAATTTCTATCTTCGGTACCACGATGGACCACGTGAAGCGATCAGGCATCTCCCACCCTTCATTTTCAATTCACCTCTCCGCCTAAGCACAACTCCCAGCCCACCCCATCTACCTGACAAGTGACAGCCCAATCTGATTAAATGCTTGCAAGGGAGGGGACTCATGGGCCTCCATGACAGGCCAAAAGTGATCACCATGGAGATACATAATTACAGCTGTCAACGCGTCTACTGTCCTGCTGGCATCAATTTGATTGCTCCCAGCAATAATGATAGACAAAGCTTAGTGTGCACTCTCCTGCACCCAATCACTTTATCTATTCCGTGGTCCATTTAGCTGACATGCAACATTCACACAAGCAAATAACAGCAGTAAGCAGAACATTTAAGGCATTTTAATTGTTTTTTCTTTGTATGGATGGCTCACAAGCGCAAATGTTATTACATAAAACTCCTGCTGCAGAATTAATTGAAGAAAGATTTGGTGGGACAAAGACTGTAGGGGGTATAGTTTGTCCATTATCACTTGTACTTTCAACAGGTCTCACGTTTGGAAAATTGCAAATTGCAAAAACTTGCAAGGGCAAAATGTTTGACATCCTGTTAGCTATTACAACATGGTGAAAACTTCTAACAACCACTGGAGTATTCATTATAAATTCTTATTAAATATACCCTTTGTTTCATTTAAAAAAAAAGTTTAGATACATCCAATGATACCTTTTTCCCTCATCTCCTCTTTAAGATCACATAATGCCTTTTAGATCTTCACAATTTTTTTCTGCTTTCAGGCTTTGAACACAGCATGAAGCCTTAAAGAGCAGAAAGGGTCAGGTCCCTTCGGAAAGTATACGGGCAAAAACAATTTAAGAAGCGAAATAAATCATATATCCAATAACATCTCCACATTTAAGATTCCTCCTGTAATCTTTCACTATTTTCTGTGCAAGCAATCAGACTGAATAATCGTATTCACAGATGGTACAGCCTTGTCATTCCACTAACTGACATAGCGTCATGTATATGTGCACTTATGACTTAGACTACCTTGATTTTACAGAAAGGCGGTGTCCTTGTTCTTTACACATAGCAGAAAACACTGTTTGTTAAACAGCCATTTCATATAGTCAGACTGTATCCTGAAACATGTAATAATCGCTGTAACAAATTTCCTTTTTAAAGTCTACAAAGCTAAACAGAAAGCACTGGCAGTTTCTCACTGGTTCACCCAGTTCTCTGTGCTTAAAGAGCTGACTCAACATTTCACTGTCCTTTGTAACCACCATGGCATTTTTACTAAAGCTGTGTTTGAAAAACTTAATCTAAAAGTTATAGAATGTAACAAAATATTTCAACATATAATGGTTTCCTGTTATACCCAATTTGAACATTTTAAACCCAGTTTGGAACTGTACATTTTTAAGCAGTTTTTCAGGTTGCACAAATAAGTATTGCCATGTCCTGTCCCCCCAGCAAAAAGCTGGAAAAAAGGTCCAATTTACAAAGCTGCTGAGTACTTATAGTCTCTGTCTATAAAAGAGACACCCAGTACCTACAAAAACCAGAACCAAGTTACTTACACTTGGCACGTGCAATGGTTCCTGATACTGAGACAGTTTACCAATGGATGGCAGGCCAAAAGATTTGTAGGGGTCCTGAAATAAAATTCAACATGAGGAAGCATTAAGTTTTTACAGATGCAGAGGAGATAACATTAAAAAGCTAGAAGTTTAACAGAAACCACTGCTGGAATAACTCTGTTTTCTTTCCCCAGAATTACTTATGTTGAAATACATTTCTTCATCCACCAACCCCTGCAACTCCAAATAAAGAAATGGAAGCATATAAATTCTCTTGCATCGCAGTCAAAAAGCAGGAAAGAAGTGCTCTGCACATAACTACAGTACACCACCAAAATATACAAAGATGACATTTTCATTTGCTACAATCTGCCTTGGAAGAAGGATGGGAAAGTATTCATAAGGGTGGAGTTGAGAAGAGAGTGTAAGGAAAAAAATTTCAGAGATAAAAAGGGCAGTTAGAAATTCAATTATCTTAAGAAATCAAACTGACCTTTATGCCTTTGGAAATCTACATAATGCAATACCAATATAAACTTAGTAGGACAGCAAATAAACATATGGCCTACAGAATAACCAAACTCATGGTAAAGTAGTTGGATCCATTACTTATAAATGTGAGGGAATCTAAGTTGGAGAAAAAAAAAAAAAAGCCCAAGCATCAGTTACTCCAGCATAAAGCCTACTCATACTAAGATTAGCTTCCATGCCAATCACAGGGCAAATATTTATTCTTTATCAAAATAGTTCATATAACTTGTAATCAGTAGAGAATGTTGAAGATTATGTGCATGTCAAGAGGAAGAAAACAACAACATAAAGTAAGATGCCCTGGGTCACAAAAGCCACAACAGTTAAGCGAGAGAAAAAGCATCTCAAGGTGCTGAATTATTTTTGAAAAGCACAGTTACCTAAAATGTTCCTCAAAGTGAAGGAAGCTAAGCATCATTTTTTAATTCACAAATCTTGATTTTCATGTATCAAAAATGACGTTACCTTGAAGTGTCCTAAACATGCTGGAAAATGGGTTTTATATTTTAGTAAGCTTTTTCAAGGTGAGATAGAGAGTCATACCATAATTATAAAGTTATTGTCTTGGAGTGCACTTTGAAAGTTTCTCCTATAAACTGTAGCTTCAGAAGATATATAACTTGCTTTTTCAGCAACTTATTAAAATGTTTTAGTACAACAACAAAAATTCTGTAAGCCATTGAATTTCAACTGTCTTTTTAAGACAACAAGTTTGAAGTGCACAAGTTAAGAAACCTGGAAACACTAGTTAACTGTAGCAAATAAATCCAGCACTGCATCATTAAATGTGAACAGAACATACAGCAAATGTCCTTAGAAATAAAGCTTAGTTATCTCTTTTACCACTTTTAATTTTGATTTTCAGAAAAAAGGTATGTTGAAATACATACTGTATTTTGAACTAGAAAAATAAAAATTCTACAATTCTACAAAAGCTCATTAACAATTTGTGTTACATACTTTAAATCGTGACTTTCATATGATATTCCTTGACTTCACCTTGGCATCTCTCCACACCTGGGTATTATTACTACTCCACAATTCAACCACCTACCCTCCTCCCCATTACCACTCATTTACCTCAGCATAAACTCGACATTCAACCGCCCAGCCGTTGATGGGAATATCAGCCTGTTTGTGCCTGAGAGGGTAACCCTTAGCAACACGGATCATTTCTTGGACTAAGTCCAGCCCAGTAATGCATTCTGTGACGGGATGTTCAACCTGCAAGGTCAAGAACTGTCAGTCAGTAGGTAACAAAAACACAAACAACAACAACAACAAAACCAACCAAAAAAAAAAAACCCCACACACAAAAACAAGACACCAAACACTCCATAAACACACACAGATAAACAAGAAATTAGACCAGCCAAAGAATAGGTTCCCATCTTGGTCTTTTTCCCAAAAAAATTTCTACTTGACAAACTCCAGCAACCACCTTCTTTGCAGAGAAACCCCAAAAAATAAAATAATTAGCAGATTACAATAACTAGGAGCAGCATACAAAAAGAAAACTATAGAGAACACCTAGGAGGGTTTGGGGGGAGGGGTGGTCCATTTATTCTACAAATTCAAATGCACCTGGTGACGACAAGGGAATTTTTCTTTGTTGAGAAGCTTTTCCCGTTCAATTTTGTTTTGAAAAGACTCACACTGTAGCCATAAATATATTTTAACTGAAAATCTCAAAGTAGCTGATAATCAACCCATTCTGCTACACTTAACGTGGCACATACAGGAGGCGCGTACAATTTTCCATAGAACTAGCCTACCCTAAATCTCACCCATTCGCCTGCTTTCACTAACCCGTCCTGACAAGCAACCAGATTAGCGTAATCTTGCATCAGCGCAGTGTAGCAGAAATGAGCAGATGGATCCTTCAATTTTTTTCCCCCCTCCAGACTTATCTGTTTAGTGCTTAGCATGCACAATAGCTGGGCTGGACCAGCAGAGTCACTCTGCGCTCTCAGCAAATTGCTGCTAACGGCTTTGGATGATGCTGCCATGGGAATACCCGTCGTTCACGCTAACCCCGGCATGTGCGTACAAGCATGCACACATGTGCGCGCATATGCACATACACACTTTTTTCCTTGAAATGGGGATATAACTGGACACATTTATTAACTTTAAAAAAACCTTTAACTAGACATAGCACAGTAAAAAAGCACCCAAAGACAGGAGGGCACGCCATATAGGTGAAGTAAAAGATAGGCATGCTAAAAGCATGTTCGTCACACAGAGACAGCTGCAAGACTTTCCATATAGAAATTATGACAGAACTGCCATTTTTATTACAAAATGTTTGTGTTCCAAGGGCCAAAATACCTTAAGAAAACGCACTTCACAACAGTTTCTCTATCATGAGATGTCGTACTATGTACCTTTTGTGACACAGGAAAAGGCCAGTGACCAAACCACTTGTCTTTCTTCCTTCAACTACACCAGTATTAAGGAAAACATTTAGTCATTATAATAATCTTGTGGCTTATCAGAACAAGAAGATGCTTCGGTCTTTAAGAAAAAAGCTTTGTAAAAATAAACAGATGGCATCCATAATTAGCCCTGTGTGTGCTGTGAGTTTGTTTAGAGTTTCAACAACATTTTAAGACATTTTGACATAATTTTAATGACAAATCATCACTGAAACAAGCACCTATTCTTTGAAGGATAAAAGTGACATTGAAATGGGAATCTGATTATACAGTTTAAAGATGTACCTTTGGGATTCAATCTTGATTCTACCTAACACATGATATTCTCCAGCATGTCAAGCTTAATAACAGTATTTGGAGAATCTACGGAACATCTCAGTGTCTACCGTGCAGTGCTAAATTGAAGCAATTCCATTTCTATTAAGACTTGAAGTTTCTATTAAAACTCCCTAAGTTTTAATAGAAAGTTACTTATCACACATTCATATTTGGACAACAGAACTTATTCCCTTATTTTGGAATTTAAGTTTTAAAAAATTAGCTTTGAGTTTAGAACACGTTTGGAATTCTAACATTCCAGATAATTAAAATACAATTTTTTTTTTCAAAGACATTTGCATTATTTAGTTATACTGTCATTTTTCTTGGATTGCAATTGGCATTCCAGGTTCAATAGCTTCATTGTTGTTTTCTGCTTTATTGTTGATGATCAAAATAGGATGGAATGTTTCTGGAAAGAAAAATATTTTTGTTGTTTGGTTCTTACAACTCACAAACATTTATTTAATCCATTCTTCAATACAGATCTTTGACTTGGTCAATATTTTCTTCTGTTTCTTCAAAATACTCCCTTTGTGTCTGCACACAAAACAGCATTCAGAAAACATGACGAGGAAAAAATTTTTGAGGGGTTTTTTGGGGTGGGGAGAAGTTGTTCTGCTTTCTTTTAGGACTGTGCTTCAACTAGTGCTGTTTAGGCATAATGCAGACAGTACCAATCATACCACTAATTTGGCAATACCAAATACATTTAAAATGCATTTTAGTATACATTAAGAGCATCAGATCACCAAAATGCGGTAGAAAATAATTTCAGACATGAAATCCTAGTTGACTTATTTGTAACTTTAACCTTTCAGTGAGGTGCACAGCTCAAACTGGACTTCTTTTAGCATATGCAGTTTTCTTTCGGCAAGGGGACGTGCAGGAGGGGGTCAGTATTTTTAGCATTATATGGAATATGCTTCAGCATACAGTACAAAAGGACATTAACAAAGCAGTAATGCCATATTCCTGGTTCAAGACGCACCCTGCAATGAGGTTCTGGAGGTGCAAGAATCCACCCACAGAGATACACATGAAAGATCTGAAATTAAAGCTCTAACCTTTTACAAAGCAAGGAAGGAAGGATGGGGGTAGAAGTGAAGACATTAGACCCCTCTTCTCCCTCCCATCCCAAAAAAAGAAAACACAGGCATCATCATTCCCTGCTTATGAAAGCTCTAGAATAACTGTCACCGCTATTTGACTAAGGTAACTGTTGTATTTATTTTTAAATCACTATTAAAAGCTAGGCTTTAAACGTTTTCCTCTTTTACTTTTCAGCCTTCTCCTTCAGGTGTCGCTCCTGTTTTGCCTGCCTGTTGTATTTTCTTCTATTAATTTTATGCTATACCTGTTCTCCATCAACAGGCTTAGTATCCGTAAAACAGCAAGTAAAGTCAAGGACTAAATTTTTAAAGAAATTAATGCAAGAAATTTATGCTCACAAACAGAGCTGAATCACACTCAATCAATCAACTCTTCTAGCTTTGGGCCATACTCAGATTTTGTAGTCAGCTGATCCAAGATCTTGCCAGTGAAGCCCCAGTCAATAAGGTAAGAGCCAGCGGTGGTATGGCTATATGATAGGGGGTAAATTCACACATTATCTCTGTCCTTAACACAAAGGGCAAAACCAGACATGTCTGCAGCAAGCAATCTACCGATCATAGCTATATCAAGGCAGCTGTACCTTATTCTCAACAGGACAAGCAGAAAAATTGATCAGCGATAACTCTCAATTAGTTAGCTGCTGAAAGTATCACCTTTACTACCAGTTCCTTTACTTATACCAAGTCTGGTCATAAACAATTTCTAACAAATCATCAGTTCAACGCACTTAAGTCTATTTAGATACATACCTCCTTTAAAAAGTCTTACTCCCCACTTTCTGTGATCCACACACACCTCTTTCTCTGAAAAATGCCACTTAGGTTCCTGCTCTGAAGTACACAAAGCCATAGCTGTTATGGCCAGCAACATCCATACAGGGTAAAGGGAAAGTGCTTCCCCTTCATACCAGATCTGCTCTTCTTCAGACACTTCACAGCAATCAGCTTCCCTGAGAGCATTACAAGTGTTTTTGCTTCCCTAACCGCCTTCAGTTTATGCAGCAAGCGACACTGGTGGCAAAGCCTGTAAGAAAATAACAACTAAGACCCAATATATAGATGGTGAAGCAGGTACAAAAGAGCTAGGGGAACCTGCCAACATCGCAGTCCAGTTAGCATCTGTTGCCAGAACAGCACAGAGAGGCTGCTAACTCTTGTCCTGTTCTGCGACTGCCAACGGTCTTAAAGCTTTACCATACTGGGGTTCATTCACAGCTACAAAAACAGTCATACAATTTTTATGAACAGTTGAAGCCAAGAGTTGGATTAGCGATCACTGCTCCCCTTACATTCAGGGGAATAATTTCCGGACACATTTTTCTCAAGACCATCAGGGTCCTCAGATCTCATAGCAAACACTTCTGGATACTCTCACAGATTGCTCTCTTGCCCCTGTGTGCATAAAGCATCAAATTGGTCACACACCAGTTGGAGCATTCAAGCAGACCACAGTGGCCAAGAAAATCTAAATTTCAGTAGACTTAAAACTACAGCCTATGTCACCCCTACTACTGTAAGTCCCTAGTTGGTGTCATATACTCCTTTACATTCAGATAAATAATCTCAAAACTAACTTTCAACATACACCTCAGTTTCCAGGAAACATGATTCACCTGGAATCCCATGGGCTTTTCTGCGGCAGCCAAATCCAGTATCAATTGACCCAAACCCATCAGCTTACAGATGCTCCTCAGCCCTCTTTATTTCAGTAAGCCTGGTTTCTATTTTGGAGAACTGAACAGCAACAGAGGTGCACACATGTTCTGCTCTTCAGGCATGCCAGCTTCCTGACTACTATGAGCAGGAGCGCTCTGGGGTCACATCTTCTTTCCACAAAATAGTTTGCAACAGTCATGTCTATGGGGTTCGGGGGCACATAGTAAAAAACAGCTTTTCAGAAAGGCTTCTGGAGAACAGGCAACGTTTGGATTAAAGTACAGAATAAATGGAAAGCACACAGGAATACATAACAGGCAATATCCTAAGCTGTTCTTTTCTATATAGTACATAATATCAGTTGTTGCTTATCTTCTGATTTATGTGATTGAAGAACTGAGTGCAATGAGAACTACAAAAATTTTCATAAACTAAGATGCTCAGGTAGACTTCTTTTATTGTTTCCTAAGACGTTGCAGAAATAAAAACTAATGCACAGACATTTGGTACCAACTAATTTTTTAATGACAGCATATAGTAACTTCGCAAAATATTTAATCTATTTCCTCATCGAAGGTTACCTTCCAATAATCATTGATTCAGTTTTTTCAATTTTTCTTTGCAAGGATTTGTTTCTTTATTGTACTGGACAGACTTGAGTAAGACACCACTTACATAGCCTATGAATACGGAACCTGTCTTTTCTGTGTTTTAAACGAACAGCACACACTTTATATCAACAAGTTATTTAGCTCACAACTTCCTCATAACTTTCTCAATTAACATCCTGTACTTCCAAAAAAGAAAAAAAAAAATCTCGCAATTCAGTAACTCGACATAATTTCCTTTCCACTACATACTCCACGTAAGAAAATAAAGAAACTTGCACCCACAAAACCTACACTTTCTTTCCTAAAGATACAATTCCTGCTTTCACTATATTTAGCAGCACTATTAAATCCCTCTCAGAGTACTTCATTTAAGGAGGCTCTGGTCTCACTGAAGCCCTTCTTGGGTTTTCTTTACATCAAATTCACTAAAGGGAAAAAAGTAATGTACACTTTGAAGAATGATCTTTTGTTTCTCTACTTATTAAAAATGGAGGGAAGCCTCCTTTTTCTCTATTTTTTTAACAGTATTCTATGATAGTTATGTGGTAATGTTGTCTGTAAGATATCACTCCATGCCCTGGCAGCACTGTTAATGGCATCTTTCAGATTCAGTGACTTACACAAACAATGTCGTTCTCTTCTGTCAACAACAATTAGCAATGCTTTTCTGTAGTTCTTTTGGGAAGCCTGAAAAGCAGACAACCAGTAGCTACATAATGGAAGTTGCATTAGGAGGCAAGAATGTGGCAAAAATCTGGTTAACTGTTGTCGGCTGACCCTCTTGTGTGAAGAAGTGTTGTTTGGCAGCAAAATCACCTTTTCTTTCGGTTCTAAAAATGGCCATGAACAGCTGGTATAAACTGTGTGCAGAATGGATTCTGGTGGGCTTAGGGGATTGGTAATGGGATAAGAGACCTTTCACCTCTAGGTCAGTAGTTCAAATTCAGTCCAGGTTAGCAGCAATTGAAAGTCTTTACCATCTGACACTGTTCGTTAGCCTATTTAAAATGACTGAAGCAAAGTGTCACAGTAAAACAAGATTCCAGTATTAGGAAATATGAAGAGTCTCAGCAAACAGCAGAAACAGTCGCTTGAGACTTTACTTTGAAATCCCGCCATTCAGACTTTGTAGAAATCTACTCCTCTAACTCCTGACAGCTCCTTTCACTGCTCCCATGCTCCTGCCCACCTATCGCAGTTCATCCCCCAGGCACTTACACACACCAAGACAACGAAACCACCTCTTGCCCTCCCATGGGTCTGCTACGGATACCAAAGTCACCACCTCACTGTGGTTTTAGCTGGCAATCCAGACTCAGCTCATCACTCTGCTATTTATATTTTGCTGCTACTGTTTATATACTGCAGCTGCAATATTTTCCAGCACTTCTCTCCTTCACTGAGCAAACGTGTAGCAGGTGCTGCCTAAGGATGTGCAACGGAATACAGTTACCATTAAGAGACTGCTAGAACCAGCCATTTATAAGCAGTGGAGCTCCAGACAATCACCAGCGGGATTTCTATATACTTCTAGACATTTCCCAACCATGCTTTTTATACTTTCATGAGTGGACAAACAGATGAAAAGGGAGGCAGAAAGAGACACGTTGCATGTAAAAATTCTTCCTCCGTCTTTTACACCAGGCACAGACAGTTTTGTACAAAGACACAGCTCTGGAATATAACATTTTCCAGGGGTCAGTAAAATCTGAGGAAAACGCTGAAAGTGATGAACAAAAGTCTTAACGCTAGGTAATGCTTTATGGGTGTATGGAAGTTTATTTACATTCGCCTTATGCCTTAGAATCAAGTTACTTTAAAAGAACACGAAAACATTTACATAAAATAAACATTCTCTTTACAATTAACTGTAAAATAAAAACATACAAATATGCCATTTGCTTTCAATAAATCTCTTACAAAGACATCAAAATTAACTTTTAATCCCTAAGAAGTTATGACAAAAATATTCAACTGTCACTTGAGGACAAAACACACTGCTACTCAAATTACCATATTTCTCAACTCCACTGTGCTGAATACAGTCTATACAAATGATCTTTTCAATCAGATTACCCTAAGCAAATTTGGTCACGTTTTGAGGAGGAAGAGAGTGCTCACTTGTTATTTAAATCGCACAATGCGTGGGGGAGGCAGGAGGTTGGGAGCAGACCCGAGACACAGATGTACAAACTGTGGTTTGGGTAAGTGCTCTCTTCCCACTGCTCGTCATATTTTTCTCAGTTCTTCTCAAGCCAATGAGAGATGCTTCGCATTTCAAGGTACTACAAAACTCTAGATTATGTGATATTTTCCCTTTGCTGTCACCTATTGATTCACATGTAAGAAGCTTAGCCACACAGCACACCCATACGTTAACAGATATTCTTTATTTACAGACTGTAGACTCTCTTCCTATAAAGGCAAAAAGTCACATCTCTCATCTTCCAGTGAAAAGCAGAAGAGACTTTTCTGGTGACAGCCAGCATTTCTGATGGTAGCATGAGAAGGAGATTTTGACACAATGTGGAAGTTAGAAAGGCTATCAATCTAAGGGGTCAGAAACTTTTTATTTCTTTCAAAGCTCTTGTTTGGCTATTTTGGACTATGACTGCCTTTGATTAGGCTGAGAACAACTGGGTAACACAAAGCACACCGCAGTGTGAGCAGCTATAAAGAATCAGATATTCAACATCTGGTCTGCCTCAGCAATCCTAACAGTGGTAAGCTGCCTGAAAACCACTCCAAAAGTGCCCTAAATGACAACATACAGAAGTTCTCTTGTAGCTGCTAGGGCAGCCATTTCTATGTTTTCCTGTGAAAAGCAAGAATAACTAGTTTTGCTATGCAATTATTCAATCTCGTGTCTCATACTTATCAGCTAGCCTCTGAAAGATGGCAGAGTAGCAGATACAACAAGAAGTACATTGCCAACAGCAAAGAATAGATCATTCTAGCTGAATCACTTGGAGGGAGTGAAACATCTGTAACAGATTTGTGTAGCATACAAGAGACACAATGGAGCTGATTCACCAACTTTTTTCACTTTCCAACCTCATATTGTATTGCAGCAACACTTTAAACAAAAATTAAATAAAATATAAACTTCCTGTAAGGTGCTACTTATACTTTTTCACAGAACTATATAGCAGAAAAGGTATATTCCCAAAGAGTTCCCCAAAAAGACAGCCAAATAATAATACAACTCTCAGTTACTGCAAAATAATTTACAAAAAACACTGGAAGATATTTGACAGATACACCAAAGGGAGGGAGGGGAGAAATCGACAGGCAGTGCAAAGTATTGGACACGGTTTAGTTAGCTTTACACAAGTATATTCTGAAGTCTGTATCTAAAGTAAAAAGGTTACAGTGATCTGATTAGAGATTGCTGAAACATTAAAACAGACACAGGAAATTGCATAATTTAGTAGACACGTTCTGATGATGCTGACAAGTAGCTGTGTTTGTAATGCACGCTAACAAAGACCTTAGGAGCATCATTTATGGATGATTACCTAAATGATGTCCATCATTTAGGTAAGTTCTTCCAGCTGTGGAGCGTTCAGCAGAAACAGGGCAAGTGAGCCTGTTAGCCACTGTTCACAGTTATGAGATGCAAAAGGAAAAGGTTGAAGCAATACAGGGACATCTAGAGACTCTCCTGGTTCTGAAATTAAATCTGGACAAGCTTCATTAGGGTTTCTATGTTTGGCTCTTAATAGAAGGGAGCAAGAACGACATGTTAGTTGCGTAACTGTTAGCTGAACAGAAAGTAAAGCTTGAGACCTGGGAGAAGTGACAGATCAATCGGATAAGCCTGGGGAAGAACCAGAGCAAATTACTACTCTCCAGCCTCAAGCTGAAATGCTAATTAGAGACAATACACAGTCAGGATAGAGGAATTAGAGAATATCTACACAAGTACTGTAATTTAAGATTAGTAAATTTCTTTAAGAGTTGGAAAGAATGAGTCTGCTATTACAGGGGATTGTCAAACTGCTTAGGCTATATTTCAAAAGGAGTCTTTAAAGTCCTTAAAGACGGAATTGTGAAAGCTTTCTTACTGTGTATGTGGAGACCTCTACAATTAAGCAAGTTTGAGGTTTAGGACTTCGAACACTTACCACTATGCATTGCGGGGGGAAGACACCACAACACAGCAAAGATAACATCTTAAAAACAAATTGCAAAAAGAATCAACTGCAAGGATGTTCCACTGCTAATTCCATTTAGGAACTGATGGACAATAATATACTACAGCAAGGAAATGGTTTTGAACTTCTGGTGGGTTATGCAGAAAACCATAAATTAATTTTCTCCTATGTAAACAACAACATGGAGAGTCACTAAAAAGCGTTCTCTCAAAAACTACAAGATTGGGAAAAGCGTAAAGAATATGACCAAAGAGACAGAAATTCTTCATAATAGTTTAATGAATTATACATTGCCATTAACCACCACCCCCTCTAACTGAATCTAAGGTAGACCAGATTATGCCTAGCAAACTCCTAGCAAAAGCTTGTGAAGTATAACTGTCATGACTAATTCTAAAAATACTCCTGGCCTGCAAGGCAAGGCAAATTTTACCAGCAGCCTTCCCCTGGTACAGGGGAAGATTGCAACACCCCATTCCCCCTTTGTACTCCAAATCCTCTCTCACTTCTTTACCCAAAGCATAAATTTACCCAGCCGTTATACAAAGTCATGCAAAGATGTCCAAATTATGAGGATCTCTTTATGCTCTATCACTGCCCACATGTACAAGCAGCAAGCAGGACACAGCCCTAACGAAATGTAGCTAAAACAGAATAAGAAGCTAATCACTCTATTGCTTGATTCCACATTTCAGTCTTTCTGGCATTATTTATCAAAGTGAGAAAAGGAGGATAAAGATGATGGAATTTTCTTGCTGACAAGTTGAACTTTCTCTCCGTCTTTGAGAATGATATTCAGACTTTAAGTTATGTGCCTGCTTTCTTAGATTATGACCAGAAATGCATTACAACACAGTCAAATAAGAGGTAGAGGGGGTTTTCCATAAAACATGTTTGTCTGTTCATTTGCAGTGTATATTATAACATCTACTACTGACTACATGTGTTGTTACAAAAATGCTACACCATGTCAGTATGCTTTTTCCACAGCTGCATTCCAGTCACAATTCCAATCATATGCATATTGCTAGTGTTTTTATTGCTGATATACACACATAGTTTTAATCACCCTCCTAGAGAAACTCAGCAAGCGATCATCAAAGTATAAAAAAGAAACTTCAGGGACCAGTGGGGAAAAGCATCAGAGCACACAGTGGCACTTAACAGTGACCTCTTGCAAGGTCTTTAGGTCAAGTGTAACAAAGAGCAAAAGCTCTGAACGCTTACTTGAGTGCTGTGCAAGGGCTCACTGCTGCAAAGTCTTGTATACGCAGGCTTATTTAAGTGAGTAGATCTTTTAAGTTCAGTGGGAAGTGCTCACATGCGTCAAGTTAGTTATGTGTAAGTCTTTGCAGGAGCAGACCCCTAAGTATGGAAAGAGGTTATGTTCTGTTTTTTTAAATAACACTTTTCTGAATCTGAAGAGCTGTTTTTCTTACCTGAAGTCTAGTATTCATTTCCAAGAAGTAGAAATTCTTACTGGAGTCCACAAGGAATTCTACTGTTCCAGCAGAGGAATATTTTACTGCTTTGGCAAGAGCTACTGCTTGTTCTCCCATTGCTCTTCGAGTTTCAGGGTCCAGAAAAGTGCTACAATACAAAAACAATGCCTTTTTTCAGTTAAAAACAAATAATTAAATCATTTCATCTTCTGCTTAGAATACCATGAAAAGAGGACAGCATTATTTAAGTTATGAAAACATGTCAAGACTGTCAAATATATACCTTTACATTTATATCGCTCCTAAATAGATATACTGCATGCTTTGCAATTACTGCTAATGTGCAGGAAATTCAGGATAAATAACAGTATTCTCTAAAACATAAAATAACAGAACACAACTTCTTTAGAACACCGAGATCTATAATAACGTAAGTTAAATGAAAATAAATACATACAAATCCATTACATTTTAGAAGGCATATCTATTTGCAAAAAAACTGTAACTAAAAAATCCATCCAATGGACATATGAATGCCAAAATACAAGACAGGAGGTCTAAGGGGAACTTGTTTTCTGACTCTGAATTAAAACAGCATGGCCGTTTCATTGACATTCTATGCAATAAAGAAGTTTTGGAAATTAATTAAGTATTTATTCGGGCTTCTTATGTGAGTAAGCTGCAATGAAGAAAATTTAGGCATTTATAGTTTTTAACTAAAACACCGCCAACGATGTAATGACTTAAACCTTCATATACTGTATTTCCTCTCTCAGCTTTACTTGTAAGCTGAAGACTAGTTATCAGTGTTTGTTAATTGCAATTCATTCCTTTCCACAAATCCTGGACACACTCAAGGGCACCCAAAGAGCAGCTCAGCTACCACCTTGGGAGCCACTGTGAACACCACCCAAATGCCAAGCCTTCTCATTCTAGGAGAGCAACATGCCACTTCCACTGCTCCAGTGAACCGAAAGACTCTGGAAAGTACATACGCTGCTTGTTACTCTCCTCTGTACTGCCAATTCAGCTTTAGATTAACCTATGCAGATTATTAATTTAGAGCTAGAGAAATTTCTGTGGCTTTCCATCAAAGCTGTGAAACTGGTTGCCCCTCACCTTTATACACTGACCTTCAATGAAAGACAACATGTAGCTGTTCATCTTATATGAGCTTATAAATATGCTTATTATATTTCTGCGGTGACTTACATTAGGCACATAACTCAGCTCTCATTTTAAAAGTACTTTTTTAAGGGAATAAGAAGTCATTTATACCTTACGTCCACGTTACTGTTTAAAACGAAAATACCAAATGTTATGTATTTCTTGAGGTGTCCTCAACAGTGAGTCCTAATTCTGCAAAGGAGCAATCAGGAGCCTCCATGTATCTGAAGTGGCCCCATCAAAGTCAGTGAAACTCCATCTGGGGCCCAGGACTGCACTCAGACAGAAGCCAGTGCTGGGTCAGGACTCATCTTTCAATACTTACTATGGGGTTTTTCACTGAGACCTGAACTCACAGAAGAGCTAGAGACTTCTGCCACAACAAACTATATCTGACATGACACAAAAAGTGAGGAAATATCTAGGCAAACTGGGAGACAATGGAATCCTTTTCTTTATGGGAAAAGTGCTACTTAGCACCTCCGTCCTTCCAGTGCCCACATGGGCAGATTCTAATGGATGGTAGGGCAGGCATTTTCAGAATTTAGGAAAAAATTTCTTTCTTGGCAAACAACGGGATCAACAGGAAAAGGAAGTCAAGTCTGATCCCAAGGAAAGCGATCAGAAGCTACACCAGATCAAAGGAAAAAACAGAAGATGTACAAAACTGTGTCGTACCTATCAAAAATAGGCACTAGTAATACAAAGAGAGTTTCATAATATTTCTTATTTTGATTCAATAACAGGATAATACATTACACAAAATCAACAACCTATAATTCAATTTGGGGTTTCTGCAGGGCTTTGATCATTAAAGGTCCATTAGTGGCTTATAAAGAACAGAACCTTTTCAATATTGGCTTCATATTCTATTTCTAGAATAACCATTATTACTTCTCATATGGATGAAAGACAGTTACTATCCCTTATTACAGTGGTGTCTTCCCTGTGTTTGTTAAATGTAGGTCTGAGATCTCTCTGTTCACCTCCTGCTGTAGCCAAAGAATGGAACAGAGGTGTCACACTGCTAAACTTGATCTCTGTCATGTGGTTAAGCTTTATGCTCTAAAATGACTGGATCATCCCTGTAATCAGCTAGGTTAATTAAGCAAAGTTGTCCTATTCCCCTCTGCTGCTTTACCTTTCGTGTACATTGCTTCTTCCTTCTTTAACAATGCACCTTTTACAACTGAAGTAACTCTTCTCTAATCTAGTTAGGCATCACTTGAAAACACAGCATTTTAAACTTGACTTCAAATCTGTTTCTCACACATATACCTATTATTCTTTTGACCAAATAGCTCCTACGGCAGCATGAAGGTTGCAAAATAAAAAGGATTCACAAGATAAAAGCACCAAAAGAAAAAATAAGGTCAGACCTGACATTTCTCACTCATAAGATCTTCTTCAAGCTATTGTAAAGTTGACCAAAGACAATACAACTGGTTTGTTCCATTGTTTCTACATCCAGAGAGATGACCACATGGACAAGATGTTGCCTCTCCACTCCTAGTTCATCAGATAATGTTTCCCAAAATATCTCCATCACCTTCACTCACAGATAAGGTTGAGATTTTGAACAGTACGGACCGTTACACTGTCAGTGGAAATTTACTGCTCAGCTTAGACCAAAAAAAAAAATGCTTAGACCTTCCTCTGAAGATACCACTACACTGGCAGAGAATAGTACCTTCATTTTCTAAATGTCAAGGTCAGCTTACCTGCTCTTAGTAAATAGTTAGGCGTACTGTTTTTTTAAAAAAATTACTTACCTACAAAAAACATTCTTCTTTGAAATATCTATTATGTACTACCACACCGCAGGCATAAATATGCTGAAGTATTTGAGAACACAGTTTTGCCCCCACATCTAAACTGTGCCCACCTACGAATCATGTACACAGTCACAAACAGAACAGGCTCGCTGTTTCTCTTAACCCCAAATCCTTCAAGGATTTCTAGACTGAGTGATAGGAAATGTAGAGTCTGACATACATACATGCAGCACAACTCTAAGGAGAGCTTGTACATAGAGTCTAGTTCAATAACATACCTTTCTGCTAAGTTCTTGCCTATACACATTCATTCAAATTGTCGGTGGCTTCAAGTAGCACCTTGGCAGTTAATCTGGAATATGATCCTGAAGTACTTGACATCATACTGAGATCTTTCAGAGAGAGCTTAGTGCTTGGAGGAAGTGAAAGAAGTTACTGTCTGTGCACCTTCCAAGGACAGAAACGTTCCTGAGAGAAGCTAACAATGGAGCATGCAAAAAAGGTCACAAAAATAGTTTAACTGTTTCACTTGCATTCTAATGCAGTCACTTACTGGTAAACTAGTCTCCCTTTTCAATCTCCTGCCTCTTAGATCTTTCTGTCACAGGCAGAAATAGAAAGAAACATTTTTGTCCTTTGAACTGAAACTGAAAGACATCTTTCAATTTAAAAAGACACCGCAAAACTAACATCTAGGATAGATAAGGCAATCTCAATTCTGAATATATGCAGCTAGGAAGAAAAAAAAAACATAATAAACAAATGATTTCCTGCCTGAGATGAAACTCAGGGAAATTTTGGGAACTTGTTGAGAGACTGTCCTAAGAATCACCTTATTCTGAAAGTCTTGGAATGTAAAGGTTTAACCCAAAGGACATGGAATCACCAGAGAAAAGTAGAGACAACAAAGCAGAATAAGCAGGCAGCTAGCAAGTTCTAAGGACTTGTTCACTGCGGATGTTAATAGGGATCTTGCATGCTAGGACAGAATATAATAGCAGGGCACTGTTCCATCATTACTGGTCCAGGAAAGGTCTGAAAATGTAGAGAGAAGGTTTAACATCCAGTGTCCTGAAGCTCAGCATTTTGAGATATGACAGTTAGAGACCACACCTCGAATCCTGTGTTCAGTTTTGGGCCCCTCACTACAAGAGAGACATTGAGGTGCTGGAGCGTGTCCAGAGAAGGGCAACGAAGCTGGTGAAGGGTCTGGAGCGCAAGTCTGATGAGGAGCGGCTGAGGGAACTGGGGTTGTTTAGTCTGGAGAAAAGGAGGCTGAGGGGAGACCTTATCGCTCTCTACAGCTACCTGAAAGGAGGTTGTAGAGAGGTGGGGGTCGGTCTCTTTTCTCAAGTAACAAGTGATAGGACAAGAGGAAATGGCCTCAAGTGGCACCAGGGGAGGTTTAGACTGGATATTAGGAAAAATGTCTTCACTGAAAGGGTTACCAAGCTGCCCAGGGAAGTGGTTGAGTCACCATCCCTGGAGGTATTTAAAGTACATGTATATGTGGCACTTAGGGACATGGTTTAGTGGTGGACTTGGCAGTGCTAGGTTAACAGTTGGACTCGATGATCTTAAAGGTCTTTTCCAACCTAAATGATTCTGTGATTCTAAATGGTATTCCATGGAGGAGCAAATGTTTAATCTCTTGGACAGCTACAGCAAAGGATAGTGCTGGATGATGACAGTGAGTGGAAGGGCCTTTGCATGGCACTTCTCCATAACAATAACATAACAATATTCCAAAATCTTAACTGTAGGCATCAAACAGTATGGATAGCCAAGTGCTTCTGAACAGCTGGCCATTCCTTCATCCAAATGCTGAGGCAAAAGTTAAAGTGCTTTAAAAAGCTTCTAACAGGTTCTGAAAGGTTAGATAGAAGACCTGCTCTCACCAAAGTGAAGTTTAAGAGCACTCCTTTGAGCTCCAGTTATTGAATAGGAAGTCAGCTAAGACTCTTGTATATTTACTTTCCATTGATCCATTTATTTTATATTGAACCTAAAGGATCAATGGATTTTCTCATAAGCTTATGGACCTTGTTTCTCCACATGGGGAAGAATGCCTTATTAATCACTCCAGCAGACGGGAAAATACGACACCCTCACATTTTTTCTTGCCAAAGTACACTGTCTCATAGCAACTGTCTCTGAAAATGAATAGAGAAGAGTTTGGGCAGAGGAGGAACAAAAACTGAACTAAGGAACAACAACAGCCTATTAAACGTTACTCATCTGTTTAAATTTCAGCCTCTCTGGTGAAATTAGAAGCCAACAGCATCTTCCAAAAAGGTGTGAAGCTAGAAGCAAAGAAAATTACGGTAAATCACTGGAAGTTTTGCGTAGCACTAACTTTGCCCAGCACTAATGAAAAAACTGGCGATGATCAGATGTGTCTTATTGTCTGTGTTTCCCAGAACAGAGTAGGACAACTGACTATGTTAAAAGTGTATAAGCAAAGTTTGTTGGTCTCCTATGTGAAACTGGGGGACTGACCACTGTGAACACCAGGGCTCCCTTGAACACTGTAACCTCATCAGGGTGTGAACTAGAGAGCTTTCTCTCCTCAAAAGAGAGATTTTTTTTACAAGAGACTGAACTTCCCTAGGGAAACTGAACATTGAAACACGAAATGATCCCATAAGGATAAGTTCAACAGCCACAGACTTAGCTTTAAGAAAATCAAAGAGATTATTCTCAAAGCCAAAAGGTCCTCAACAGTCAGTCTCTTAAACTAGATACTTAGGAAAACATAATCATAGGAAAAAAAGTAAATCAAAATGGGCTTGAGAAGAGGCCAGAGTCAAAAGCCCTAAATGGTACAAAAGACAAATAAACATTTTAGCCCATAGCATCCCTATCTCCTGAGCTTCGTGGGAAAAAAAAAAAAAAAGCTTCAACCTATTTCAGAGCTCTTAATAGCAGCTACCATTTAAAATAGGAGAAAAAATAGGAGAAAAGAAGGACTACTGAGGACTTCATATTTCCTCCACCCAGCTGTACAAGAAAAGGTGTTTCCAGGAGTCATTAATCAATGGGACTAACTGAAACAGCATTCACAGGAAGGGCTAACTTCAGGCTTTAGTCTCTACAGTGTCTCACAGAAGTTAATGCCCTGCTTATCTGCAACAGCCTTGTAACCCTTTGTAAATAAATGGATTCTGCAGCCAATTGCAAGTTGCTGTAACGCAGATAAGGCTTCCAAAGCTGTCAGTAAAAGTCTGGCAGAATCTAAAACATTCAACAACAAGAAGGAAGAAGACTTTTCATGCCAAATTTTGGAAGCTATTGACTTGCCCACACTCTTTTGTAGAGTTATAGGAAGGGATGAGAAAACTTACTGGCAACTCCAGCAGAGAAGCCCAAGAAAGTTAAAAGGCTGATATTTCTGATGAAATAAAACACTCTGATCACTGTTGGCTGGTGAGAGAAAGAGATATCACTCCCTTTAATTGACCACAGGCATGAAGAATAAGCAGGCAGTAGTGGCAGGCAACACCTTACGTGTACTCCTGAGGCAGAAGACTCTCTTAAGTCCTTAGGTATACGTATATGCACACGCACATTCTCTCGGGACCTGAAGCCTTCACGCTTCACGAACAAAAACACAGTGAGATCTTTAGGCATAAGGCTTCTGAGAAATCCACAAGCACTACCAGGAAGCAACAACAGCTATTTAAGCACTTATTAGTGGGTTTGTATCCTTAGATTTAAACTTTGTTTTTTAATTTAAAATCGAGGTCATAAACAGTGCCAGTCCCACAATTATGATCCAACATTAACTTATATGCTGCCTCTAAATAAACATCATTTGAATTATGTGCTTTTCCTCACATCCTAAATTGTTGCACCACTTAATTCTGTGCTAAAAAATAATGGCAAACCCATCTCAGCTGGTGAATGCATTACACTGGGAATTCCCACGGGTAGTGACATACCTATGTCTGGTTTTCTGAAATCAGAACTTCCTCCTGCCCTTTTTTCTACACATATTCTCTGATGAATGCCATGCAACAGTAAACACAGTAAGACCATACCTTGCATAGCAGCAATGTATTTCAGCTCCATTTGAAATGAGTGGGATTAAGATCATTTAATACTTTTGAGTTACTGGACATCTACATCTATAGTTCACTACCATGAATGGAACCAAAAGTGGCGCAGAGTATTTAGTACTCTGTGTTCCATTTCAAATAGAAATAAACAGTATTATCTGACCCTCTCACAATTACTGTAACATAGTCAAATATCTGTATCTGTGGTAAAATGAATATTTATTCCGTATTTTATTTTACTCTTAAATCCAAAAGTTGAATGACAAAGAAAAGGAAAAATATCTCAGATATATTAAGAAAGCCATCTCATATACCACATATATATGATTGGTAAGATCCATATCCATTTTATACAAGATCATGAAAAAAATTAACACAACACCTGTTTTCTTCTTACAGAAAGACATCATGAAGCAAGATCAAAACACCCTCAAGTACAACACCAAAACTGCATTACAGTCAAATGACTATAACAAACATTTATTTATTTTCTTTGTGTTTTTTAATAGAATAAAATTTTCTTGCATTTGTACAATAAATAAATCAGAAGCTTTCCAAAAGTGCTTTCAGTAACTATGAAGCTGCATCAAGAGTCTAGTATACAAACCTTGGTGCTTCCTCCACAACTTTTTGGTTTCTCCTTTGAATGGAGCACTCTCTCTCATTCAACCACAAGGCATTACCATGTTTATCTGCCAAAACCTGAAACAGTAAGACGCTGCTATTAACAAACAGATGTACGCATATGGTCTTTTGACATTATACTATTATGTAGCATTCAATTAATTTAAGTTTAAAATATTTTTTTTCCAATCTAGAAATAAAGGCTGGGGAAAAAATGCTAGTGTAAAAAATTAATTGTATATGAAATACTAATTGAATACTCCTTCAAATTCTGAACATGATTATTTTAAAGCCTCTATATAAAGTCTATATATGGCAAAAAAACACTCTAAAATTTGTGAGAAGCTCCCAAAAGTTCAGAAAACAGAAATAAAAAGACTGAAATAAGATTAAAACTACATTTTCAAGCATTTAAAATTGTATTGCATAATGAAATTACACAGAAGCATATTGTTAAGCAGTATCTTGTGTCAACGAAGGAGAGAAAAATCTCAAAGGATGCCAAATTCTGTTCCTGAATTACACACAAAAGTTTTTAGAAACAATGGCTAACAGAGCCTTCTCAGTAGGCAAACCACAGCACCCTGTCTTTAACGAAAACGAAAAAGTCTTCAGAAACTTTGCAATCTTTTAAGAAGAACAAAATTTGCTACTTCCTCCATACTTTCAATGGAAAATAAAGCCGTAGCTTCAAGGAATTTCTCAACAATCAGGTGTCAACCTAAAGTTCTTGGCTGCAGCTTCACTTCACGGAAGAGTTAAACATACAGTCAAGCATCTAGATCCAACTACCTAAATTACTCGTCAGAAAAAACACAAGTTTGGCATAGCAGAACTCTCAATTGATTCTGTAACTTCAAACTGGAAGGAAAAGTAAGAAAAGGCACTCTATCCCTTTATGAAATCCACTGTACGGTGCAGCCATTTCCAATAGTGGGATACCGGATTTGAGGATTCAAGTAGACTTCTTCAAATCTTATGATGTTATACTCTACACTTATTCTTGGAACAATTTCTTTCATTTCTGACCACACCTGCTCCCTTTCTTCCTTATAAAATTTTCCCTCTAATCCATTTTTTTCCATCTTCCTGCTCTGATCTGCGGGAACCTGTGCCAATATTCATGCTTCATTCTTTAATAGTGCAGCTCTACACTGTAAACAGACAAGATAAAAAAAGGAGACAATCTTCCTCAAACTGCGTGAACTCAACCATATCTACTCACATTTGTGACAACGAATCTGTATTATTTATCATTCCTTTTAGCACCACAGAGCGAGCATGGCACTAAGCAAGATGAATTCCTGCATCTATGACACCAATGTTTGCTGATGCGTGAATAATCTGGGTAGATGTGACTGAAAACGAGGCACTGATCTCATGAAGACAACTCACGTGCACTGTGCAGCATCAGACCCAGAGAGCTACACACTCTGTAGGATCAGACTTATCTTTTCCTCAGAAATTCTGTTGCACTCCCATAAATTTATGGAGCTTTCTAGGGGAAAAATCCTCTCCAAAGAATTCTACAAGATCGATGACTTTGGGAGTTCCTAAACTACAGCTTGTCCCAGAACCCTCTTCCCTGCCCAGGGGGAGGTTTAGCAGTGGCAGCACGAGGGTACTCCAGCCATCTGCCAGATTCAGTAACAGGCGACTCAGTACAAAGCCCAAAAAAACCAGCAGCATCTAAAGCAACATCCTACCTGAGTCCTAACTCATCCAATCCAGAACTAAACATCACAGAGCTCTGCAGAAATTCATTTGGGAGGACAAAACCTTTTTTTTTTTTTCTTTTTTTAATATTAAAACAGTACCTCTAGGGCATAACATAGTACTCAGATGGAAAATAGCTGTCCTGTGAGTTGAATGATTCCTTGTGAGCACTTCTGTTTCATTGTTAGAAAGCCTACAACTTTCCACAGAATTCAGCTTCACCAAAACAAACCAACCAAAAAGTCCTGGAATATTTAAATAAAAATGAGTTCCTGTGCTTCTCTTCTCTCTCTCTGTATTTTCCTGAAGGGAATAATAAAATATTTTTCAAGCCAACTAGTAAATATTTTCTTCCACTTCAGGACATTTCTTGTATACTATTTTCTGCAACCTGGATCTTAAAAAAAATATTTTTCCATTACCAGTTAATATGGCTCAAAGAGAGACATATAGGAGCATTTACTATGAAAATTTAATTATAAATAGAATAAGCCAAACAACATCTAGTGTCAGGCTTTTACTCTCATTTTGGATCCACTGTTTTCATTATCAGAAACTAAAGAAGATACTTCATAAAACAATTATATATCAGAAGACATTTACAAAATGTTGAAATCATAATCTCTGAGATGACGTGAAATTCCAGTACACATCTCACTGAAAATGCATGTCACAGCTACAGCTTTTTTCCTAAATATCTAAATATTCCTAAAAGGAAATGTCCTGTTTTGTGGGATTAGATGATTATGACATTAGTATACACTATGTACACCTATATGCCAAAATAATTAAATATAAAGTATCACAACCTCTCCTACATGATTCTCTTAAATTCTGTTTCCAGTTGTAGGATTGCTATTTAGCTAAGTAATAGTTAGGCATTCCATGTACTCTTACTTTAAACACAGGTCCTTTATATCAGATATTTCAGGAGAACAAGACTTCAAATCAGTTCAAGCATAAAGTCTATTTGGACTCTATTTTCCTGTTAATTGTTTTAGTCTTTTCTCATGTTTTACAAAGTGATTGTTTTATAGCTAGACACAGGAAACCCCTTATTTAACAATTTTAAGTACCAATGCTTTGGAGCTATATGAGAATGTTAAAAAAAGTTCTATTTAAAAGTTACTGCTAAATTAATAAATATTTGGCATCTGGTCTCAAACTGTTTGTATATTTAGCAGTTTGAAAATGAACCAAGGTCAACGTCCTAAAGCTGATTAGAACATGAAGTTAAAATTATATGCTATGATATTGTTAAAAGGTACCATCAAAGTGTTTGTGTAAGGAAAACAACATTCATTGTACACTTATTATAAATACAACTATAAATTATTAATGGCAAAGCTATTTTGTTTAACCTACATGAAATTATTCAACTGTTCTCAAATACAGTACTGCCTAATTTTTTTGAGGTAACCTTTTTTAAACCTAAGGGAATCAAGACAATGTAAAATCTGTCCCCAACTCATGAAAGTATGGAGGAATCATTCTCATCTAACTTTAGTCATCAGAGTCAGTAGGAAGCTGCCGAAGCTCCCAAATCTGCAAGCACTGAAAGGAATAGATCTTTAACGTGTACTGATTTGCATACAGAAAAAAAAAGAAACAGAGACATAGGTAGCCAAAAATTATTACCCATAGCAACAGAATATGGGAAGAAGCTCTAGCAATCATCTGACCTCTTTTGTAACCTAAGATTAATGCTGAAACTAAGTGTTCACTATATACCTTCCCGTGATCCTTCAAAAGGGAATAGGTTGGGGTTTAAATTTCATTTTTACCAACCATTTCTTCACTTCATACATGCATTAAGTTAGCCTGTGCACAGACAAGTTTTACATGGAAATTTAAAATAAATAAAAACATAGGAAGTATCAGGTTTGAACGGGCACATATCTGGCAGAGTAAAAAATGTTAAATATTTCTCTCTTACAAATAATTCCACACTATCAAATTTATTGTTGTTGGTTCATTCAGTTATTGAGCTACTGTCAAAATATTTCAGCCTCTCACTGCAAAAGAAAACATGCCACAACTTAGAAACAGTTTGTATTTTGGACAAAAATAAGTGAAATTTCCGTTGAGGAAACTGACATACTCCACATGGATTTCTTGTCAGGAAAGATTATTTCAAGGCTATTAACAAACAGAATTTAGTTGCCTACATAAGATCAAATACATCACAAATTTTAAAATCATAATTTTGTTAAAGAGTCTGTCCAAAATAAACAAGTCTTGTTTTGCATTAGCACATCTGGCTTAACACGAGATCCAATAAACGATATAAATGGTCACAATCAAGAAGTTAAGGAGAATACACCTGATTTTGAACCAAAAACTGCCCAAAATGTGACACAAATCCTCCTGAGTTCCCAGGGAGCATTAGATGCTTCAGAACAGAATCCAAAATACTGACAAAAGCCACCTAGGGCTTACAAGAAAAATGTTAAGTATAGCAGTGCTTGAACTCCTACATCCTCTGCTGCGCTCAAGCACTGTAATCAGGATTCAGAGTTCAAGCTCCAGCCCTCAGGACAGATGCCTACAACCATTTCATTTTTATTTTTTTTTCAACGAATTGAGCGCGGTTCATTGTCTTCCTGCTAAAGAAAGGCTAGAGAATAAAAACAGGAAGGCTGTATTGTGCATGATAGCCATGTAGTTTGAGCAATGGCCCAAGACACAGGAAAACACAAGACTCTAGGCCTTTTTTAGCAGAGTGTTTGAAATGTTTTGAACTCTGATTAGTTTAGGAGTTCAAATCTTATTAACTAAATAATAAACAACAATAATAATACAAACCTGGATTTCTATGTGGCGAGGGTTATCAATGAACTTTTCTATCAGTAAGCGATCATCACCAAAACTTGAGGCAGCTTCTTGAGATGAAAACCTAAAACCTTCCCTTAAATAATGAAAACAAGAATAATAATCTGTATTTAAAAAGTTGAGCCAAGTTCTGAAGTATACAAGGAGAAGGAACACTTATTCATTCCAGTCATCTGGCAGTTTTCATCAATCAACACACATGCCCAAAACCCAAGTTTTACCATTTGCATTTGATTATTTAATGAGCATCCCTTTTTTCTTTCTTTTCTTACAAAGACAAAAAAATTACATTCTCAAAGTACGGAGAATTTCAGAGTGTTTAAAAAGACTGGACATGGTCTCCAACAATTATCTGTATTTGATCTGATAGATCAAATTGTTTCCAACAATTTTCTGTATGAATTTTCTTTGTTGGCATTTTCTCCTGCAAAAGTAATCAAATTTTAAAAACCAGTAATTACAAAGCACTTGTTATACAGAAGTAAAGGTGAAGCTCACCATTATTTAAGGTACACAGCCCTCTTAATACTCAAGAATAGCAGAGGTTAGTTGCACATTAATTAGATGAAAGAAGTGCAGATATAATATTGCAGACCTTGTAAATTCAATCACTGAACACACAACCTGAAGATGCAATACTTCACTTCATAGAGCATACCAGCTGTACTACTAGTTTTTCCCTGCATTAAAGTATAATTGAGTGTTATACTGTGCATTCCGTATACTTCCCTGTTTTCTCTTTTACATATGTAATTACTCAAACAAATAAAGATTGTAAGATACTATATTGACTGACTTTATTTTTCATGGCAGAAAGATTACGCCTATGGGGCATAACTACTGACAAACAACTTCATGTACAGCTTTCTCAGGGTGAAATATACCATAATGCAGGGACCCAAAGGCTCCACAGAAGTTTTCTACAGGCTTAGTAGTCCCATTTATGTTGATACATATAGAAAGTTTGGGGTAAATTTCTGTGAGAATGACTACTGAAATGCAGCAGCCCTGATATTTGTGCCCTGAATAAGAACTACGGCACAACTGAGTTGAAGTTTCCACACTTTCCATCTCTTGAATCTAGTTCAATTCCACAAACAAAACCCGGACAATAGAACCGTGAGATAGGTAAATCTACAGTATAGCAATGCGTACATTTAAAGGTATTTCTTCACCTTCTTTTGAGATTGTGGAATAATATATGCTATAATTTTGAGATCATATATTCGATGTACAATCTTTCCTAAATTCGTATTTAACTTCAATATATTGTATTACCTAATAAAAGGAAAGAGGGACATCAAAATTTGTGATTCGGTACACTACCTGATCTGTCCAAAAAACCAAAATGAGGTAACAGCCATACACAGTGTTTGAGCTTACTGAAACAGATTTAGAGCTATTTTAACTCTTATATCAAAGGCTTTGTTTCCTTTCGTAAACATTCTGTCAGACAGTTTTATGCACAATTGACTATTTTTCCTTCATTGAAGTATGTGCTAATTAGAAATCTAAACTGCAGTACTTGTTAAAAAAAAAAAGTCAGGTGCCTAATTATCTAATCCATACATCTGTAAATCTTTTTAAATTATGTATAACAGGAATGACTATCTCAGTCAGGTATTCTGACCTTGTTTATATCTTGCAAATCTGTGCAGTTCTATTTGTTCAGTGATAAAAATTACCATAAGCACACTTCACCTTCCTTAAGAAGATCATACTAACCAAATAGAGATGGGTCTGAGTCTCCTTATGAATATTTAAAAAAAAAAAAAAGCAGCTGTTTAGGCTAGAAGATAATTTCTGTTTGAAGCATTATCCTTTCACCAAGCAACAGCCCTACAGAGCCTCACTGCAAGGAAGATGCTACCCACACAGCACAACTGTACTGATATGTGCAGCCAAGTCCAAAACTTTCCTGCCCACACTAACCCCAGAAGGGAAGTGCAGGGGAACTTGGGACAGGGAAACCTGAGCTTACTGGCCCTGTCTGGGCCCAGGTACAGTTTACCATATAAGCAGCATGCTGTCTGAAGCCTAATTAAGCCCTGATGTTTGACAAGACACAATCATTCAGGCTGATGTGCCTCACCTATACGAAGACCATCATTGATACCTCTACGCTATGACTCAAAGTAGAGAGGACCCTGGTCAGAGGATTCCTGAGCAGGGCCTCTGCGCGGACCCACACTCCAGTCACTAACCACCTACTAACACGGTCATCTTCACAGTCTTCCAGTGCCATCCACCTACGCTAGACCAAGGGGCAGGGAGGGGGGAGGATGGACTGTCCATTAGACAATATTGGGCACCCCACACTACAGGGACACCATCTGAGCCAGTATGCATGGAGGACAGCAAAGAGCAGCAGCTAAGAGAGATATTTTTTGCTAGTTTCTCATAAGGAGGAGTTGGTGGTAGAGGTAGTTTTGACAGTAGGGTTGGGGCGGGTTGGCATTTTGGTTGCAAGTTATTTATTCAGGCAAGATTCTCTTAAGGCTTTTCTTAGGTTCTCAGTAACTTTTAGTTGCAGTTGTCATTTTTTTCCTATATGCAGATTTGCTGCTTTTAGGTACTTCCATTAGCTTCTGCTAGCTGTTTCCCAACTCATAGATTGATAGACTGCTTCATGACAAAAGGGGCCCATAGCTGCCTGCTGCAAGGATGACTCACGCCCTAGGTCAGCCACCTGGAGACACATAAAGGTATGAGGCCAAGGAAACAAACAGGAGCTGGAGCCTGCATGCACAGAACTGCAACATCCTTAGAATAGCTGACACGGTGAGACCGGTCACACAACTGCAGTGCTGCAATGAATGGCTACCCAATCTTTAAGGCAGGCAGTAGGATAGGCTTGCCCTTTTTATGAAAGAGCATGTCAAATATACGGATTTCTTCTTAGGAAAGGGCAAGATAGTGAGAGCTGGAAGGTCTGGATCAAGGAAGAGGCCAGTAAGGGTAATACTGCAGTGCAAATTTGTTAATAGTTCACCTGGCTCAAGCTGACAAAGTGGACAAATTCTTCTTTAAGGAACTCAAAGTCTCCAAGACCTTGAGTGTTTGTGTGGTTTTGGTTTGGGTTTTTTAGGCTGTGGGTTGTTTGGGAGTGGTGGGGGTTTTTTGTTTTTGTTGTGGGTTTGGTGTTTTTTGTTGGGTTGTTTGTTTGTTGGGGGGGGGGGGGGGGGGGGCAGTTCTGCTGTTGTGTTTTGTTTTTTTTTAACAGGAAACTAACCTCCCTGACATCTGTTAGAAGAGCAACACAGAAGACCACAAGTTTGATAGATGTTGGGGACTTCTCAACACAGACAGTAGATGGGCTGAAGAAGAAGAATTACCAGTAGCAGAACAGGATGGAATCAAGGATCTCTCAGTAAATCAACCCATACAAGTCACCAAGACCAGATGGGATGCTAAGAGAGGAGGCTTATGTCATTGTAAGACTGCTCTGTCATTTCTGAAAGGCTTTGGAGGTCAGGAGAGACTCCTGATAACTAGAGGAAGACAAACATTGCACCCATCTTTGAGAAGGGCATGAAAAAATCAGGAGGAGAACTACAAGCTGGTTGGCCTTATTTTAATTCTGGGGAAGAGTCATGGAGCAAGATCTCCTGAAAGCTATTTCTAGACACATGAGAAAGTGACTGAGGACAGACTGAATTTACCAATAGTATCACGCTTGACCAATCTGCTTGTCTTTTATTACTACACCTATGAATTACAGGAATTATCATCTCCCTCAACTTTAGCAAGACCTTAATGGTCTCCCACAGCATCATTGTTTCCAAGGTAGAATGTTACAGTCTACATAGGTGCACAGCTGGATAGGTGAAAAACTGGCTAGATCGTTGGACTCAAAGTTAGTGGCTCATCCTCCACCTGAAATCCAATACAAGGGAATTTTCCCAGGAATATATTATTCTGGAACAAGTTTAACCTCTTTATCATTGACCTGGAATGCACCACCACCAGTCCACGGACCACACTGAAACAGGTGATCAATATACTCAAGGGCAAGGCTGCATTCCAGAGAGACCTAGACAGGCTGGAGGAATGGGCTCACAAGCATCTTATGAGCTTCCACAAGAACAAATGCAGAGTTCTGTACCTAGCGCAAGACTAACCCTCCCCCGCATCAGTACAGGCTGTGGAACTGACTGGCTGCTTAAGATGACCTGGAGGTCCTGGTGGGTACCAGGCTGTGATGCAAGGGAGCGGTGCACCCTGACAGTAATGAAGGCTACTTGAATAGTGGGCCGTATCGACTGCAGCATAGCCAGTAGACCAACAGCAGCAATTACTCCCCTTTACTCAGCACCTGTTAGACCACATTTCACAGAATCATATAGGTTGGAAAAGACCTTTAAGATCATCGAGTCCAACCGTAAACCTAACACTACCAAGACCACCACTATACCATATCCCTAAGCACCTCATCCAAAAGTCTTTTAAATACTTCCAGGTATAGCAACTCAACCACTTCACTGGGCAGCCTGTTCCAATGCTTGACAACCCTTTCAGTGAAGTAAAATTTCCTAATGTCCAGTCTAAACCTCCCCTGGTGCCACCTGAGGCCATTTCCTCTTGTCCTATCACTTGCTACCTGGGAGAAGAGACTGACCCCCACCTCTCTACAACCTCCTTTCAGGTAGTTGTAGAGAGCGATAAGGTCTCCCCTCAGCCTCCGCTTCTCCAGGCTGAACAACCCCAGTTCCCTCAGCTGCTCCTCATAAGACTTGTGCTCCAGACCCTTCACCAGCTTCATTGCCCTCCTCTGGGCACGCTCCAGCACCTCAATGTCTCTTATAGTGAGGGGCCCAAAACTGAATGCAGTATTCGAGGTGTGGCCTCACCAGTGCCGAGTACAGGGGCATGATCACTTCCCTAGTCTTGCTGGCCACACTATTTTTGATACAAGCCAGGATGCCATTGGCTTTCTTGGCCACCTGGGCACACTTCTGGCTCATATTTGAAATACTGCATCCAGTTTTGGAGTCTCTTATCAACTCAAAGATGTTGATAAGCTCAAGTAAGATGGTCAGAGCACACCAGGACCAGCACAGTCAACCAGGCTTGTTGAACCTGAAAGACAACAAGGCTTTAGCGGACATTCAATAGCAGCCTTCTGGCATTTAAAGAGGACTTTACTAAGACAATGGAGCCAAGCTCTTTATTGCAGTGCACAGCAGAAAAACAGGAGAGTGGTCAAATTGAAGTGGGGAATTTCCAACTGGGTGTAAGGAAAAATTGACTGGAAAGAACTAAGAAACTGGGCAGGCTGTTTAGAGAGGCTGTGAAATCTCAATCCTTGGAGGTTTGCAAGGCCCAACTGGGCAAAGCTCTAAGAAACCAGCTTCAAATTCAGTGCTGATCCTATTTTCAGCATGAAGCTGGATGACATGATGTCCCTAGGTCCCTTCAAACATGCATTATTCTATCAGGGGAAGAACAGGATGTCTTTAAAGGTTCCCCTCCCTCCCTACAGTAAATTTATCCACACTGAAGTATAAGTTGTACAAAAGCATTTATTGACCTTGCCACAAGCTTTCTTGTGGTTGTCTGAAGTGAGACAGCCTGTGCCAACTTTCTGCCTTCCAGCTCAGAGATCAGCATTGCTGCTTTAATTAAAACAACCACTCTCTTTGGAGGCAGCCATACACTAATAAAAGACTGCAGTCATTATGTAATATTTGAGTTTCCAAGATCAGGAAACAGTAAAAGAAAATAGTTTTTTCTTGTCAAGGCCAGAATTAGAAAGGCCATTTAGTTAAAAACAGATGTTTGATAACCATTAGTACAGTAGAATCCCTCCAAAACCATGACTGGTAGGTTAAGTAATCAATAAATACTCAAATGTTGTTTGATTTTTACACACAAAACCAAAATCCATTGCTTCAGCTTGACTCCAAATTTAAAAAAACTAAAATTATCTAGTCACAGCATTTTACATATGTTTACACATGTAGCTGGCATGGAAATCTGTTTAACAACAACAGTTTTTAGGAAACACTGTTCTTCAATCCAATTGACTCCTTCCCCTTATCTGAACACCACTAAAGCACATATCTGTGCAGGACAGACCAAGGATGCCAAACCCATACACTCCCATTTTTGCAGAGCAGTCTGGCAGGCCAAATGCACTGCTTTGGGAAGGTAATAAAACTCAGTGTACAGGCTTGTAATAGGGAATGCTGTTCAGTTTTTTAAGCATTGTCCTCTCATATTGCACACTTCAGACTTCCTTTGCCTTGGGAGGTGGGGGATTCAGAATGATTTGTTACATATTATTCCACTTTAACTTCTTCCAATTCCACTGCTCATTTCCACAGAGCCATTGGAAGACTACAACATCAGGAAAAAAATTCAACAGATGTTTCTGAAGGAAGGTGGGAAACTGCAGAAAATTATTGCAGACTACAAAAACAAATTTGCTAGTATTGCTCCCACATATCCTGTTGTACCACCCCAATGAAAAGCAACAACTGTGGAACAGTGGAAGTAAACACAGCATGGTACCATAGGACCACAGAAGAGAAATTATAAGGAGTTCTTGGAATTTGAGAGCAGATGTTTGACTTAAGTTCATAAAATTGGCATAAACACCAAGAAAGAATTTAAGTAACAGGACAATTTATATTTTCCTGTTATTATAAGTTAAAAAGCAAAATCTTTCACCTCTCTAAATATCTGTTGCTGGAAGCTGCCTTGTTGAAAGCTTTCAAAAGAAATACTCACTAAGCATGCAAGATTTCGATATCCAGGAAAAGTTACAGAAGTTGAGACAATTGGGGGGGTGGGAGGGGTAGGGGGTGGAATTAGCACAAAGCTCCACATTTCTCCAACGGGAACTGTTAGAAGATAATTCAGTACAAATTTCCAACTTAGAGGCTATCATGTTTGCAGCTGAAAATACTAACTAGAGAAACTAGTTAGTTAGAAACTGCAAATCCATGGAGTTTAAAACAAGGGCCAGTATTTCCTGTATGATGACCTCTGATACTGAACCTACAAGCCAGTAAGTATCTTTGTGTGAAAACATCCATCACAATCTCTGCCAGAAAGTTTAAATCTGTTCTTTGGAGAGGATAGGGTCCTCAAGTGAATTCCTTTTCAGAGCTTCCAGCAGACCATTTGAAGGCATGAAGGCTAAAGACTTAGTTACAAGCAGAATTGTTATAAGCATACTGAAAGCATGAGAGCCTTCAATTTCTCCACAATCAAATAAGGAATGATAGAGAAAATTTCTAGATATTCAGACACCTACCCTAGTCAGGTTTTGTTGTACTTCATAATGAACTTCGTGTTGCCTGTATTTGGAAAGCACTTTCAGATCAGGCTCTCTGGGATGCAAGCACAGAGGCTCTTCACATACAAGACCAGAGCTGGGATGATCAGCTACACTAAGACAGAAGTACTTTTAGATACATACAGCAGCAGAACCTTCTCAGGCCGTGAAGAACCTACAAACCTGAATTCAATGTAAACTGCTCTTCAGAAATCTGCACTTAATTTTCAATAAAATTTCAAGTGGGTATCTATTATGTGAAAAAAGGGCATCCTAAATTCAACTTATCCAAACCAAGACAACTGACTATGGATTACTTTAGAGTGAAGACAGGGTTATTTTAATTTCAGATGTGGGTTAGTGGCTTGAACTGTACACAAAATTGCACACTAGAATTTGACTGAAATTTGGAAAAAAGCAACAGAAGTGAGAGTTAGGAGGGACTCATATCTGAAGAAATACAACAGCAGCCCTACTCAGATAAAGAGGCAGAAGGCAACATGGCAGCCACCCAGTCACATGCACATGAAGAGCTATTTCAAGGAAAAAAAAAAATCTAACAGTGGTAAAACTATTCTAGTATTTCTAGTTAGAAATTCTAGCTGAAAGTTACAGAAATCTTAGCTATAGATGGAATAATATCATAATATTTAGAGGATCTAACAAAATTTTCATCATTTAGCATATTTAAGAGATGTGAAGGATGAAGCACCAGTAAGTTACCACAGTGAATAATTCTAACAGCAGCAACTAAGTCTTTCAGATAGGTCTTTTCCATTTCTAGTGGCTACTTCCATGTCACACCACACAATACATTTAAGCCTTCTTTTAATATTATTCATAGCCAGTTGAGACAAGAAAAATTGTCAACTATCCTGAAAATCAAAAAGTATGTTTCAAATAAAATTACTTTATATAAGGCTTTTTTTTTCACCCAGATAGCATTTGGAATTAATCCCACGTGACAAAGCCAAAGCAAGTTTACAAATCAAAATATTATCAACAATTCTTCACGCTCACCTTGCGTCTATGAACCCTGAAATACAAAAGGCCATTCAGATACTGGGTTTTCAGAGTCTACCAATAGCTGAAAATTAGTTTATTTTTAGGATTACATGGATTTGGATGCAGCAAGACAATACATGAGTTCAGCAACTTTTCATGCGATATTAAAACTATCAGATACACGGTTTTGTCAGTAACAAGTTGAGTCACCTTCAAAACACTCAGATGTTCTTCTTCAGACACGTAAAAAGGAACAATCTTAGTTCTATAACGCAATTAATGGACAAGTACAACAAATCTTTTACAACCTTATAGATATTTCTTCAAGACAGACTATAAGAGAAACCCAAATGCTCTATTTCATATGTAAATGCAAAGTAAATCCGTTTCTATCTTCAGTTCTCTTAATGTCACTTATCTTCCTGCAACAAGTATCTTGCCAGTTTAATTTTGCTTTCATCGCTGCCTACCTGTAAGTGTTAAAATAAGCATTTCTCCTTGATACAGGATCAGTAATCAGTGTTGATCTGTTACTCAGTCTAGGTGTTCTTTCTCTATAAAATTACTGGAAAGACAAGGCTTAGCATAACTAACCAAAAGAGCACCACTGGCAAATAATAAGAAGCTGAATGGTATTTCAAAGGCTTTCCACAGACAAGACAAGCATCTTAAACTAACATCACTAAATATCACTGGGTCAAAGTGATATCACTAAATTAATTTTGTATGCGAATGTACAAAAAAGAACATCCCCAGCTAGCTTCTGTTGGTACCAATCAGCTGTATCAGGTGACTTTCTAAACAACAACAACTTTTCTCCAAAACAAATTAGCAATCATGATTTTAGATCCAATTTTCAATTTTTAAACAGTTATTTTAATCTAGCTCCTTTGCTCCTTTCTGAGCAAAACAAGAAATGAATGCCCTCCTTTCAAGTCCAACAGATGCAACTGCTGCCTGAACAAGATCAAGGCAGTAATTTTGGATTCTAAAGCAGTGGGAACAAAGCATCCTTGTAAGAAAGCAGGTTATTCTAGATCTTCATTCTAATGTGCAAAACCTTATTTTCCTATTTAGATTTGAATATAAATGGGCTAGAGGTAGCAAGGTACAAAAAAGTGCCACACCCCATGTTTTCTTTAAATCTAAAATTTAACTGCTAACCATTCATTGTTCTTTTTTCCAACTTTCAGGTTTTGACAAACAAAAATTTAATAGGGAACACAAAATATGACAGGGAAATCTTGCAGGTGACTAAATTTAACAAAAATTTGACTTGTACTTTGAGTTGATTCCAACATACGTGCTGCTCTCTCCATGTGGAAAGGAAAACATTTAGAAGGTTATCTAATTTTGGATCAAATAGGCTTTTTGTTACAAGTCTTTGAAAAATCCCAAAACGTATTTTTCTGTAACATCAGTGGCACCTGGGGTTGAAACCAGGCTCCTCACTGCCAGAATATCAGCAGAGAATGGATTGTAAAACTTCTCCAGTCAATAACAAAGCATCTTGAAGTGTTTAGAATTCAGACGACCATTAAGAGACATTAAAATGTCTGTGTGTTTAAACAAATATTGTTTCAAACAGGCAAAAGCACAATACTTTACTGAGACAAATACTTGAAACACAGAAGTATGCAATTTATTAGAGCACATTCTGGAAACACTGTATGTGTTTCCACACATGAATAATCAGTCTCATTAACTTTAACAGAACTAATGGCATGCATTAATGTTTGAGAATCAGGCCAGTAAGTATTCTGCCCAACACACAGACAATTAATACATCAGCATTCTGAAAGGCATACAGCAAGATGTTATTTACAGTCTACATTTACAGTCTATCATTGGACTGAAGGCAGTTCTAAGTGTTGGTTTTTTACTCAAATTAATGGACCATGTTTTGTAAGGTTTATGCAAAAATTAATTTTAAATAGACACATGCAAACTCCCAAAGTATACCGCTCACTATACGAAAGGGAGAAAACCAAGTAATATCCAATTTCTCTGTTTAACATTTCATATCTGCTCAACTGTCAGATCACAGTGGCTTAATGGGACTTTGGTAACTGCAGCATTCATCAAGGCAAGCTTTTGGACAGCATCTCACCTGGTCTCTTCATCATCCCAAGCGATTCTCATGCCTTTCCCACCACCACCTGCTGAGGCCTTGATCATGACAGGGTAGCCTAACAGCGGGGAACAATTAGACAGAAGTTCAAACTTTGTTCAGTTGGTCAGAGGAACATGACAACTGACCACATGTCCAATAATGCCAGTAGACAATAACTTCGTTTATTAAAACACTTTGTTTGGAGGGAGAGGAGAGATTTTTCTTTTCAAGACTTAGCTGTCAGTGTAGTGATTTCTGAAGCCATGAAAGCTTGTCTTCTCCATTTCATTTATACCAAAAAAAGCACTGAATGAATTATTCCCAAGTAACAAAATGATTTATGAATAAAGGCATTTGACCTTTTTAAGCTCACATTTCTTTAGGAAGAAAATTTTGTTCCTTTGTTACTGCTGAAATAAGCTATAGCTGTGATCAAATTTTTTAAAAAGTTACTAGCAAAAATAAGCAGGAGATCTTCATAAACTATTAGTCAGGAGATTCAGTAAGCAAACCTGTATCTTATCAACACTTCTGGTGGAGTACATTTTAAACATCAGAGTACCTCAAAACAGCTGTGCTGCTCAGATTTTACGTAATAGTAAGTATCACAGAAAACAGGTTACTACACTTTTTTTTTTTTACAATAAAAAAGGATTTTCCCCAAACTGACAAGTAGTAATAAAAAAAATGAGCAGCATAAATCTGACAGCACTGTGCATAACTGGTAATACTTTACTCTCAGAGCAAGATACCTTAATATGGGTATGAGTCAGGACCTTAGTTTTCTGAAAGCTAGAAAAGTACAGTAACAAAGTATGCAGTTTAAAAGCAGATTTAGTAATGATTGTTTATCTTGTAGTACAATATTTCAATTCAAAGTAACTTCCTAAAACAATTTCTTATTCACATCAGTGAATGTCACCTTTCTCCCACATGACTGTACAGAAATTTGAAAATTAAGGATCTTGTTAGAAAGTTTTTGACATTTCTAGGATAGCAGAAAATTCTTCAAGCCTTTGGTCTACAGTCAGTTTAATGAAAATCATAACATTAAGCCAAATATCAGACCAGCTGATATTGTCTGGCAAGAAGAGCCCATCAGTCCTTGCAAACTGAAGATACATTCTATAAAAGGCTTTGATGTGGGGACAGAAAGGGACATTTGAATATGGTTCCCAACAGAAATGGTCAAGTTTGCTATCATATGTGTAACTAACATGTACTGTTTCTTTCTGGAATGTAGATCTACTCTTGCTCTGTCAAGTGACAGTGATATAGTATGCCTACCTACTCCCCAAAGTCATTTGACTGAAAGGAGGTTCAGGAGAAGATAATTAAAAACAGCAAGATCTGGAAAAACTTTTGCTTAAAAAGACTGAAGTGGACACACAAAAAAGGGACATGATACAAGCATAAGAACCAGAGAAGCGTTGATTGGAAGGCAGGAAAGCAGCAACAGTACAAGAGAACATTAAATTAAAGCAACAGCAAAAATCAGTAAAATCGTTTCCAACATAATATGTTATTACACTGTGGAACCCCATACTACAGAGAGTTCATGTGGCTGAAAGCTGCAGAAAGGTAACAGATATGTAGAGCACAAATCAAGTTCCTATAGGCAGGGATGACCAAAAGGCTATAAATCTTCATGCTTTAGAGTCTAAAGTCTCTTTAGAGTCAAAATCTCTAGTTACTAGGTATAAGGATAAGACCAAGCCATGCAAATAAGCCTGTTAGAGTGTCTCTTATGTTTTCCTATGAAATATAGGATGCTGCCCACAGAGGGGTATGAGATAAGTCACAGAGCAACAATGGATTCGATCCAGAACTATACTAAGTATTTTCAAGGCCTCTACAATCCCAGAGGTAAAAGGGCATGCGCAAAATAACTCTAGATTGCATGCAGTGAACAGTGCAGTTCAGCTCATTTTCATGAAATGCAGTATATGAAGTTCATGAAATGCAGTATCTACATAAGGACAGTTTACCTATGCTGTAGCTGCTTTTCCAGATCCCTGGCAACTGCCAGGCTCCTAGACATGTCACTGGCTATCTTGAAATAAAGCAAAGAGAACATCTTGTATGATTTTCATGCAAGAAATGAGATTTAACCAGGTAACACTAGTGAACTTACACCTCTGGCAACACTATCACCAGCTGGAGACTCTCTCTAACTCAAGAGGCTGCAAGTCTGAAATTCTGAAATAAGCATTGTTTTAAGCCTTACTATGGCAAACTCACTGTGGCAATTTCCATCACCTAATCTATCTTATTCAGTGTTACAGGTACTTGAAAAAATCATCATCAATTATGCTAACAATTTCAGTCTAACAGTATCAATCTCTTGAATGGCTTGCTGATTTTAATTCTGTAAGCAGAGCCTAGTCCTGATTTACTGCCCTTTCATTTCAACAGCAAAATAGGCATGTGAGCCTTGGTGAGTCTTTATATGCTATGGAATATAAATGTTCATATATCACAACTTACATAGTTAAATTATCAGACAGGATACATGGGTTACTGGTATCACTCACCAAGTATAGGAACACTTTGCTTTCCGCCCCCCCCCTCCACCTTTTATGTATACTAATTATGTTGACCACACTTATCTGCAAGGCAGTTAAAGATTCCAGAGCGCCACAATGTAGTTAAAAAAAAAAAATTTTAAAAATTGAAGTATGGCCTGTTTTGAAAAGATACATACAGCTTTTTAGGGTGAGAAGGAAAAAACTCTTTGTAACAGACCTCTGCAAGTTAGGATAACAATTAGCCAGTCCCCTGAAAACAAGGGGACTTGAACTTTTGCTCAAATATGCCTTTACACACTACTTGCTGTCTGGGGCACTGAACTAAGCTAAACAGCAGTTCTTTGCCCAATACCAAAGACTGATGTGTGCTCAGACAAGGAAGGTTTTGTAGAATCTAAGTTTTGAGTACATATTGGGTACAGGATGCTGGGATCAGGATGTGTTAATCATGATTCTCCTAACCACTTTTGCACTATTCAGCAGCAATCAAAATTGCTGAAGTATGCTCACATGGATTGGTTGGATTAGTTGTGGGAAGGGAGATGCATGCAAACAATTTCTAATAGCATTTATGAGGACCCACGACAACAGCAATGAAGAGTCTCACAAAGCCAGCACATTTTGGAGTAGCTGTTAGGTTTTCAACCCTTCCCTCAAATTAGATGCCAATTTACATGAAATTAAAATTGCGTGTAAGAATAAGAACTACTCTTGTTCTACAGTGTTACATTCTCATGACGCATCTGAAGGATGGGTCTAAAAAGATCTTAGAAGTCAAGAAGGTAAAAAGCTGTCAAATTTGAAGATCATCAGGCAAACTTTTGCTGTTAAATAGGTACTATTAAGTTAGGACTGCTTTGTTTCCAGGGTGGTTACTATTCTGAGAATCTGAATGGTAAAAGGACTCAACAAACTTCTGGTGTCCCACAGGTGTTAGTTCCCGCCCTTTGCCACCATGGTTTTAGGTATTATTTATCCATTTTTATAAAGTTGCAGGTAGTAGACCACAGAATGGATTGCACAATATCAGTTTGAGCAATATTGCATGTGGCAACACCAGATTCTTTTCAATATCCATTATTGAAAAGCTAGTACTAACTAAACCCATGTCAAATGAATGAAACATGACAACAACATGTTTTTCACCTCATCAGTTTTGTATAGACTTTCATTTAGTTTAACTGCCTGCATTTCATAGTTGTTCAATTCTTTCACACAAACAGAAAAGTAAAACTTTCTGGAGTTTCATCGATGCTTCAGAAATCAAGAGCCCAGCAGTTCTTAGTGTACAACTTACAAACAGACTTAAAAGTAGCATGGGAAAAGAGCCAATGTGATTAAGCACTACAGAAAGGATCACAAGAGAAGAACAGTCCACACAGACAAATAGAGAAGAGAGACTACAGAAAGGAGCCTATACAGCAATTTGTGCCTGAACTTCTTCCAGTTCCTGATTTAGCCTAATATCTCTGTCACATTCTCTTAACAACTTGGGAGAGCACATCTCAAATGAGGGAGAAAAGGTAGGTTTACTCCCGTACTTACAAAATTTGAATCCATAAGTAATAATCACTGAAACAGGTAAAGGCAGTGTCTCAACCCTGAAGTGCCATGCTCCACTGCTACTGGATCTTTGGCCAAAATACAGCAGGGAGAAGCAGGAAAAAAACGCAGGCAGCAAGAGAACGTTACACAATGTTTTAGAGTTTTAAGCACTGACCCACAATGAATTTTTTTTTAATAATTACTTAAGCATTCTTGGACGACTGAGGCTCTGGATAAGTGAAATTCAAAATAATCTGAAAGTATTCAATTGCATATCAAGTGCCTTATATATGACGACAAATGCATTACATGCATAAGAGATTTTAATGTCATCTTATTTTAGATACTTTGAAATTACAAATCATCAGGTTTTATTCTGATCAGTTGTCATGATTAGACAGAAGCTTAACCAAACTGATCAACTGGTCAAAACATGGGTGGGGAAGAAGCTAGAAAGGACATTTTTCTTTCACTACATGGCATCATTGTACAAAAACTTTTTTGTATCAAAATGGTTTAAGAATTTGCCATCTAGATAAAGCACCACCCAGCTGTCTGTAATTGACTAATATCTACAGATTTAAGAATGCCTTGATATAATGACCTCCAAAGTGCTACTGATAGCAAAGACGGGAACCAGTCAACAGAACACTAGAAGAATTCAAAAGAAAATTAAGCAAGAGTACATTTTAAAGGGTATCTAGGAAGTCACTGAATGCCTTCCAACTTACATTAATCAAAACTGCTTTAAAAATACTTGCAGGAAATCTTTAAAAAACAAGAGCAAGAAAGACTATTGAAATGAAACTGAACTGAAATAAAGTCATAATTCTATGTATGCCTTTAAGGACTAAAACCAATTTTATTTACAGTTCTCCTCCAAATATTCCAATTTGGTTGATAACCTCTTCCTTTTGTTTCTGTTCCCATGATGGCAATCAGTAATCACTTGATTTCCCAAACAGGAACATAAAGACTGGCCCACAGATATGCTGATGTCAATTGTGTGTCAGCCTAAAAGCCAGCCAAGCCTACAATGTGGGGTTTCAGGGCAGTTAACCAGTGCAGGGTAAGAACCCCAACTTAAACTCAAAGTGGAAATGTGTTACACTGATAAAAAGTCATCTGCAGAACTGCAAGTCCCAACTTCTATTTGGCACATAAGGCACAGCCATAGCTTTTGACACAGGTGAGAAGTATTTGTAGCTACATCAGTAAGAGAAGCTTCAAATGTAGATACATACTTTGAATTATGTATCTGTGATGAACCTAAATAGCTTCTCAGGGCTACTGTCTCTTAAAATGAAAATGCAAAACACAACCCCCAAAAATCTCTTATTGCATTAGATTCTTCTTCTAGAAAGCATTTAAGAACATGTGTAATTTCAAGCATATGGTTAAATATTTTCCCTAATATTAAGCTTTAGTAAATAAAAGCCAAGACTCATTAAACACATATTATACTTAACCTTCATCAAAGTGAGTCCTAGACAGTTTGCTGGTTGCTCTTTTCACCATTCTGTAAGATATTCAGAAGCTGAATAGTGACTTTATTCCAGAAAGCACAGAAAAAAGGCTTGTAGTCTGGATGATATTCAAGCTAACTGCAGTCCACACAGTGATGAAGAATGAAGATCATAACATCGCTGGTGTCAGCCTTCATATAAAGAGACATGTACCATGCCTAACGTCTATCATGTCCAATTGCAGACATACTTTGAAATAACTCCTTTAGCGAGCTACTCATTACTGCGTATTACATGCATTCCACAAATCATGGCTGCACTTGTTCTGTAAAGTCCTGTTTGTAAAGCTAAAATGTGATGATTTAAGAGACAGAGCGTTAATGCCTAGATTCTTCCAGCCCTATAGGCAACAGGGAACTTAAAAACTATTAAAACATTATTTGTTCTATAGGGATTACTTATTACACATTCAATTTAGTCAACCATGTCTGCTGAGAGGCACACAAATCCCACCATAGCTAATTTAAGAACTTACCAATTTCCCTTGCAATTCTGACAGCTTCATCTGCATCCTGTAAAAGCAGGAAATGAGACCCAACGTTAATCCCATCAGCCATTGCACTATGTCCTGAGGGCAGTCATATATTGCACTACTGTCTCCTCTGATTCATTTAATGTTTGATTTTACAACCTTCTGACCCTTTTCAGCCAGAGGAATGTAAAATTAATACCATAAGTGGAATGTAAATTCTACCTCATCATTAGTATACTGAGAAACTCAAAGCAACGAGGAATCAGCTGACAGGAAACACAACCAGGATCACAAAATTATTTTCTGCAGTTGTAGGAATTTAATGCTAGAATTTAGAAGTTTACAATCAATAATGGACTATAAATCAGATCGTTAAAGTTTGTACACCGCCAGCTTTTTTCTGTCCTCCCAGGTACTTCTTGTGTTTTCCTGGTTGTTGTCAGTAGGGGGAGTTGATTCTCTATTGTTTGGTAGTGATTCAGCTTCAGAAAAAATCTTGCAGAACTCCTTTAAAGACAATTTTTTTTTGTCTACTGAAGAAAGAACACAAGCATTTCACTTTTGCAAGTTTTTCATTCTAAAGACAGAATAAACCTTAAATGCAACATTTTAAACTGTATCTGAAATGAGAAGATTCACATCATTGTTTCCATTAAAGAGTCCACACATTACTAGTGTATGACAATTAGAAAAATGTTTTTGTTGATGCCATCTATTGCTTCAGCTGACTCAGACCACTATAGCCTGGTACAGAAAAAAGTACTAGGAAGCCCAGAGAATAAGAAACAAAATACTTGAACTTCTTACTTCTTAATAACCAAATCTCTTCTCCTGCAGTGGTTAATTCTGGTTTCTTCTACTGATAACTACATTTCCATTACATAATACTAGAAAGAAAAAGGGTTAAATTACAGTGGCACAGGTTAAGTTTGAAAATTCCATCTAAATTTGCTAATATTTATACTATTCCATGACATGCATTAAAAAATTTGTATGGAAGGCAGTAATGTCTGGAAACCACCAGCTGCTAAGTGTGTCTGAAACTATGGGGGCTGACTTATGAACATTAAAATGAAACCTGATATTTTTAAAGCTTTCAAGGCAATCCTTTTTAAAAGCACCCAGGTCAGAACTTTAAAAAAAAACCCACACATAAGAAATGTTCATACCTGGTTCATTTATGTCCGATAATAAAACAAAATCCTCTTTAAAAGTCTTCAGTACCTAGTAACAGCCCCATGAAGAATAAGGGGGCTGGCAGGGGAAGTTGTCAGAAAATTTAATTTCCTTTCATTAGCTAGTCTGCTCCACAAATCGGTGCTTGTTAAGTTCAAAGCAGTCCTGAAAGCAACATCAGTTTTAAGTCTTTTTACTCCAGTCACATCTGTTAATGAGATTTTTCCAAATAACAATTGTTTCTAAGTCAAGAGATAAATCTAGCAAAAAAACCTTTTCCCCCCACCCCCCAAAAAAAAAAAAATCAGGGTTTACTGTTTTATTACACCTTGCTGCTTTCTGTGACCCTGCACCCTCCAAATTTTAGCTTAAAGGGATAAAATGCATGAAAAGGGTCATTTAAGAATGTTAGTGGTTTCCACACATTGAGTTTGAAGGTTCTTTGTTCCTGCCCGTGACAGTTATGCGAGAATACTTCCCCTTAATAGCCTCTCTGTCAGGAAGTGTTAAACCTGCCAAATGCAGACAATTAGAGCCTCTTGAACAAAATGCAGGAAGAGTGATGACTGATGAAGAGCCACGATTATAGTCGAGAAGGAAACTTTTACATTTCTTTTCTCTTGCAAATTCACTCATATATTTGCAAAATAGAATTAAGAGGGGGGAAGTAAACAGGGTAATTTTTTTTTCACTTAGTTACCTGCAAACAAGTGGCTAACTGACACATTGCAGTCCACAGGAAGACAAGCTGCAAATCATTATAGGGGAACTTTTCACTGCCACTGTATTTTTATACATGCATACAACAACTTTAAGTAATAAGCAGCATCGTATCAGCAGCACTAATTGTCTCAGTTCTGGCTTGAACAGACTGAAGTCATCTGTCCAGCACAGTTATTAATTTACACTATTTCAACATCTGTTTCTTTTACAGTTCTAATATATTAGAACCCAAACTCTAAGATAAAAATAATCAATGCATATTCAAATTCTTTAGCCTTCAAAGAGTGTTTCTGAAATAGAAAACAAAAATATGCTGTGCATTAAAGAGAAAAACTAACAAACAAAAAATTAATAAACAACTGACATTGAAAGCTCTGATAAGTCTTTTGATCTTTTTCTCTAAGAAAGTATGTTTTAGTATCATGCATTTCATTTGCAGATTACATAAATACAGCAGCAGTTTGAGTACTCATAAAAAGTTAGGACAGTTATTTTAGATTTTTGGTGCAAAAAACTTATGATAGATACACAACATTTGCCATAGGGGGGCAAAACCTGAATGCTATGACACTGCATAACACACAAGTCCATATGTGCAAAATATACAAAACCACACTGGTACTAAAAGCATTTTGAATTATTTTTAAAAGCAAGAGTCCTAGATGATTTACTGTGATTTCCTCAAAAAACACATTAGTTACACTACCATTTTCCCAAAATAAACTGCAGATTGTAAAGAAATATATAATTTTAGCACCACCTTTTATTGTACAAATAAAAGTGTTCAAGTAATGGTACAAGTTTATAAAAATCACAAGAGTTATAAAATGATGTCATAGTGTTTTTACAAATGGCTGATTTCAGTAAGTTAAAAAGACATAAAATACTCATTTAGTATAAGAATTTCTAACCTCCTAATTTCATGTACATGCCTTTCTGCCCGGTACCAGCAGGTGGAGACAAAAAAGCAAAACTATTCTGATGTTGAGGAATGCCAGGATAAAGCTGCTTAAGAGACTCCTAGAGCTGTAAAACATTGTATTAATTATGAAGAACTACATAATAGTTTTCATGGCTGAGGGTGTTGGGCTTAGAGAACCTCCTCCAGTTCACGTCTAGTTTCCAACAACCTCCGCAGCAATACAGTGATCATTTAATACCAATGTCAATACCCCAGTGCAAGAATACAGCCAAAACAGATACCTGAAACTTAAATACAGTAAATTCATAGCCTTGCTGAAAACCTTCCACATGTCTACTGACAGCAGTGAAGCTAAGTAGACACCCAGAGACATTAATTTTCTGGGTCTACATCCAGCTGTGTTCTACCAGCCATAAAACCAAGCTAGCTGTACATGGTGAAACAGTATAAAAATCTTTCTTCCCTTGCCATTCCTTTGCCAGTTTTTCACCATGGCATATCCTTATACTTTATCACTCAGCCTCCACTTTCTTTTTGTCACCTATTCCTTTTTACCCATTTACCGACAATACATCTTCTCAGCTCTAACTTTAGAATATCCATTGCTCACGTGGATTAACACTAATTCTTTTGATTAAGACTATTTACCACTATCTCTCCCAATCAGGTTTTAGGAAACCAACTGTAGTCACACATTTTGACATTAACTACTTTTGAGTGCTTTTGTTGGCTCTCTAGCTGACAGCACCAGACTTGGGTTCCTTAGATGTGTAGACTGGATAACCCCTGCCCCAGCCAACTAAGAAACTGAACCAGGGATGAGAAGAAAATTACTCTTTGTCAAACTACCCTCTCCACTCTCACTCCACATCTTTCCATTCTCAGTTGCATATTTGCTACAGCATTTGCCTAGATAGGAATAGTTAGTTGTGTCTGTTATGCCAAGCATCCTCCTCTTCACAGAATCGTATAGGTTGGAAAAGACCTTTAAGATCATCAAGTCCAACCATAAACCTAACACTACCAAGACCACCACTATACCATGTCCCTAAGCACCTCATCCAAGCATCTTTTAAACATCTTTTAAAATGTCTCTTCAGTCCTTCCAGGTCCTTAAGTATACTGTTGAAGGGCTTCCTTCTCTTAAATTCCTAATTTAATTTCTACTCACTGGGAATTTTTCTGCATGCAACTTCTCCAAGATGTTATTACAAAAGCTTAGCAACTCCAGCATCTACTATGCGTAAGTGCTAAGCAACATAAATAAGAGGAAGGAAAAAAACCTTACCCTTTGTTCATGAAGGACCCATGCATCTGCAGCACTATTTAACAAGTGCTGGATAAAGACAACTCTTCAAGTAACAAAGATTTTCAGTGCAGTCCTGAGTTGAATAATGAAGCACTAGAACTTGTTACTTTATGTTCGCTTTAACTATTCATTCACAAAGAATAGGTGCTACTGATCTTTCTTAAGTCCTGGCATTGTCAGAGGCATGAATGCAGTTTTCTTCCAGCTTTCTTAGACTCCACTATAAAGATGAAGCCACCTCTAATCAACTCAAGTATCAAGCAGACACTTAAATCCTCCCTAGGACCTTTCAAAATCTTATTTCTCAAGAAAAAGAGCCCTCAAAGATTTTGAAAGCTTCCTAACTCTGTGACCAAAACAGGTCTCCCACAGAATGGCAGAAATCCTATAGTCCCTGGTTCCTTGTCTGTTGCTTTTCTGATTGTACCTGGTATCACACAGCTTTGCCCTTCCCATCTTAGTCTGAATTGGCCAAATAGTACATCAAGCTCTAATCAAAGATCAGGCATCCTGTATGACCTAGTTACTCGGGTATTCATCTGAGCAAAAGACACACGATCACAGGAAGAAGATCAGAGGACAGACATACTTACATCCACAGCAAGGATGAGAATATCAATTATCAGAAGTTCTATTTCCTACAACTGGTAACCAAAGCACCCAAAGCACTGGTTAACCTAAAATTTTCATCTCCCCTTTCTGATGGAAACTACAACACTGGCAATGTCTGTGGACTCTCCTTTTTCTCATTTGGTGGGTACACTGCAGGATTTTCTCTTTAATCTCATGTTCTTTTTCATCAACGCTCTTCAGATAATCAGAACTACTGCAAGGCTGAGGTATGTGAAATTGATATGATATGGACACTTCAGGATTAAGCAACTACTGCATAGTTCCTTTCAATAGCTGAGGATTGGAGGTGTCAACTCAATCCTACATTCTGCTTCATTTGGTGTTAAGGCTATCATTGCATATAGCCAATTGCCAACCAGATCACTTATGTTCTTTCATTTTGTTTCAGGAACTTCAGATAACTGTCAAAAAACAGTCATTTTTGACAGCATTACACACACCAGGCATTTCCATCACAAGTATTGAAGAATTCTCTTGTGCATTTTGACCTCAGCTATTTCATGATTTTATCATTCTCTCTCACTAGCCAAGTTCTCCAGGCATCCTCATCAGAACAGATAAATTTGTGGAGGCTTAGCCCCTTTGCACTCTGTTCACCTTTCTCATTTAATTGGGTTTGGTTTTCTTTCCTCCTAAGAGAGTTTAAAGTCCAACTTAGCTGACATGATGCTGAACACCATTGCCTTGGTATATGTTGCTCCTTAAAATACAGTCTGCATTCCATCAATATATTCAGTTGTTCCCAATTACCTTGACATTTCCTATTTCATCATGTAAATAAGATTTATGATGATCAGAGGTCAATATCAATTGTAATAAATAAAACCTGAAAAGCTTTCCCCTTCAACTACATTAAAGTGTTGTTGAAACAAACTTTTCACTTTTTCCTGCAACTCAAAGTTTTACTCAAATTTTATTTGAAAACAAGAATCTAACTTGACATGTCAAACAAAGAATTTCAGCCCAGGAGGTCAACATTTTATAATACACCAAAGTTTTAGGCATATACAACAAAGGTTTTAAAGGAAAAAAAAAGCTTATTTACCTACATTAACACAGACAATGTATAAAAACCCCAGGAAGAACACTAGCTGTAGATTTGGACAAAGAGCCACCAACTTCCCCCCACCCTCACCCCGAGTTTTGCAACACATGGAATTCTACACTATCAGCACAGACCCTAAAATGGAAACTTCATACAGTGTAACAAACTTAATTGTTAACTTAGGGCTATCAAGATCTTGGCCAACAAGAAGTGAAGACCTGAGAAATGTAAAGACATGTGCAGATATTTAACCTGATATTTAACACATTTACCTGCTTTCATGTTAAATTTAAAGCAAAACATTTTTAGAGACTCCACAGAAGCAGTGCTTAATACATTACTTATTAGGAAGGACTCTCTCTTCTTCTCTAAAGCTTTCTTGCTAGTAAAAATCTGTACCCCATTTTAAATTACACCTTATTAAAAAAGAAGGTGAAATTATAATTACATTCTGCATCAGACCTTCAATAGGTGTACTTCGATTTAGACACTGTTCCTACAGTGGGCAGACAGTAATTAAATGATTTCTCACCTTGACTACTCCATCAAAGCCAGGGATCGTGTTGACCTTTGCATTCTTGGCTAACAATTTGCTTTCAATCTTGTCTCCCATAGCTTGAATAGCATGTGTGTCAGGTCCGATGAAGGTGACACCTTCCGATGCCTACAAAGACAATGAAGATATAACTTTAGAAGATGAAACTAAAAATCACCTTTCACAGGTACTGCTATTATTTATTTTTTTAAAAACTGATTAATGAAACAACATTCAGAAGACATAGTGATCTGTTTATGTAACATTCTAGCAATACATAAGCAGCATTTCAGCCAGTTCATTAAAAACGTGTATGACCTTGTGAAACTACATATACACAGACTCAAAGCCCCTATAATTAGCATTTGTATAAATCAAAGCCAGGCCAAAGAAAAATAGCTGAAAGTGGAAGTACTCCAGCCTGAAAGTTAGAAATATCCCTTGAGAAAAACAGAGGCTAGTTAACTCACCATTGAAATAGCCGCAAGTGATTTACAAAGATATGCTAGCTAAACTGTAATGCAGTTGAAAATGCCATTATGCATTCCTAAAACCAAACCTTGATGAAACATCAAAATGAAAGTGCAGTCTCTTACTCAATGTATTTAAAGATCTTGAAAATAAGGTAATAACTGAAATAATGTTTCCCCAGTTCTTTCAGGCAACTCTCTTTTCCAATACTAATGTGGAAAGAGGTTAAAAAAATACTTTAATACTTCTGCTTTAATACTTTAATATGTAGGTAGAACACTGAATTGCATTTTCCCCCCTCCTGTTTCTCTATGCCAGCAACAGACTTCAGTGATCAAGTACACAGACATTTTTTCAAACCCCTCTAGGGTCAGTACTACACAGAGCTAAAGGCAATTCTATCAGAACTGTTTCACTGAAAGTTACTGATGCATCAGTGAGTGCGTGCATGTTTCAGGCAACTTAACATCTTTTGTACCATAGGAAAAAAAAAAAAAACATCCAAAGAATAAGCATACTAGCCTTGCACAATTTTTTCCAACTGTTTCATCGAAATTTTTTTTTGCCCAATTCAAAGACATCTGTAAAACGCTTAAAAACACCTTGTTTCCAGCCAATGGGGAGTTTACTTAATACCAATGACAAACATTCAATTTCTTATATCAGAATTTGTGTCTTAATATTTTGTCTTTCTGACATACACTTGTGCTGCATATGTTAGGGTTGCCAGATAGTTAGGGTCACTAACAATAAAAAGTAATTTGCTGAAGCTTTGTGTATTTATGTGATGGCAGTACACGACCACAGAACAGACATAGCAAAAATATGTTTTTTAAGTTGGGGAACAATGTCCTCCTATTCATGATCTTATAAGAGCTGAGAGCTCCCAACATGCTTGGGAGTCACAGTTTTCACTGTCAGCATCATCCTAGCAAGAAGAGTGTAATAGCAGAATCTCTGCGTAGACAAATTCCTATCATCCTAGCTAACAGGGTGCTACAGATAACAGAGAAAAGACCAGACAAGTATTACAAACACACTAGGAAGCTCAGTGCAAAGACACCCAAACCAAACGCAGGGCATCAGTTTAGCTACATCAAAGGCTTGTTAGCTTCAACTCACAATGAACCATCTGGGTTTTTATCTCAGCCCACCTCTTCTTTACTACAGTAGGCATATTAGCTCAGCAACTCAGTAGTATTGATTTGATGAATAGCTGTCTTACAAATACAAAGTTGGGAAGACTGCAATAGGAGGGAGGAAGGGATAGGAAGGCCGACACGAGGGTTCAGATTGATTAATATTATAGCGCCAAAGGATCTGAACACCAAAGGAATTCACTTTTTAAGGAGAAGGGAAACAAAAAGCAAGGAGTTGATGTTTGAAATTAGTGACACAAAGTTTGGAGCTGACCTTTTCAGAAACAACAGCAGATTACAACCTGAAAACTGATACTTCATTCCCTCTTAACAAGAGAGTTTTAAATAGGTGCCTGCATATACCTGGAGTAGGGCAAAGTTTCCTTCTGTCATCAGACTGTATTCCAATCTCAAAAAGCTTTGTGGAAAAGGTTCACTTACATACTTGGCAACTGGAGATTATGCTGTCCCTCTTGTATCACTCCTAACCTGGAAATACTGTGTTTCTACAGTTTCTGCCATAACATTGGCATTTGCATCCTGGTCAATGCCACTTCCAACTTCACCATATATTGCTTCCTCTCCCCACTCTCTTCTCAAAGTCTACCATCAAAAACATGGGATATCCAGAGGTCATCGAGATAGTGGGTCCAAAACTTTTGCCTTCCAGTGAAAGGCACATAGAGGACATGTTGCTTGACTTACTGTCTCTTCTCACTGCCTTGTGGCATGGACTTTCAAAGTGCCCAGTTCATTCCCTGCTCCGGTCCAAGCAGGTAGTTGGTTAAGAAGAGGACAGCACCATTCAGGAGAGACTGATGAACCACATGAGAAAGAACACCCCAGGCCATTTCAAGAAATGAATCTGCTGCATCCAGTATGTTTGTTAAGTGAATCTTGTAGAGCTGTAATATTCCACGTGGATACAACCAATACTTACTAAAAATTAAGTACTAGATTATGTGCAGCAGATTCACATTACTCTAATGCAAGTATCACTGGGTGCAACCTATATCTTTGTCTCTCTTTTTTTAATGTATACTTTTTAAATGTATACTTTTAATGTCCAGAATTTACAAACTGCACTTGTCTACACATGCACCTCTTGGCTTTAACTGCTTTGAACCTTTATACCTTACACAGAACTGCTCTTTAATTGTGAACAAGCAGCGGTTTAGTACCACCAGCTAGTCTCCTATATGGTCAGTTAATTGAGGTAGTTGTCATAGCCAGTTATTTCCCAGCAACAAAATCTGAAACAAAATAGTTTAACTCAATGTGATATCACAAGATACCTGAAACCACATCACTCTGCATGCTGCAACATCCTTAAATCAAAAATAAGTTAACAAACCAAGGGGGATCCACTGGTTTCCAGCCAGTATGTCAAACTATCTCTTATACAGAAAAAGGTGCGTGTACTCTGACATGACTTGCAACTAAATTTAGCTAAGCTCATAAAAAAAGACTTTGTCAGCTTAAGGCACTACTGGAAAAACTCTCGCAAGCCTTGCTACAATAATTTAAGACCCCATCACTTGAAGATACCTGCTTGAGCCCTCTGCCGAAGCTTGTCAGCTCATCACCAGAAAAGTGCCCCAGCTTCTTCATTGCCAATACTCACACATAATGTACTAAATGACCTGTTCAAAACTCTAGTGCCTGATACTGAAAATACCAAAAACAGACCATAAGAAAGAATGTGGCAATAACATCTTCATCTCCCACAAAGATTTATCAGCTCTCATCCATTAGCATCCTTAGTTTATGAAACACACAGAAGTGGTGCAACTGTGCAAGAAAAACTTCCAGTGTCTGATGACAGTCTGTCCACACACAGATTTGCCAGTGGAGCAGCAAGCACTGGAACCTCTGCTGTACATGCACAAGCTTACACACTGCATATCAAACAAGTTCTTCCAAAAATTCTTACACTCCTCCACACATTCAGCAGTGTACTCCAGCCTTGAAGACTAATTATCTAGCTGCAGGGAACATATCAACTTCCACCATAAACATGCACCAGCATTTTCTTTCTACCTGTGATACCTGTGTATCAGTGCTCTACTTCACATGGTCAAAGGTACAGACAAACAATAAGGAACATTTTATAAAAGAACAACTTCAGAATACATTCCATGCTAAGAAAGTTAGTTCTTTCTTTGACTAGGAAGTATATATTGAAAAGTTTTCCCCAACACCCCTCAGTTTTTGAGAGCAGCAATAGTTGGTTTAATTGTAGTGCCTTAAGAATCGCAAGCAGTTCATTCTCTCTTGCCTTTTTTTTTTCCTTAAGCCAGACAAAAGCCTTATTCTACCCTCAGAGAACACAGGACCCCAAATATAGCAAAAATTAAAGAATGTCAAAGTAGGACAAGCAAAGGCAAGATTTGGAAAATCCATTTGGGAAGTCTGTGGCTGAGCTGTATGTGACCTTCGCAGTCTGTCAACCATGTCTGACTGCTCTGGGTACAGAGTGGGCCAAACGGGCCTATGCTAACATAAATCGCCATCCTCCCGATGTTTGAAAAGGGCCTGTCTGTCTGACAAACTCTTGTGGACCTGAGGTAACTGAAGAGACTGATCCTAGGAAGAGGAGACTCCTTTGCATCACCTCCTGGAAATTATGAATGCAGAGATTCACAATTACTGTATTATACAGTCAGTAATGGATTCAGCCTCAGTGACAGCATAAGCAGAACTAAGGTCAGAAAGCATGAAAGAGGGAAAACTGTATAATAAACTTTCATACACACTAGCTCCCTTGGCAACATATACTCTTCTGTGGGCTTATAAATATGTGGCAAAGCAGCCAACTCACTGCCAGGCCTCTCAGCACTGCAGGAAATAACTGAACAGTTCCAACCCAGCTTTAGACAAAACAAGTGATATTGAAACTTTTCCTCTGTCTTTTACCATGTTAGCTATGGGCCATTAAACATGCTTTTTGGTGTCCTCATTCGAGCCAAGATATTTGAATCCGCACATAACACTAGCTTAACATGAGCAGCTCCAACCAACAAGGAGGTATGCCGTATACAAAAACACAGCTATCAAGAATCTTGTGTTTTCTCTTTCAGGATCATTTGGTGAGGGAATTCTTCCACTCACACCACACTGATGTGGCAAAACACACTCCAAGTGCCCAGCTGCTTCCAGCTGCAAGAGCTCCTATAATTATCTTACCACACAGAAGCAATGCAATAACACAGGCTTTGTGCTTGTTCATTCCCTGGTACCTGAAATGGTTAGTTGTAGGAAAATGTTTCCCATCTTTGAGGAAGAAATGGCTGAGAGGATGGAGCAATCTCAGGAGCAATTGTAGCTGCTCTCCCATATTGAAAATAAACTTTCCTATCTAAAGACAGAGCTGACTTTAAACAAGCTCATGAAATTTACAGGAGAAGCCAAACTATCTGTTGTATACAGCCATCAGATCATATGTTCTCAAACTCAGACTTACATATGATGTCTTCAAGATTACCCAAACTCAAGGTGCTACTTATTGCAAGCCAGTAACAGTAATTCACTCAGGAGAAAAGGGCTTAATTCCAGCACCACTGGCTGGGTGGGTTCAGAGCCTGCAGTCTGTCAGGAGCGACCAGAAAAGCAACTGAGCCAACATAGTTGCCTTTCCCCCATTCTCTCTCCTTCCTCTCCTGAACGTCCCTTCCCACAGTCCTATCTATCCCCCTTCTCTAGGGCAGGCTCTGGCACTCCTCAGTTCACATAACTGACCAACATTGCAGAAAATGGCCTTCTTGTTTTGGGAGAAGTGTTTTCCATTGCTTTCGTGAGTTAAAATTAGCTAAACAGAGAAGCTTAATGGGCATTGGAGGAAGAACCACATAAGCTTCTGGAGCATGCAACTGGGAACAAGAACCTTCTTTTGGGGGAAGGCACATCCTCAACTCTCAGGTGTGCAGGGGGAGACTGCATGCTGCCATATCAGCCTGCTTTTGTGTTCGAGTCTGCATTTCTGTTTTAAGGTTTGTTTTAAAATAAAGCATGTTGTTGCTTCTCTGAGGAGCACTGTTTTAATCACAGAATGGCTGAAGTTTGAAGCACCAAAACCACTGCTTGAACCAGCTCTTTGACACATGCTGTCAAGTAGTGGAACAACTTAGGGGCAGAAGAGAAGCAGAAGCAAGATTCTGTCGCAGTGAGGTACCAGCAAGATCAGCAAGTGTGGTAACAACTTACCATACTTACTCAAGAACTTATGGGTGAATGAGATTATGAAGGAAGGTCCACAAGTAAGAACTCCAGTAGAAACTGTTATGATAGGTCTGGTTTTGTCCCAACCCTCAAGTCTTCTTCACAGGAAAATCTGGAAAAGGTTTCCATTAAATACTTGCATGCAGCTGATGAATTCTTTCACTGTTGTCCTGAAGAAAAACTGCCTCAATTTTTCTGCCCTCTTGACACACAGCCAGTCAAGGAGGCAGATCTAATGGGGAAGGGAAGAGGCAGAAGTAGTCTGGTAATCATAAATGGTATCAGAGTTCCAGAAAAATTGCAATCTTCCACAAATACGGTCTCCATCTACAGCAGGGACTCATAGCTCACCAGAAGGAAACAGACCTGTACATGCAGCTGCCTTCAGCCACGTACAAAGCAGAGCAGATAAGCAGCACAGCTCACAGATTACTGTAATAGCTAGCTAGGCTCAAAAGCCTCTAAGTTACTCAGGCTAAATGCAGGACTGAAGCAGAGCTGGCAGCAAAAGGAAGGTCCAACAGAGGTTTAAACAACCTAGAAAATAACCAAGCAGAACAGAAAAATCCAGTTGAAGTGGCCAGATGAAACATCTAAAGACAGACAAGATTCAGGAGTCCTAACAAAAAAAAAACAAACAGGCACACTGACATCTGTTGAAAGAGGTGGGGACTTAGACCACCTCGCAATACAGGAACTGTCCATTCAACACTGGGAAGCAATCCCCCTAAGAAATATACTATAAGAATATATCATAAGAAGCATCTACTCAATAACCTAGGATATACTGAACTGGTAAAATGCTCTACAACAGATGTGGAGGTGGTGAAAGAATGCCCCGAAGCTTTCTGCTAGATGCACAGAAACAACCTAGCAGCTCAAACAACTGGACCCCATTGCTGCTATCCTGAAGGCTCAGAATAAAGAACATATACAGGAGTGGCCAATGATCTGCCCAGGCATCAACCCATAAATTTAGTATTAACAAAATATAGAATTTCATTCTACGCAGACTTATTTTAAGCTGGGAAAGGCCTGAAACAGCAACATGCCTAGGTATTGTCATGGATCACCAAAAGTAGTAACTCTCCAGCAGTTCAGTGAACAAGAGTTTCTCCAATCTTGTTTAGAATTAAATAAGCAGAACTTTTGAAGCCAAAAGATCTTCAGAATACGCACACATTTATATATATATAAACACACGAGAAAAGACAACACTTACAGGTACAGTAGCATCCTTCATTAGAACAATTTTTTTTAAAAAAAAGAGCCATGCTGAAGAAAAGCAAACTACAGCCTTCTGTACAGACTTACAACAGAAAAACACAGCACCTCTTAAGTTAATACAGTATGTGCTATAAGCAGATGGATAAATATGCTACAGAGGGAAGGGCTGTAAGCATCCTACTTTTCTCTGACTACACCTGCCTTCGGCTACTGTAGTTCTTTCTGGAGGTCTGACTTTTGTTTTGTTTGAGGGTTTGGGAAGGAGGTGGAGTATTACAATCACCTTGAATTGCATAAGCAGCAGGCAGGTAGACAGTGATAGCAACTAGCCTGGGAAGTAAAAGGTTAATTGGTGATTGGGAAAGTGACAGTGCCCGATGCAGCTTGCTAGAGGGAAGAGGAGGTGGTGAAGAACTGTGCTGCCCAGCCTGCCAGACCTCATTGCTTGTTCCAAGTTCTACTTCGAAATAAAAACTTACTGTTACTTGGCTCCAAAACACACTGCATTTTAGAAGCCAAACCCACCACGCAAGCTATGTCACCACCTGTGACACTATACCAGGCCATTTTAAATATCTGTACTCACTGTCTCAAATAGGAGTATGTACTGTTAGAGAAAGTGATACATTGAAAGTATTTCTTTAGAAAGGGAAAAGCTAGCAGTATGAAAAAGCCTTACTTGAAATTGAACACAGCTGCAAGAAGTTTGTCTCACTTCTTGAAACTGAAATTACAGAACACTAAAGCATTTTCACAACCACTGCCTTAAGTAAGAAAAAAGATGATTGCTGGGCAGCAATACTAAAAAACTGAAAACCAGAATACACTACTTTACTTGGAAATAAACCAACATAGATGCCAGTTTCTATGTTTAACCTCTGGCATGAGGAGGGGCATGTGTTAACAAATTCCCTTTAAGCCATTATTCTAAGAAATATATCTGATTTATTTAATCCTGGTGTGGATCCATTCACACTGGTCTCCAAAGTATAGTTTAAACTAAGCAGAGCTATGAAAATACATTAATCAGTTACCAGAAAATCTTGTACTATATTTAAGTTCCACCAGTATGACCAGACAAGCTTCTGAAGGACCAAAGGAAAACAGGCCTTATCCAAGCCCCAAATATGCCTTCTCTAAAGCAGGCTAGGAATAGAATGCAGGAACAGCATATATCTATATATTGTATATAGAGAGATAGGCATATTCATGTTTTTCAAAATGTAGTATATGTATATTCAAATATTTGGGGGTGGGAAGAGAGAAATCAATCTGTTAGACTACTCTAAAGCTCAACTTAAACAAAAGGCACAGTTGCTGAACCAGTATAAATACAATCTAAGGCTGCTTAACTCCACTGCCCCAAAAAAGTGCACACCTCTCAGAAAAGGTGCGTGACCTCCTGCATAAACACCAGGGAGCAGCCAGAATAAATCTAGATAGTCAGCATCACCTTAAGCACAAATGCTGCATAGAAAATAGCCTTTAAATAAACTTTAAAGTCATCTCCTCTTTAATTCCACAGAAGTGGGAAGCTTACAAAGCCAAAACTGTAAGAATCAGACTAATCTGTAGACGTCTTCCTTAACAAGATACAAGTTGTGAACTCATACTATCATAGAGTATATGTACAAAGGGTAAATGTGCTTGCACTGATTTAATTCTGCATTTTAAAATTACAAAAAAAATTCATTAACCAAACATTCCATAGTGTATATTATACTTCTAAGTGGGAAAAAAAAAATGGTATTCAGCTTCCAGGTCATATCTTTGCAAGTGAAAAGAAGCACAGAAGAAGCTTTTTCCAAGGATTCAAAGCTACAAGACACTGTGAAAAGAACAAAAAGTACCTCTGGGGCTCTGTACTTATAAGTTTTCACTTTGGATCTGATCATCAAGCTGAAGTTTTACTTGATAATTTAAACTTTAAAACAGTTTAAAGCTTTAGATTGTCTACATATTATTTTATGTCTTTGTCCAGAACCCAAATGCAATATTCAGTTATCCAAGTTTTTAGAAGCATTTCTCAAATACAAACTATAAAACTTAAACATACAGTAGTCTGTATGACATGCCACTGTCAATGAGGAATTGCTTTGTCACCTACAAAACACTCCCCACACACACACCACCCAACGCACAGGCACAGCAACTTAGCCCTGCTGTGTTGCAAAAAGTTTGAGTATCCCACTATATCAGTAGTAGTGAATACCCAGAAATTTAGGGAGAAACAAACTTAAGAATTTTCCCTGGATGGTTTCCATATTGCTTTTCTTCACTTCATGGCATTGAAACCACCCTTGATTTTTACATGATAAAAGAAATCTGTGGAACTAATCCTAGAAACCTCTTTCTGTTTCCTTGCTTAACACCTCCAGGCGACAGAAAAGACAAAATGCTTCATTTGCATCCTTAAACATTAGAAACTGCGAATGAGCCTTTTCAGCTGCAAATGTTATTGCATCTACATTTCCAGAAGAGAAAGAAGGTTAAACAGCCTACTCAGGTTTATGTTAACTCATCTCTTTTTAGCACCATGAGCAGCACAAAGAGCAGAGAATGTGGAAGCTTAACAGCCCAACCTCTTTCTTCATTACGTTCAATTAGATCCTGGAAATGGATATAGCTGCTGATTACACGAAGATAAAGAGAAGAAATCAGGTATGCACAAAGGAAATGGCAAACACTAACAAGTGTAATCTTAGTCTTCCCAATCATCTAGCCTCATGAAGACCATTTCATTTTTCATGCAGCACAAAAAAGTTCTATCAGTTGCATGACCACACAAGATTTTGCCTGATGTAAAAGTAGCATTTGTTTAATTATTAATACAAACTCTTAGTTTAAAATGTAATGTGCCAGTGTTGCACAACACCATCCTGAACATGTTAGTAAGGTAAGAAAGATTCCTTGCTTGATGTGCTACATAGTACTTCATCTTATCAATTAAAGAATAAAATTGAGCCACAGTCAGATAGCCAAACACCACTATTAAGCTACTTTATTTCAGAATACAATTAAGTACAATTTATTCTTCAAGAGTAGTAGATCTCCTAACTGACAATATTTTTTAAAGTTAGGATTCAACCTACATGGTATTTTTAATTTGTTTTGAGTGAATAAAGCACTTGGAATTACTGTACTGAATTCAGAAATCAAATTAAAACTTAAGATGACTGTCCAAGCTCACATACCCTGAATTTACTGATGAATTAAGCATCAGGAACACTGGTATTGATAACCAGGAAAATAAATGACCCTAGAATCATCTTCCTAATAACCACTCTGCATACTGAGGAACAGAGTTGAGCAAAGCACACAACTATGTTGAAAAGTGTCATTTCTCAAACACTGTAAAAGACAAAGACCCTGAATAAGTAACACTCTTCATAAAAACAAGGCTGTTAAGCCCACTGCCCTGAGCAAATTCTCATACAGATAACTCCATCCTATCCACCTACAGCTCCTTTTTCCCAGCTGGTTGGTGTAGTTTAGGATCCTCCCTATCTTCACATAAAGACTACTAATTTACTTCCTGCAAAATAGCTGCCATTGCTGATATCAAGACAAAGTGGTATTTCTTCAGTAGACGTAGCCATCCTCAAACATTTGATAAAGACTGTTTTGAAGACCTTCAGACAGTTTATAAAGATGCCAGAAACTACACTACAAGATACAGAGCAGTGAGTTCACTTCAGAAAACTGGAAGCATCTGCATCTTGTTAGTAAACTGGAGTTATTTTCCCACAAGAAGAGAGCCATTAAACAGCACTAGATTCAATTTCTGACATTCAAAAAACAACATCATATGGTAAATAGGCATATTTATTCAAAAATAAATATCAATCTGTCAGTCACATTAATAAACATTAGTTAAGAGCTAAACAAGCAGTAAATCAATCATATCAGCAACAAAAAAGTGCATGTGCACACATTTGTTTAGGTTGGTTTGTGGTTTAGTTTGTTTTTCCCCCCAAACCAGGTTTAATTCACTGAACCAACACACTCTCTTCTATCAAAGCCAGCGTATACTGACCCTGCAGTTAGTTAAAAAAAAAAAAAAACAACCCACAACACACCACACCACACAAGTAAAGGAAGGATAGGACTGGGGCAACAGTTGCTCAAGTCATTATAAAACTCCAAGGACAGAATGCTGTCCCATAGGTCACAGTAAACTGATGCAGAGTAGTGACCCAAAAAGACAGTACCCCTACCCAGGTCTCAATTCCCCCTGCCTCTTGCACTGCAAGCAGCATCCATGCAGCTGCGCAGCCATCAGTTTGGGAACCATATCAGCTAAAAACAGCTCAAGACACATGGGGTGCTTAGAGGATTTTGAGTGACAGTCCTTAGAAGGGACAGTGGCAGGTGACAACTGTCAACAAATACGCTATCACCAGACATATAATGGGGTACATAGGGGAAAGTGTGCAGAAAAGGTATAGGCAGGATGAACGGGGCAGGATGACTGAAAATTACATTTGTGGCCAGAGATGCCTGTGGCAGAGAGTCACTAACAGGCAAGAACTGGGGGTTACAGAGGTACTGCCACGGCAGTGGTGATGAGATGACTGACACAGGAGGTGGCTGCAATCTATAATGGCAAGAGATACTGGAAGAAGGTGGTCAAACACAGGAATGGGTAGCCCAAAGAGGCTGTATCCCTGAAGATATCCCAAACCCAGCTGAACATGGCCCTAAGCAACCTGTTGCAGTTGATCCTGCTTTGAGAGAGGGCCTAGGTCTCCAGAGATCCCTTCCAATCTCATCTACTCTATACCCCTAAGTGAAGAATAATCAGGAAGATTATTATCTCTGGCCAGGTGAAGAGGGTTACAGCAACCAACAGTAGAGAGAACTTGGCACAATCCTTGTTGTTAAAAAACAAAACAAGACCTTCTTAGATTGCCTGAGATAAAGGGATATGGATCTTCCTACTGAATCTCACAGCATCCACTTCTTTAAGAGAAAGTAGCATCTGGTCATACTGACCTTTCTTCTCTAATAACTGGTGGTGCTGCTGTCTAGCCATTTATTTCTACCTGTGTACTAAAGTGTGCTGTTCCTTTAGTTTTGCAGACAAAAGTGATACCCATTAGACCAATAAAATAATTGTTTTAAAACAAAAAAATCCCATCCAAAGGTTCCCATCTCTGAAAGACAAGCTCATCCAATTATATTAGGAGGCCACCACAGGATGCAGCACAGGGCTGGGAAGACACAGCTGGGGGCAAGCAGGGACAAGAGGGAACTCCCTACACCAGCACTGGTATGGAAGCACTTGGGAGAAGCAGCTACAGTCTGAGGGAGGGAGGATGGTAAAGTAGTATTTCTGTGATGCCCTCATCAGTTGAGCAAGCACTAGCGTACATATGGGATAACAACGTCAGACAACACAGCCATAGTAAGAGATACCACTTCACAGAATTCTGTTAAGCACTACTGTCTTATCTCCTTCAGCATTTATTTGTAAAAGGATGCATGTAATAGTATTACTAATAGAAGATGTTCTTATTTAAATCTTACACACAGTTCCTTGGAGAAAACTGTGGACTAATTACCATGTCATGAAAGATAACTAGTTCTTAGAGCTGCCCGCTGAGAGAAGTCCAATACACTGCATTTAAGCAAATGAAAAATTCATTGATTTTTTTTTTCCTTTGGAAAGTGTTCTAAGAAAATTCTGAGTTTTTTCTGTATGTTCTAAAAGTCAACAGTCTTTGGTACTTACACAGCTCTCCCTCCAGTTTCTATTTATGCTCAACTTACATGAAGTTTACATTAGATATTATGGGCAGAGATGTGTGATGGCATTGTCCTCTTAAATGTGGATGTTCAAATAAAATTAAGAAAAAAGGCTCAGGTGCTTTTGTAGCCAAACTTAACAGAAAAATATTACTCCTAATTTTATTACCTTTAAGTAATGAAACTTGTATATACAAATTTGGATTTTCCACCAAACCCTGTTCTTACTCTCACGTATTCTTACATGAATCAAACAAGCAGATTTGGCCCTTTGCCTTCAGTTTAAAAATAAAAACAAAGAACTACATGTGATCATAAACACCACTAAATATTATAAAAGTTTCAGACTATTTTAAAAGTACGTGTATATTATACTTCTTGGCTAGTGTGAGGAAATAACAGTGGAATTGAGGATATTTAAATCTATTGAACAAAATGTGATGGAATAGCAGTATTACAACACTTACAATGCTACAGCTTTGGGATAACAACCTCTACCTTAGTGTCATAAATAAAACAAGTCAATAATATGTATACGTAGTACTAGAGAATTTATAGGCACTTATAACGAAGCAATCTGTGAGATTTCCTTGTGGCCCTGCTCCCTATGAACCACAACCATTCTGAGCTCAGGATAACGTACTATGACAAAAATATCTACCATGTATTCCTAAATACCACCACCTCTGGATCTGAACAATACATTTCAGATGGTGGCTAAGGAAGGAACAGCTTTTTGGAACATACACAATCAAATTCCTCCCTCCCCCTCCCAACAGATGGGCCTGAGAGTTGGACAGTCTGGCTTCACTTGTGCAATAAAGTAATTAGACAAACAAATCTGGATCCTATAAATAAGCACGTGCTTGAAATTAAGCATACTTAAACAGTTGCAGGACGAGGGCCTAAATTTCAAAATTGTAGCCTGTAGAGGAGATCAGCCTATTAAATGATGGCAAACTTTCTGAAAAGTTGACATTTCTTTCTTTTCAAAGGTCCCCACAGAAATGGCAGGGGGGAGGGGGAGAAACTTGGGTAAGCAGAAACTAATCAACTATCTTTTTTTTTTTTTAATGCAAACTGATGTCTCAGGAGTGCTTAAGATGGTAAATAAGACAACGGCACGCTGGAAAACTTTTTCTGTTTTATTATTTCAGCTAAGTTATATGAGAATGGTGAAATGCAACAGAAATTCCAGAAGTCCAACCTCTAATTTACCTGCCAGGCTAGAATTACTTGGAAATTCTTAGCAAACTGGATTTTCACTTGTGAATTGGATGCTGAAAACTATGTGCAATTAGATGGTGTTCTCCTAAAGCTATAGGTAAAAAGTCCTTAAAGGCAGAATATACTCAGAGATTAGCAATGAAAAAGCAACAATGGGTATATACAAAAGGCTATATTTAAAGAAAGTGACTTCATAACTTAATCTATCTGGAGCATCAAATACATCAAAAAAGTTTCTTATCCTGCTTTTACATACCCATCAGCATTGTATAGGACATCTGTAACGGACACATCCCAGATTGAGAGAAATTGCCTTAAACACACCTTTTCAGAATGTGCCACCTCACTCACCAGCTACCTCCTGCACCCAAGAAGAGAGGCAATGAGACAAGGAGAGACCACAACATTAGTAACTGAGGACTACATCACAGCACAAATGCACCCAGGGAACAAACGCAGGATGCCAGAGCAACTCTAACCCCAACATGCTCTAACTCCTGAAAGCCCGATTTTACAGTCTCAGAGTCCCTTCAAAATCCTTGTTGTCACCTGCTAACAATATAACAGGTAGCAGCAAGAGGCTTGATCTGATGGGCTCAGCCAAAGAGGGAACAAATAGGAAATTTAATTGCCAACGGCTGGAAGTGCTGTACCATGATAACTAAGTCGATCTAGTGCACATTCCACTGCAAGAGTGGGGTCCTGACCTCCAGGCTTTTCATTTTTCACACCTAGTCCATTGCATTTTGCTGGTGCTAGCACTAACTTCTCTTTCTGGATTACTTTTAAGCTTGCTCTAGATGACTGCATAAATAGTCGTCCCATGGGACTACTATTAGTCTCCCATAGTCTCCCATAGTAGAACATGGGAGATGGCAGGAACACATGACCAGGGCCAAGATCTCCTTGCAACAGAAGGAAAACTTTAGCTTATGGAGATTGTGAAACTGCACCTTTGCACAAATACCCACAAGGCTGAAGAGGGTATTATGGCTCCCATTCCTTGCTTTGCAGGAACAACCCAGGTACCACTGGCAGCATGAGCTACAGCAAGACTTGAAACATTCACTCTGGATCCCCAGGAGGAGGAAAGGCTAGAACAGAAAGGAATTTGCCATGCAAGCTCTATATCATCCTCCTAAAAAGTAATTGGTCCCATCGTTGAAATATCTAGAATGATTAACATTGCCTGTTAACCACTTGTTAAAAGAAAGATCTTTTCCCAGTTCCCAAACAAGGATGCCTTTCATCAAGCGAAAGGCAAGATGGACCTGCTCCAAATTAGATATTTTCACAAGCTTCAGAGCTATTGCTGAAAAATATTTCTGCATCAGCAGAACTCCTTCCCCAAGCTTCATCCTTAAGGCACTACCTGAATCTTCACTGAAACTTGACGTACAAAATGCTCGAGTGGATGCAAAGTAAGCATGATATTCTGAATGTAAAGGATTAGCTTGGCAAAGATTTAAAACAAGTAAGAATCACCACTTCTAGTGGGAAATACTTGGTTATTTTAAATATGGTGCCATGATGCTCTCTCTACATTATCCTAATACAGGATTTCATTAACTGCTCAGAGCCAAGTTAAATTTATTCCTTCCCCATGCCAAAATTTCAGTGTGTGTATATTTTTGAACAAAAACACAATCTGAAGAGTGTATTAGCCTCTGTGTGTAAAATTGACACTCATTATCTCTCCAACAAATTAGAAATTCAAAAACAAAAATCAAAACTAAATGAGTACTGACAAGAAAGCTAGAGATACCAGCTATGCAAAAAAATGAGCTAATCTGACAGAAGATACTCGCATACAGAAAACAGCTTATGAATTAGAGCTGGTGCTTAAGACGGACAATTTTGGAAGAATGAGCAAAGATCTCAGTTACCAAGATTTTCAGTACAGGAAAGAAATATAAAAATAAGGAACTCATTAACTCATGTCTGGAATAAATAATATTTTTCACTCTGAATATAAATATATTTCAAAAGAATTCAAAAATATTATGTATAGGAAGGGGAAGTTCCAAAAAATAGAGAAACAAGGACCAATACTGTCACTCTTTCCCAGACAACTATGCCCTCTCCAGATACCAGGTCCCTAATCCTGTAGGTTTTTATGAATTAATATGAAGAGCTTACCCTTTAAGAAAACAAAATAAAAGCTACATTAAGTAGTCTCTTAAGCTTATATTGCATTGTAAATATTTAACTATTTAAAGTTAGAAAGTTCTTGCCCTTTGTTGCTCACATTTTAAACAAGGTTTCTGCTGCAAAATTACTATAAATGAAGTGCTCAAGACTCTTCCCATTGGAGAAGCTTGACAGGTAATTTAGAAAAGAGGAGACAAATGCCCATATCTTTGAATACACTGCTTTGCCTGGCCACAAGGACTGCTTGCATTTCTCCATTTTCAAAAGAATTGTGGGGGTTGAGATTTTTTTGTGGGTGCAGGCATTAAGGTTTCCCCATTTAGAGCCCCAGGCTTTTCTTCCCCATTTATTTTTAGCTTACTCCTTTTCATTTTCCTTCAGATGCTAACAGAATTGGAAGTAAGGGAAAAAGGCATAAACCAGCTTTTCATTACACATGTGCATATGACATCTAGCACAGTGGGGATTTTAGTGAGCATAATTAGGTTCTTTGGATTCTGCACTAATACAGATAAAGTCAACAGACATTAGTGATACTGTAATATAGTTAAATTTACTATACTCTGCAACATCCACTATTAACACTTAAAATAAAAAAATGGGAGTGTCATTTAAGTGTTGAACAGTCAAAAATGTGATTGATGTTACAATCTAGTTGTTTCTATCTTTGCTCTTTCAGGCAAATTTTTGTTCAGTTCCAGGACTATGTTTTCACTCCTATTTATTCTTCAGCATTACATCAGAAAACATGTATAGCAATCTTTGTCCAAATAGCAAATCTCTTCATTGCAGATGTATGAATGGTTCATACAAGAGTTCTTGCTGTTTACAAAATTAGAACTACATTCACTCTATAGAACTCAAGTTCTTCTTCCAATGTATTGTATCTCAACCAGTTTATGTAAGCATACATTATTTTTATAGGTATTTTACACTTTTGCTGTCTTATGAGGATCCCCTCATTGGTCCATTTATCACACCTTTTCATGAACAAAATGAACACATTGGTGAAAGGATAGCTTCTTTTATACTCACTCATATGGCGCTCCAATTCTACAATAAATCTGGAACCCATGGTTTCAATCTCTGAAGAAAAATTAATTTGACAATGCTTAATATATTAAACATCTTTCTCTTGGTCTGAATACATATATCATTTGTACATACGATATGCCTTTGTAATCCACAGAGGAGTATATGGATCTCCACACATACTTTCTAATAGCCAGTTTAAGTTTTTAAAATGACATGTACTATTGTACAGAAGCAACACTATTATCCAGCTATTATACAGAAACTATTGTAGAGAACTATTGTACAGAACTTAACTATTGAACAGAACTGTACAGAACTTAACTATTGAACAGAAACAACACTATGTTTCCTGGATAATCAGCTGCCTTAGTAATGGAAAGTTACAGTATACAAACAGCTCAGACTTTTTTTTTTTAAATCACCATGACACATTTGAGCAGAGTTTCAAAACCCCCTGAAGATCACACTGGGTCCTTGTTTTAAGGAAGTGTCTCCATTGTTGGCTATTACTATGCAGATAATGTAGCTGAATGCTAAATTCCTTTAAAGTATGCAATTCAAAAAAGCAACAAGACATACCAACTGCTTAATGCCTAACAGCATTTCCTTTCCTGCCTACTGAAGAATATCTCAGTTATTTTCCATTCTTTAAAAATAACTGCTCTAAAGTCCACCTCAAAGTCACCATCCCAGAGCTTTGTGACAATTCTAAGACTCAGGTTCAGGTTTCTGTGGTTTGCAATTGTACACATGCCTGATCAGTCTCAGTTTTGGCATCATTAACACAAAGTTACTACATTAAAATGGTAGTTTTGACTGTAATCTTCAGAATATGGTCCAACGTGCATGTGAAACTTCAGGCTGTAAGACAGTAACAATGGCCAAACGCCAGCTATCTTCTCATTTATGGGAAGACAAGATCAAAACACATCTTATAATCAAATAGGAAAGTAAGCAAAGTTAAATTTAAACTCTTAATAGTAACATTAATTATTTTACTTCACTCATTTTAACAATGGATTCAACTATCACCAGAACACAGGCTACAAAGTTTTATTTATCTGTGCTGAAATCTAATCACTATCTAGCTTTTTCTACTGCCAAGTTCCATCTCCATTTCAACTCCCCTAACTTAACCCTGTAGCAGCTTTTCTGTCCAAATATTTTAGGAAGGTTTGTCATTCCTAGAATGGAATCCAATCATCAGATCTTGCTCTAACAGAGCAAGATACAAACACATTACACTAGAAACTCCTTAAAACGAAATAATATTTTATCATTCAAAAAGGTTCTGTTTTCTTTCACTACTTTTTAGATGCAGATGCGATGACTGCATTTTTATAGTATTGTGTATCAAGACTGATGTGCCATTACATGACATTGAGAATACCTGGCACTACAAATACTTCATTCATGGAGTCACACATTCAGGAGGAATCCATTCCTGCACTGAATGATAATGCAGACTTTACAGAAGTTAGCTGGACTGGAATCTTAATACACAGACAAGAACTTGGGGGGGGTGGGGGGAGGGTGGTGGTGGTGGTGGTGTGTGATTGGGGTGGTGTTTGTTTTTATTTTTTTCTACTCTTCTGCTGCTCTTTACCTGGTTTTAAATTTTGGCCGCAAATTTCCTAGTCTCCAGTTCTGTGGAACATCAACTATGAAAACAGATTTGTGTATTTCTCCTAAATCATACAGTAGTCAGAAAGTGGGAAAAAGGGGGAGAGGGGAAGATAACATTTGGGTTTAACCGCAAGAAGAATGCCTGGTATTGAAGTCCTTATGAATAATGCTTTTTCCACAGAAATGTGGCAGAATGCTAAACAATTCAAAGTGGTATAGACTTCAGCTCATGCATGAACATACTGCAGATATTTTATCCTTATTACTTGAATTTTAGGCTGTAAAGGAAAACTCAAATTGTAAATTTGAAGAAAAATAGTTCTGTAGTTTTCTGGCACTTGGAGCTAAAACAATAGCCTGAATTATATTCAAAACATAATAAGCAAATATGCAGTAACACCACTTCCATGGATACAGTATCTGTACTCAATTCTTTAAGCTGTCCCTTATGGATTTTTTTTTGTGCTGTGAGGTATGCAGCATGCCAGATTTTTTCTTTTATTTTTTAAACAAAAGCAAATGTTTTAGCATTAACTGTTTGACATTAGAAGAACAGATACAGCACTTAACACATTTAAGTTATGTTTGAGAGGAAAAGCACTCACAAAAGCAACAGGCAAATCACCAGAAACAAGGAGAGCAAAAACACTCTAGGAAACCAAATACAAAATTATTTTCAAGAGAATCTTTAGCTTCTTGCCATAGGAGCTGTTTGAACCTCCCATCCCTTTAATTGTGGAGGCTACTTAAGAAATTCTATGTCAGTCAGGACCAACACTGAAATACAACTATAGTAGTCCACTTTCAAAATTCTTGAAAACCCATTTAAGGATATCAGTAGGGGGTAAATTAAAGCTGTATGCATTAGGAAGCTAATAATTTGAAAAATGTACAGGGGCAATGAACCCTGAAGTTATCAAGCACTGAAATGACTAGAAAAGCATTTTGTATAGTTGGAAGTAACTAAATACAAAAAGCTGTTGTAAAAAAAAAGTACAACTATAATCTACTACACAACCTAATATTAACATCTGAAGTAAAACAAAATCTTGTAGATAAAACATTAATTTCTTATCGTACCCACTTTTTGATATAGGTATAGTGGAGAGGCAGAGCTAGCCTATAGAGTGCCCTTTCATGCCACTCTTTGTAAACATTGTTACTTGAATATACTTTTGTCAAATTCTAAATCTCATTGGACTCAAGTCTTCCAGTCCAAGCATTTCTTGCACAAGAATTTCTCTAAGCATCTGTAAGAGGCTAGAACTTTCAGTGAACAAAATTAAGACAAAGAGCAGCTATAATACTGTTTAAATTGTTATTTAAGATGAGGTGAAAAGGAGTTTCATACAGAAGCTGGAGGACTCGAATCAACAACTCTGAAATCAGAACGGAAGACATGCTATATCATGGTAAGCATGATATATCATAAATAATGCCTTTACCATTCTCGTGAAAAAGTTACCCATATTTCAGTTCATAAGCCACAGAAACCCTCAATTTGCACAACCTTCTAGGGAATTTTGGAGAGTCTAGCTGTCGGGCACTATGAAAACTCATTACAACCAGAGCACACTCCACCCACTGGGCACAGGATCCAGACAGGACTACCTGAAATTGCTCCTTGCAGCTGGAAATAACAAGGCCACTTACCTCCTGAGCTTCCTATGCCTTCTAGATGAAAAAGCCAAGACATTCTTGAACATAGAAAGACAAGAAAGGAAGAGCACATGCAAAGAACTAGCAGGACATGAGCTGAGCAGGAGGGGGATAAAGATCAGCAAGATGTTTTGAGAAGACATGCATTAACATGTATAAAATTTACAAATATGCTAGAAGTGAACAAAGTTTCCCAGCTAAATTAAATATACGTGTGCCCAATGCAAGGCTTAAATATTGTCTGAAGCCAAACACTGAAGAGTGAACAAAAAGAAATACTGAGCCTCCAAGTAAGGCAAGATTCCCATGGAAACAACAAAGCAACTACGTAATGTAAAACTGTGACACTGCCTACACACACACACGAGACCCAAATGAAAGCAATCTTCATTTGGGCATTTCTATCTTTTGGGCAACCTGCTTTTAAAAAGCTTGATGTTATTTTAGTGTGGTGGCTTTGAATTTAATACCATAAGATTAAGCACAGCTTGCCAGCAAGCTGCCTTGCCCAAAAATCTGGGCAGGGAACTTATTCTTTCAAATTCCAGCCAGAGCAAATTAAGCTGAACTTCTCTGGGTGGAATAGGTGGAAGCACCACTCTGCAGCACACCTGCTGCCTGCCTTTGAAAAGCAAATTTACACACTGGATTCCTGAGCAGCCCTTTTGTGCTAAGAAGCATGTTCTACATATACAGACATACATACACTTTCAGCTTTTGTTCATGCAAAAGCTCATACAGTATTTGGGTAGCCCACTACAAAGACAGTCAGGCATTTGCCAAAAGAAGTCACAGTTATGCAATAGGGCTGCTATGGGAATTATTTATCTAGATTATTAAAACAGAATCCATGAATAAAAGTAATAGTCTTACAAAATTCAAGTGTTTCAGTTGGGTACCACCTTAAAATAACATGTTCTTTCTGCAAGAGTAATAAAAATATGCACATAAATGAAATAAGAGATTGCAGTATCCCTTACAGATGTTATTCTCTGGCTTCCTAAAGGATGCAGAAACTCATGTACACTCACTGTCCTCCTTAAGACTAAAAATGTTTAAATCAAGTTTTGGGGCACAAAAATTAATGTACCACTATGTCACAATACCTATTACTTAAATTGAGCAACTTGAGAAGTATCCTTTGAACATTGCAGTACGGGCTGCATGGGTGTCGAATTCACTAGATGCCGGCTACCAAAAATCTCCCTGAAGACAGATATGGTTACGGACTACACCAAATTGGCTGACAAGAGTGTCTCTCACTCCATAAAAAGCCAATTCAAAATTTAGACTAAGAGAACAAACAACTCCCTCCTCCCCCATCCCCCAAAAAAAACCAAACCAACCAACCAACCTGTAGGAAGATCTTTTACATTTTGAGGTCAGACCCTGACCTCAAAGATCAAAGAATCATTAATCTACTCAGACCTACCTTTGGCGCAGTAACAGCTTTGCCCTAGCATTCACAGTTATAAGCCATTCCTACCAGATGGCATGCAGGTAGCGACAAACCACAACTCTTGCTCAACGAAGAAAAGGATCAAAGCACCAAAAGGCCACAAGATCCAAAAAGCACACAGTTCACCTGCCTTTAAGACCTGCACAACCCTGCACACAACTACATACAGTAAGACAATACCTTTGAGTACAACTTAATCTTACTTAGATGACAAGGGCAGCAGCACACACAGTAGCCACCATTTGTTTAGTTAGCCATCAGGAAGCACATTCAGCCAGGCAGCAGGAGGTCAGAGCTAGAGGACCTGTTCAGTAGAGACTAAGCCCTCATCCCAGAAGCCTGCCCCTCCGTAAATCTGCAAGAGGGAATCTTAACCAGCATGACGTTTTGACTGAAAGCACTCTTCACTCCTTCCCTATTTGAGCCATTCAGAACCAGAGTCTAACACTATGACATAAGGCTGCAAATATTTATGAAGTTGCCACTGGAAAAAAAAAATTCTAAGTTTAAAGTGTAAAATGTTCTCCCCACTCTCGCGCAAGCTCCACTCAGGCATCCTCTTGACTGTTTTTCTGCTGATCTGCCTCTTTCCCATGCCTAGCTGTGAGTATCTCCAACTTTTTCAGAGTAAAGAACATGCAAGTGTCCTAACCACAAGGCCAAGTATCTGACACGAGTTTATCCAGGAAAAACAAACATACATTTCCCCGGATTTTTTTATTATGAGCCAAGAAAGATGTCTTAATCAAAAAAATGTCTTCCCAGGAACATCTATGGATATGTCGCCACCTGTTAGCTCATAAACTATTAGTTGTTGTCTAGTCACAGTCTTGATCAACTGAGGTTCTAAATTACCACTTCAGATTCCTTCTACATGTTAGCATAGTGCTAAAGGCACTATCATTCTTCCCAGACAACCCAAGAAGTAGCTCTTTTGCAAATTAACAATAGCAATTCCAAATTTGACCAAAGCAGCTATGAAAATATTTCTAGCGTGTGAAAAATATTCAAATGACTCTACTTTCTGCAAACATTCTCATTTAAATATACGCACCTAATGTTCAGATAGGCTAATAAAAGGGTTCACAAGTTCTTACACAATGAACTGGCAGGTTTTATTCACAAGAATGTTCTGGAATATCTTTTGCTGTTTTTCCCCCATTCTAAATGTTTAATGCATTCCCCATCCCCAAACTGTATAATAAGTAGCTTGAATATAAACAGTGTTCACAATACCTTAGAGAGAGAGTGGGAAAGAGTAAGCACCAGCGCTCTTTTGCTAGAGTTCTGAAGAACATGTCAGTATGATCCTAACGGGCATCTGGAATAAAAATGCTTAGCTGTCTGCGTACATATGTAAATTTAGCAATACCTATCCTTTCGGACAGAAAATATATGCAGGACTCGCTACAAAGGAAAGTATAATTTCACAGTATAAGTTTCCGCATAGCGCTCTGTAAATAGTCAGAGCAGCTTGGAAAACAGCAAGAATATCACTCCATCAAGAATACACTTAGTTAATCATATGGTTTTATTACCAAACTAAGCTGTTGCCACATGAAAGCATCAATTTTCCCCAAAAAGCTAGCAACCTTTATCTTGCATCTCAATTGCCAGCCACAATCGTACTGCATCCCAACACATATGTATTTGCCATTACAGCAGTGAACCACACACATCTTCAAGCCAAGTCAGTATCAGATGAGGCAGAGGAAAGAAAAAAGGGCAAGAGCAAATACTCACAGAGATCCCTATCATCATAATCTGATAGCAGGAAACTGCACAGCCTGTAAGATCATTTGTTTCTAGGACTCACTGAACAAGTATTACTTTCCTGTGCCACCTCTGAATGAGTAAGTAACCTGGTTGGGATGTCTATCTAATGTACCACATTCTCATATTAAGAGAAGGCCTGCTAAGAGAGGAATTTTGAGGAGAAAGGCCGTAAAGGTAGTTACAAAGAGAGAGGGGTTTGATTGTAAAACCTACCTGAAGTAACCTTTCTAGACATCATCTTTGCATTTTCCTGCTGCTCCATGCATTACTAATCAGTGACCCACTGGAAACTTCAGCACCCATTAAAAAGCCTGGCAGGGTATTTGGCTTTCAATTCTTCTACTCAGTTTATTCCCAACACAAGTATATTCATCAGGCTTAAAAACAACTCTTGAACAAGGGCAGCCACTCAGCAATGAAATGTAAATTACTGACATGTGCTAAAACCTGGACTTGCCACTGCTAATGAGCACATTAAAGGAAAAAAGCTCACTAGATATTACTGCAACCTTTTCACTTAACCCTGTGTGTACTGAAAGCCATAATTTAGTATCAATTAAAGAACCCATCTCTAAACAGTGAGACCCTGTTCAGCAGGTGTATGCTTCCTACACAATTCTGATGTAAAAATTATGAAGATGGACAAAGGTGCGAAATGTCCAACCAGGAATATGTGCACACTGATAGCAGTCTTATTTTTCATCTGAGTTTCATGAAACTGTCCAAGAGGTCAGTAAAAAAAATCATACACACATCCTGACATACATAAATTGCTAAGTTTACAAAATTAATGGTGTCAAATCTTAGGTGATTAAATAAAACATGATTTGCTATCAACAAGCCCCAAGGTTAGGAAGTCAACTTGTAGCAACTTTTCCCATCCTATTATGCTCACAGAGGGGTGCAGATACTGAGAAAAATCTTCTCCAAACAGTAGTGGCCTGCACAGTCGGGGAAAACAGCACCTTTGCCTCGATAGCATTTGTGCAATAACAGCCCCACTAAATATACAGTCGCTCCAAGTTTCAAAGCTTTTAATAATTCAGACTAGCAATACTGCAAGAAGCAACTGTAAACTTATATGCGGGAGAAGGGGGAGACACAATGTTTGGTGAAAACCATTCCTCCCACCCTCTTTGTATTTTGCGGGATGAAGGAAATTATTTAAGATTATTTGGTTAGTTAAGTTCTTGAAATGCTTCTATTACATAACATGTTTGATAAGCATATAAACAGACACCACACAGAACTGATTTTCAAAACCTAAATTAGGTACCTAAATCAGCTTCAATTAAGTACCTAAATCCCTCTCAGTAAGGTTTCTGTCAAACACTAATTCAGCTATAAACAGGTTAAAAGGTTATCAACTTCAGTTGCTTATTTTTTCCTCTTACTCCCTATACCCCACTCCCAAGCTACCATGCCTTTGAGTCTGCCTCCATTTCAAGTCAGGCAAAAACTCCTTAACTTGATTCTGCCAGAATCATCTGTGTTAGCTTAAAGACTTTACTAGGGGAGTTGGGAACAGGGGGGAGGGATGTGTTTAAACAAAGATAATTTTAAGAGAACAGGGCTACGAAGTGACCACACATACAGTCATTCCAGCACATCCAAGGAGGGCAATATTTCTTCATGGGAACAGACAGCAACAAGCCACTGGGAGCAGTAACCTCTTCAACCAGCATGGTCACAGTCAGAACAGCAGTCTGACCACAGGCTAGTAGCCTGATCTTCAGGAGCTGAACACATGGGTTGGCATTCAGGGAGCGAGTGAGCAGCAGATGCTAGGTTCGACACAACACATCACCTAACTTTAGGAAATCAATTTTAATATTTGTGTTAATTCAAAACTTCATTGTTGAAGACAATCCAACTGCCAAGTATTTTAACTGTTTTCCCCAAAAACACATGCGTAACAACTCTAGCAGGAATTGTTCAGTCAACCTATTACTCTAAGTTATCAATGTTATTGATCGCTATCATTCAGTCTGAAATAGAAATGAATGAAACACGCTGTGCAAATAGACAAGCTTATTTGTAAGCCAACTTTCAAATAGAATTAAAGATAAAATGAAAAGGCAAATGCATTCATAACAATGAGTAGGAAGTCTTTTAAAGTTCCAGGGAACTATTTAAAAGATTTGCAAAAATAAACCACTAAACACAATTAGGCAGCTGCAAATAATCTATTAAATTCTTACTCTTGCCTGGAGGTCATCATTCCTGTTGCACTGGCTAAAGGCTTTCATTGACAAAAATTGACAAACCAGGTAAGTTACCATCAAATAGTGCTTATGTTGGTATGTGTTCATAGATTTTTGTTTGAGCACCTCTCCTATGAGGAAAGGCTGAGAGAGCTGGGACTGTTCAGCCTGGAGAAGAGGAGACTCAGGGGGATCTCATCAATGTATACAAATACCTGAAGGGAGGGTGCAAAGAGGATGGAGCCAGGCTCTTCTCAGTGGTGCCCAGTGACAGGACCAGAGGCAATGGGCACAAACTGAAACACAGGAGGTTCCCTCTGGACATCAGGAAACACTTTTTTTACTGTGAGGGTGGCCAAGCACTGGCTCAGGTTGGCAAGGGAGGTTCTGGATTCTCCATCCTTGGAGATATTAAAAAAACATCTGGACACAGTCCTGGCAAGAAGCTCTGGGTGGCCCTGCTTGAACAGACGGGTTGGATCAGAGGACCTCCAGAGGTCCCTTCCAACCTCAACCATTCTGTGAAATAAAGATTGTATTTGATATGTAAAGCAGAAACCAGGTCCAACTGTATTACGCATCCTACAACCATACAGTAAAAATACACAACCAGCCTGAAGACAGTGTAACAAAGTAGAAGATACTAACTGAATGGCTAAGAAGTTACCAAGTGACATTAAAGAGTAAATACTGCAAAATCTTATTTAACCCTGACATGCCTGAATATAGCTTGCGCTGTATCCTTTACAGCTTCCACTGTTGCTGTAGCTGGTGGATCTATGCAACAGTAAAAAAATAAAACTGAACTTTTCCCATGTTTCATTGCACTTTCAGTAACCAACCATATCTGGCATATTAACAGTGATCCCCTCAACATGCAGAGGTAACTAGCACAGTTCTCATAGACCCCAGAAAACAATGACCCCAAAGAGGCTAGACAACAACCTCCTGCCCAGGAAGCAATTTTGAAACAATTGAACCTTGTGGTATACTGAACAAACAAGTAGGTTATTCTTGTTGCTGTAGAAACTATTCAGAATATTTGAGCACTTTACCTTACACCAGCAACATAACATACTGTACAGGTATTAAATGCCTATAAGAAAAGTTTTAATCAAGACAGATACAACAATATAAAAGGAACCAAACAGCAGCATAAAATAAACCCTAAGTTTATAGAACTTTAAGATCAAGTTCTAGTAATTGAACATGATCTTAAGTACTAACTTCAAGAAAATACTTCCTGAAGTAAGATTAGAGTCAAAGCACACACTGTGAAAAACAAAGCTCCACAAAAAAAGTCTGCCCAGTCCAGGATAATAGGTCATCTTTAGAAGCATGTTAATCAAAAGCCTTTCAGCTAACATCTTTTTCCACAGCTAATGTAGAAATCACTCATGCCTTTGAAAGAGCTGCCAGTCATGATCCTCCCTTCATAAAGCTCATTCCTGGTCTCAGTAGATCCATTTGGGGTGAAGTATCAGAATGTGATCTAAAAGTAGAAGACGTTACTCCCCTAAAACTCAAACCAGAAAGGCCAACTAAAGAAGGGTATGAATTAGGCATGAAGACTCAGCAGAGCATCTTCATTCTCAGAGAGTCACTAAAATAGAAGATGACACAAATACATAGTATCATTTATTGCAACATATAAGTGTCTTCAAGCTAAACACACTTCTACAAGTAAATATAGAAACTTTTTCCCTTCCCTCAAAAGTAATTACCTCTTAGCCTTAGGATGAAAGACATTTAGTACATTCATATCCCTCCTCATGTGACACATCACTATCAATAACAGAAGTCCTTGTGTATGAAAATAGAGTATGCTGTAAGACAACTTTCTTGACTAGTAAAGAGTAACTTCAGCAGACAGATTTTGGTTCATAACTTGCTGCAACTAGTGTTCAACTACAGAAGAGAACAGAGGATAAAACAGTGATAATTGGGAGAGGGAAAATGGTTCTATCACACACACATCATTGTTTCAATATATTTCAACTCTGTAGAACTACACACACAAAAAAAAAATCTATCCCACCACTAAGTTGCATTTGTCTTTAAAGTCAGAATTAATTTTCTTGGTATGCATATTTTAGGAAGAATATATACAAACCCTTAAGTATTCAATCTGTAATGTAAAACTACTGAACACAGATCATACATGACTATAAAATACATTATTTCTTAAAACGCAGGCAGAAAACTGAAGTGATTATTAAGGTAGCATCATTTTTGCTGAATTCTAAGCTGAAGCTTCATCTGCCTTGCCACAAAAGTAAATTAAAATCTACAGGGCAACAGGAGTTCTTATTCCAAAGACATATCATCTCTTAACTGTTCAGGTCTAATCTAACTCCATTGGTTTCAATGGGACATTTAAAACTGATTTAGAAACAGAGAAGGACATTACATTTGCAAGGTTACCACACTAGCTTACATCAATTATACTAGAATAGGACAAATTAACAAATCACCTTAGCTCAGAATGGACAGAGTTTGCCATAACCAGACAAGCTTCCCTGCATCACTGCAAATCAATAGCAGAATAAAAAGGCAGAAAGTGAAAGGAAACAATATTACCTACATAAAAAGAGAATTTCATAGCATTAACACTTGAAAGCCTTCTGTTATTGCAAGGAGGAAAACCACAGGTATATACAGTTGTTAAGATAGTTGCATTTGTGGAAACAGAGCAGTAAGTTTTTATTCTCACAACCAGACGCAGCAACAGTGGAAGAAAGAGGACAGAACAAAGCATTTCAGAATCAACGTGAAGGATTCCTGTAAGCCTGGAAATAAGTGCTATTGCAGTGACATTGCATGTCAAGAAATAATGAATTTTTACAAATCAGGATTCCACAAATCCATTCATCTGCAGAACCACACACCCTAATAAGCATGCCAAAGTGCTGCTGTTGAAAGGCATCTCATGGGAAATATTAAATGACTTATGATAGTCCAGATAAGCAAAAATCACTCTAATGTATTCTTTAATCACAAGCACAGCATTAAATCATACCAGAAGTCATGCAAGCCCACAGATCATCCACTGAGAGTCTCAAGTTGCCAAACATTACTATTTAAATCAAGATGGTTTGTGTTTGTGTTTTTTCTAAGAACAGTTGCACATGTTAAAGCTTTCAACCTAAGCCACTTTAAGATAATATGTAGCTTTAAAAAACGCAAGTTAAAAATAAAGGCTTACTCTAAGTGAAAAACAAACACAAACAGGTCAAGACTGCCATGTCAGAGGAAGTTGCTTAATCAGGAGATCAAGAAAAAAACCACACTAACATTATGAAGTTTAGGCAAAAGGCTCAAAAAGGAAGGAGAGCATTTTTGTCACAAATCACACAAATCTTTGGCAAAACACCACCCTGCATCTTTAAATACATGCATACAGGTTATACACATGTATATCCACAGGTCTTGTGGAAACGTACCCCGAGACCTGGGGTTTTGCTTTGGGTTTTTTGTTGCTTTTGTGGGTTTTTTTAAGTTTAGACATAAGCATGCACTACAAAAAAAGTACTCTAGCTATATACAACAGTTCCTCAAGATAAAGATTTGGAAGTTGCAATAGAGTAGAACTTGTATCAATTTGTTCTGTAGCATAGGCAATCTTAAATGGGACACTGATGACACAATGTAAGCCATCATATGCTTTTAGCAAAGGTCTATGAAGTTTTCTACAGTAAAGGAGTAATACAGTCTTCCTACTTTCACACTAGGAAGCATCTAAGCAGATAGTTCAGATGACTCAATTTCATTTTTCTAGCTCACATGCACTAGCAGAGGACTAACATCTGATAAATACTGCCCATGATTTAATACATGCACTATTTGTCCCTCCCATGGATTTTACACAACATGATACTGCAGATGATTTAGACTTTTTTCTATGAAAAAAGTTTACTTGGGATTAAATACAAGAATAAAAGTAACATTCAGAAGCATTCTGCCTCAGAACAGTAAGTAGTCATCCATCAACATTACAGGCTCACAGGCAGAGCTTTTCTGGGGCACAAATTGGTGACTTGTTCACCTAGACAAGTACATTGCCTAACCTTTATCACCGAGGAGGGACATAGTCTCCAGTCTCCACCAGACAAAGCACCTTAAGCCACCACAGGCTGCTTTGGTAGGCAATGACATACTATGCATTGCAGGACAGAGTAAGAAACCCACATTAACAGCTCTGTCTGCCCCACTCCTTGAAGGATACAATCTCTGCCATAAGCAGCTTCTTGACACCAAGCTTCCAAAGCTGCCTTTTTTCAATGACCATTTTGCAATTTGGAAAGCACAAATGCTAACCAGACACGTGAATTGCCAGGTAGGAAGGCAATGCACGTGAGAACAGCATGAGAATCATACCAAATGCTTCTCAAAAATGTAACATCCATTGAATCATGATAAAGGAACTTCACAATTTGCTTACAAATAACAAAGCCATGCACAACAATTGTAAGGAAACGCTGCTGCCATTAAGAGTTTACATTTTAAAAGGTGACAATCCAATAATTAGCTGTGCATAGGGCTATGGATCCACCTGCACAAAGTTCTTCACAGGTCAGACGTGTCCCCTTACAGAAGATGACATATGTTGCTCTTTGTTTTACCTTTTCCATCTCAAACTTAACAGCCATTTACAAACATGTGATCAACCATTTCCATATACATTGTTTGCCCATTTATTTCAGACAATGCATTTTTGGGTTTTTTTAATTCCACCAAGAATGTTAATCTAGCTTCAAAGGTAAAGAGAAATAGTGCTGGCTGCTTTGTTCTCCCCTTAGTCATGCCGAACCGTAGTCACTAGAAGGGCACAAAAGATGTATAAAAACAGGTTCCACTAGGAACTCCAAACAGGTCCGTATCTTATTGCAAAATTGAATCCTTTTGTCCCACCGTGTTTATGGCTTCTAATGCAAGAAGGGGATTTTGGCAGAGGGTAGTAGCTGGCTTTTTTTGCGTCAAGAAACAGAGCATCAGGATAGTATTGTCAAGGCTGCATTCAAAAGAATATTCCAGACAAGGTTGAATTTGTAACCTTAATTCTTATCATTTTGAGATTCATGCACAAATTCCATAGGTTTCTTGGGGAATACACACCACAATGCACCACCTATGAAAGTAGGAACTCTATCATACACATATGTAAAAGAGACAAAAATACACTGACAATATAAATACTGCAAACTGGTATTTTTCATACTAGACTTTGCAAAGGAATAGCGTTCATTAAGCTGATTTTTTTTTTTTAACAGTAGCTTCCCAAGGGACTTTTATGGCGGAGGGGGAAGGGAAAGTTCATTTGTGTTTTTAATTAAAAAGGGGAAAACCAATCCCACTATGAGCAACTGCAACACCAAGTCACCATGCACCAAGGTTTAAGCTTCTAACCATTATCAGGAAGCAAGAACATTCATAACTTCAACTACAGGAGTAAGACTCCTACTTGCTGCTAACATCAGCTAGACCACAGGAAGTAGTGCTGACTCTGCAATGACGACTGTGCAACCCAGTTGCACGCTTGCTTTCTGTCACTCTTTTCTCCCCCATTCACCCAGGTAAAGAAGGGAGGAAATAAAGACTCACTGGGACCATGGGCTAATCCCAAAGTATTCAACATGTGAAGAGACCTCCCCACCGCAACAGCTGCCCTGGAGGTTTGCAAGCAAGGGAAGGAAAATGGCAATTTCAGAAAAGTCTATCTTTCAATGACAAGCCAACCAAAAGGCTCATCTTAGTCTCAGGGCTTTCCCTTTGCCAAATTTCAAAGGCCTGCTGCAGACAATAGTGGTGATAGAGCTTCTCAGAAAGGGTCTGCATTAATTTTATATAATGGGAAACATTAAGCAAGCTAACCTAAATACAGAGGTCACTAGCAAATTCTTCTAAAACATGAAGGAACAAATTGTTCTTGCAGCTCTGCATAGCAGCCAGCAAGAGATATTAGCAATTTTTTTTAACATGGCAATAGCTTTCAACTGCGCCTTTGGATTTATGTCAATACCGAATATTATGTAACTATTCCTTGAAGGAAGCAAACTGCTTACATGTAAATATATTTGCATAAACTACAAGTAACAAGTTATGCACTGAATTTTACAACTTCAATGTACAGATCATTTTTATAAAGCACTGCAGAAGTTTGAAGATGGATAGCTCAAATTTCTGAATTAAAATTAGAATGCAAAGTAAGATTCTAAGGAGCTATACACTCACTCGCCCAAACCCACATTTTGTTATTCTACATAATAACTAATGTTATCAGCATTATCTTAAAAGTTTTCAAAAGATTTCATATTACAATATCAATCTTTAAGAAGCTGACCTTGGGGTTTAGGAAATCTTTGACAGACTTGATGTAAATGCCATGGATCTCTTTTCTGTCAGCCATCAACAGCAACCAGAATAGATACACATGAAGAAGGGACTGAATGCACCAACCTTTTTACTGGATCACAATGAACAACATGCCAGATATTCACCAACTGATTGCTTTTTGGAAATTTTGTTTTGGAAACAACAGATCATTTACTTGTGCTCTCCCCCATTCTAAAAGAGAACAAAATTAAGTTTATAAAGAAGAAAAAAAAGACTAGTAATTTTCAATACTCTAAATGTATCCATCAAATCCTTCACAAGGACTGTCTATAGCTGTGTGCTATTCCATGAATCATTTAGGCAATAATGAACAAAAAGACATGCTTTTGTTCAAATCACGCACAGTGGGATTACATGTGAACTGACCCTCCATGTGTTAATTGAAGACAAAGCTTTGCTTTGAGCTCATTACCGCTCTTACAGACAGATTGGCAAGTTTAGAAAGTTTAGTGTATTTCTCGGCTTCCAAATCTAGGTAGTTTGTTTTAAAAGTACAGATGCACACCAGGAAATAAGCCCAGATTTCACAAGTTTCATCACTACTTTTAGCACAAAAGAACAAAATAGTATATGTGCAAAGAAAGGGATAGAGAGAAAGAAAACAGAACAAGAACACATCTTTGGCAACTTCACAACAGTTTTGTAACGTTTGTTACAGGCTTTAGTAAAGAGAAGAAACAGCAGGCAAGCTTTCCTCCTAAATATATTACTCAGGGTGTCTTGAAAAAAATATAAGCAGCCCTCAGTGATAAAAAGACAGATCATTTCACCAATTCTCACTAGGCGTTTGATATTCTAGAGCCACTGACATGAAGGGAAGCATGATTATATCTTAATTGAGACTTTAAATAGTGCATTTCAGAAAGCAAAGGAGAACTACCTTGTTTTATTACATTTTTAGAGAACAGAACACACTAGGTTTCTGAAACATAATTAAAAGCTATTTTGAGACTGTAGTACCAACCCAAATTTGAACACGTTTCTAGTCACCACATTATTTCAGGAATTCACAGTTCCAAGGATGTGAGTGAAAAGATGAGAAATAGGAAGGGAGTTTGTTTGAAATAGGAAGGAATGTTTGTACTTCTTCCATTTCTGCTTAATCCTGACAAAAAAAGTGTTACAGATTGTCATGTCACCAATATTGTAATTTGCATCACCAAATAATAATCAGATTACTAGGAAATGCACCCAGTGTAGAGTAGTAACTATCAAATTTCAAACTTTAGCAGCAAAATATACAGCAAAATAGCATGAGCAAGCACTTCTGTTTCATTAATTTATTATTAAAAAAACAGGAACTGCCACCTAAAGCCAGTTATCCTGCTGGTCCAATCCAGTAGGAAAACAGTTTGTTATAAATTAACCCAGGAATCTTCTCTCTAAAAAGAGGCTCTGGTACATAAAGCAGAACAGTGATAGAAAGTTGCTAAAACTGCATGAAAATAACATGCAAGAGATTACCCCAGATTTGGTAAATCCTGGCAAACACCAAGTGTTGAGAATTCCTTTAAACTTTAACATCACCACCACTCAGCAACCAGCAGGATGCGTTCAGCATCACACAGAACCTCCACTTGTTTTTATGTGGGGGCTTTTAAAAAAAGCACAGCAACTGAGAAGTATAAAAATTTGAGATTTCATTCCCAAATAATCTCCTTGATGAGCAAGTTGTATTCTCTAACACCAAACAACCAACTAAATAGTAAAGGTCTATACTACAATTAGAACTCAAGCCAAAAGGGACATAGTTATGGAAGATATGTGGAAACAACAGCTATTCCACAAATGCTAAGAACAAAACAGCTAACATTTTATAGAATCACATTCCCGATCTGTGGTTTTACCCTGAATCAAAAACGTGTAAATTACTCTCAAAACCAGCAACAAATTTATCTTACTGCCTGTAGAACAAGATGCTTTTTCAGCTATATGGTTCATTTACTCCATAACAAAGTTGGTAGCTGCAACAGCTTTTTAGTGGAAATTTCAATATGTGCTTGTCCTTATTCTCAGTGAAACCAGTAGAAAATAACACATGACCTGCAGTGACTACACATACAGCACCCACTCAGGATTTTGCTCAAGCATTGTGCGTGTAACTTTCTCCTAGTGCTGCTCAAATTTATAAGCAGCTGCATGAAAGTTTTTGGAAAATAATAAAATCAGTAAAAAGGCCATATATGAGTTTCTGTGATATACAAAAACCCTACTGAAGTAAAGAGGTTGTAAATAATAATTTCTATAAATTCAGACATGAAGTGAAAACAGCACCCTCTTGACTCTCTTTGGTCCTTTCAGAGAATGCAGCTCCACGATACACGTCCTCCAGCAGAGATGCCAGTTTTTAAACAGCTTTCTATTCCCATCCTGAGAGTGCAGTTCAGCACCTTCTCAGGGCTGCTGATACAGCTGTTCACCAGCTGTGCTATGAATCACCAAAATTATCACTTAAAAACAGATACTTTTAACCTAGATAATTTCAGTGACCCAGTTTTACAGATCAGCCTCATAAACAGTACAGGCACAAGTGAAAACACCAAAAGGTTCTTATACCCTTGGTAAAGTTCTTACAAACAGGCACCTCCCCTTTTCCCAAAAGAAAATACAGGCTGCGATTAAACATTCAAAATGCAAGAAACCCACACGTACAGAAAGCATACTGAAGTCTCCTATCTTAAGGTATCTTTTAGATGTGCCTTGAATTGGTATCTTGACTCCTCAGATACCTTGGAATGAATATATGCCACTGTGCATCACTCACAGCCAAGCAAACAAAAATAACTTACCAAACGTCTAGCAAATTCTTTGTTTTCTGAAAGAAATCCATATCCTGGGTGTACCTTGGGGGGGAGGGGAAAAAAAAAAAATCAAGCTGATTGAGTTCTGAAGCTAGGCACCAAATTTGCTAGCACCTTTTTAGACACTGGGTAAGGTGAAGTAGACCACTAGTAGACCACTTAAGAAACCATCTTAACACACTGATTTATCTGTCCTAAGTCAGTGTAAAGACTCACTGGTTGAATTGCCATTTCTGAAATAAACATTCCTTACTTGACTAGGGAGAAAGGTGCTGTTTGCAGAGCAACAGGCACACTCCCTTCAGTGTTTTCCCTTCTGCTCTTTTTAACTTCATTTTGCCACATTTATCTCTTTGCAGACTTCCACAGATATGCTCATCCACACTCTTCTCAGTAACCACTATAAAGTACGCCTCACCCCAAAATATTTCTAGCACTGATCACAAGAGTGGTCTTAAAGTCCACAGTCATAAGCCTCCTACCTCTAGTGACCCTTGCTGCAGAACACAGTTTACTGTCTCATTACTCTAAGTCATGCATGCTTATGTGCCTAGTTTGCTATTCACACTCCAATATACACCCAGCATAATTACTTGAGAGGAGGGTGGGAAAGTTTTAATTTTACTTCTCCAATTCACATAAGGTTCTTGATCTAATATACTCTGATAGACAAAGTATAAGCCATTTTATTCCCCTCTTTAAAGGGCCTAAACAACTGGGTTCCATACTCAGAAACTCAGAGGGAAAGAAATAGTTTTCTTCTTTATAGGAAAGTTTTTGGCCCCTGAAAGCATTATACCAAAACATCACCTTTGAAAGAAATTACAACGCTGATCCAAACTGTTCCAGAGTAATTAGTGTTGCTCATATACACCCATCAAATTTTAATAAATGCTCTGTGTTCAGTAGCTCTGAATAATACATTTATTACACTGACAGAACAAAGAACATTAGACATGTGAACATGACTACACATTAGTTTTTCCAACCGATTCCTGTTAAGCTTTGAATCTCTGGCCAATTTGATGGGAGAAAGGCAGAATAGCCCATATTTACACATATAAGCTAACATGCATTTTGTAAACATTCTGAAACAAAAATAATTATGGGATGCACCATTTACCTTACCTTCCTGCAAATAACATTTATATAATTCAGAAAGTGATTCAAACTAAGTTTAAGCAAAAGCCCTTTTAGACACACTTTGTAAAACATTCAAAAAAGCCATTATGGCATATAAAGGGTTAGTGCTCAAAACTAATTGGGATTTTTTTTTTCCCCTAGCAAATTTGGAAATGAACTGAAGCTGCTCCCTGGTGTGAAAGCTGAATCCAGCAGCCACCTGCAGGATCAGCAACCAGTGCTGCCAGATGCTACAAAGCCTTTGATTTCCAGTAGCGATTTCGGACACATTTAACTCATGTGACATGAACTAACTGGAATAGCATATTCAATCACTTCCCCCCCACACCTTTAAAAAAAATACAAACTCTGGCTTTTCTGCTTTCTATATATGAAACAGCTGCAGCAGATAGACTCATTCAGACTCACAGCTTGGGCCCTGGTTTTCTTAATGACTTCCATGATGGCATCCATGTTGAGGTAGCTTTTGCTGGTGGGAGCTGGGCCAACACAGACAGCTTCGTCCGCCATTTTCACATGAACCTGAAGAGGCAATATTCTGCATTAACAGATGCTCCCAGCAAAAATAATTGCCATCATCCTGAAATATGCACACAAATCTGATTGTTTCAAAGATAATTTACATACCATAACCACTCTAAAATACACACTGAAATTACCAACATTGACATACAAGAACTCACACAATAACATTAAATCTTATTTCATTTAACTCCGAGCTTAAGTCACTGTCAAAATGTTTTATTATTCCAATATATTATTTTGAATTTGATTAAATAAATTCATGACAAATATCATTTCAGCTTCCTATACTGATCATCTATATGTAAATTCAGACTAAAAACTACTTTGTTACACGTAACCCGGGTAGTCTAATATCTTAATACTTAATAACAAACATTCATGACCAGTTCTAAGCAGGCTCCCCAGGAAGTTGGGGATAATTAGAGTGAATTGAATGAAGGGATGCAGTGAGTGTCCCTGCACAGCATCAGGTCAGCACCATGCACAAATTAAAGCCTATGACTAAAGAGTTCAATATCACTACACGTGAACCAGAAAATCTTGAGAATTATTTAAGCAGGCTCATGTTTGATTCCTAATCCATTGTATCCTCATTTATATGCATTTGCCAAATATTTTTTAGTCAAATCTGAACTATACAAAAGGGACAAACGTTTCCAACATTTTACCAGGAATAATAAAATAGCTAGGTTTGAAGTTAGAAGTCTACTTTACAACTCATGTGCATGCTTACCTTGAAGAAAGTTACAAAAGTTTAATTAGATTGGTCTTCAACATGTTTTCAGAATTCAGGATACTTTTCCTTTAAAGTAAGATACACACAGACCCAAGAAACAAAACAATCAGTTTTTCATCATTCTGCTCTCCTTTTGTAAGCTCCCTTTCAGTACGTATTTAAGAAAGCATGCCATTGCTTAAACTGTGTAAAATTTTATTAGCCATGTGTCAGTAAGACTTGTTTATACCAAGTTTGACATTTCCAATGCTTACCGATGTTAAGTTATTTTTATTTAATATTTGATACCATCTTCAGCATTCAAAAGAGAGTACATTAAAAAGGTGTTCTTTTAGAATATGAGTATTCACATATGTGAAATTTAAAGTATTTTTAGTTTATGAACACGGAATTTTGTTCTTTGTGAAAAGGAATTTTATTTGCAAGTAGCATGAAGGCTGTCAAGTATGATAAACTAAGGTTAGAAGTACCATAGCCCACATATACTATTGGCTCATTCAGAAGAAACAAGGCCAAGAAAAAAAAAAAATCAGCTAGAAACAGAGACAAGCAATAATCAAACAATATTTTGAATAATACAATGAGAAATAAATATTCAGGCAAGTATAACAAACATGTATAACAAGCACAGGAGTCACTTAAGCAGTTTACTTTTTTGTTCATTTTTATTGACATTTTTCTGAACTTTGCAAAAGTTAATCCTACCACCAGGAAGGAAAATTGACTTGCCACTTAGTTCCAAGTTCCCTTCTAGGGGCATCTCTTAAATAGCTTCTGAATTTGCTGTACACTTGAGTATCTGAGAGTTCACAAAACCTCCTGGAATCGCCATGCATTTCAATTTGAATTATTGCTTCTGTAAAGTCACAATGGTTTTATTTTTACCACTACAGCATTAGCCTCACATTAAAAACAAAGCAAAGCCAAAAAACCCTAAGCACCAGCACAGACAATCTTGCAGCAGGATTTTAATGCTTTTTAGTAAGTACACTTCAGCAACTTAAGTCAGTAATCTATTTTGATCAAATGCTATCGAGATTAGCCTGTCTGTCATCCTTCCTGGAGCACTAAGTACAAGAAACAGCATGGCCCTTGGATACCCTTATTTGCATGATTGATTTATATGCTTAAAGTTGTTGTTTTGAGTTCCAACATGGTTTACATGTCTAAACAAAGGTATTCAAGCTTAAGAATAGTTAAATATATGTTTTACAAAACCAAAAGCTCCCTTATAGAAAAGGACTAACTTAAGATAGTTAGCTATTTTTAGGTATCAAGAGAAAAACCCCATGCTCACACACTTCTCTCACTGAGACACCAAAAGCCCTGCTAGTACCAAAAGCAGCCTTTGAAGATACTGCAAAACCATTGATTTTATAAATATAAACAGTCTTGTGCACTTTTCCCCTCCATTTTCTCCCCCCCTTCTGAAATGTTTTCATTGTTACTTCAGCTCTTTGGAGTTTTGACTCTTCCTTTCCCACACTCCCCTGTAATCTGGCAAATCCATTTCTCCTTATTTACATTACTGCAAGTTGCTAGTGCCTCCTCTAGTTCAGTGCCAGTTCAGCCCTGCATACATTCTAATAAATCACACATGGATGTAACAAAACAGCGAAACAGTAGCCATATCGCATTCACATTACCCAATACACTGCTACAGAGCACCAAGCAAATCTCTCAAGGACAAGAAAGAAGTCTCCATTCCTCCCCAGTAGTTCAAAACCTCCAGATTTTCAGGTTCCAGTGACAGCTCCTCCATCTATGGATCCTTCTCATATCTACTTTTTTTATAAATTATTAAACCAGTCCACATGTAATCTGGAAATAGAGCTCTATTTCTTCTTAGTAATTCATGATGACAATTCCCCTCTCTAAGCATTTAATTTCTTTCACAATGCACTGTAGTTCATGAAGAATACTCCAAATACCATAACACAAATACACTACAGAATTTACAGTATAGTATATAGAAACATAATTACACTAACCATAATTACTAGCAAACTTTACTACAAAAGCCATCATTTGAATCTGTAGTACCAAGTGGCACATAATTCACACCACAATTCAGTAAACCTTTTCCTGTGCAGAAGCTGACTTGTAACACGGTATTTCTAGACAGTCCAAAGAATCCAGCAACTCCCTTTCCTCAAGCACTACAAGTTTCAAATATGTTTATTTTCAGATTCAAGGGTTGCTTAAGTGGTTGACTTAAATCACACGATCCTAGGTATTCAAGACTCATCCCTAACTTACTACAGCCAAAACTTCAGAAGTGTCATTTCTCCCTTTTCTGTTTTAGTTTACAAAAACAATGTCAACAAAACAAAGAAGCAAGTCCCAGGAGGTTCTTGAAGAAATGCAATTCCTTCATAAATATTAGAATTGACCCTGCAATCTCAAGCATGAATGGATAACAACAAAGGCTGGAAAAGCAGACAAACCTTAAAGTGCTAAACAGTTTATATTGCAAGTTCTAAATCATATTGGGCTACCCACGCCTCAAAAAGATACATTTTAAGCAGCTACAAGGACCTGTTCTGTTACAGAATATAAACAACTAGAAATCATGAAAAGACCCATCTTATTTGTGTAAAAGCAGTTTAATTTCTGTAAGAGTTGTACATTTAAAGTAGTATATTTCATAAGGGCTAATTATATTGCAGCAACAACAGAAATAAGACGAGATTCACCAAAACCTACTGAATCATCATTGTACAGAACCTCCACTTAATTCAAAAAGTACAGTCTAAACTTAGTCATCCAAATCCCCATATAAGTTTATTACATCTTTGGAAATCCAAACCCAAATGAGTAACAAACATCCAACCAGCCCATCACAGCCTCCTCAGCTCTGCACCTATGACAAATAAGCTACTAATACTACTCTGGATTTAACACGGAGTCCTAGCAGGAGAACATTAGAATGAATACTCTTAAATAGTGTAACTACTTTTGGATTAAGGTACAAAGACAACTGGACACATTGTGAAGTACCACAATGATTTTATTGCACAATTCTTCATGACCACGTACAGATACAAGAACTAGCTCAAGTCCAACAAGCCTATTAATTCAGAAGCAAACTGCACAAAAACGGCCACCTGTTTCCAAAGCTAGTTTAGGTCCAGGAGCCACCTTCATGGCAAGGCACCTAAACCAGTAAATCCTGCCAGATCTTTACACAGGAACAGCTTTGTGTTTCTTCACCACATTTCCAGCAAATAGGCACATAAAGCAAGGAGTCCATCAGGGCTGATTAGCCAGCCATTTTCAACCTGGACTGGTTCCAAGCACCGCTCCAGCCTGCAGCAGGGTGGAGAGTACAATAAGCAGTAATAACAGTAGCAGCGATTGGTTTTGGAGATCCTTTTTCTACATTATGTTTCAGTATTTCAGGAGGATTTATAAACCAGGTTTGGTGCCAGGACTTGCCATCATATCCCAGAAGAGAAATATCCCCATAACCCAAAATTGTGGCTATAAGCACCACAAAAACACTCAATATCCGCTTTGCAAGAGATAACCTGATTTAGAAGGGCTGCACTGAATCAGAGCTAGTAAGTACCCAAATTACCTAGATTATGTTAGCTCTCCTTTCCCTGGAGGGTAGCACATGTACTCACTTGACAGCAGCATGCTCTCTTGCCCAGCCATACTCTGAATTTACTGAATTATCCCCTTAATCAAACCTGTATCTCAACTAATAGTCATTTTGAGAGATCAAAATGAATAGCTTACTACCTAAAATACACATAGCGCTCCTAGAGATGTTCTGTTTAACACAGCAGAATCAAGGTAACCTTCTCCAGGAGTCATATAGCTGCTGCAGATTGCTAGTTGAAGTCTATATTATAAGCAAGTCGCACTTACATATGCATGTCCCTCAACATTTAAACACAGAAAAGTTTTCTTGACATGGAAATAGAATGTATGAAAAAATATTTTAAGGCAAAAAACTAACACACTTATTTTCAGTGCATATGCGATCTATAAAACAATCGAAGACACTAGGATAATTTACAGATCCCTAGCATTGTAATTATTCAGCAATTCCTGAGTTTATTACCTTCTTATGGACCTGATTCATGACAGAAGTGCTTTTCTCCCCAATTTGTTTTATAGTGATTCTCATCCACCAATTCCAAAAGGTAAAGGCTGACTTTGTCATGAGAGCCAACGGAAGAACAAAAAACCAACAACAACAAAAAACTTCTACATGTGTTTCCTAACAGAGTGCTTAATATCACCCACAGTTTCCACAGATGATTTTATACACTTCAGCAGCTTCTGATGTTTATCATGTGACAGATGCCATTTACTTCAGTGTAAATGCCTAATTAACACATACGCGCACACACTCACTCCCCCCACTCCTCCATCTCCAAGGAGGTAAATGTCTGGGATTCTCCAGTGTCCCAGTTTTTCAGAGTAGGTCACCCCACACATCCCCAGGTCTCAACACAAGTTGAGACAATTCATGCAGCAGACACAGTTATACCGAGTTGCAAGATGCATTTTTTCCCCCAATTCTTCTGTACTGTTTCAGAATTTATATACAGGGAAACTGTTATATCTGCATATACAGTGTTAATCAAACCTAAGAAGCAATTAAAAACACCTCAGTGAAGAGAACACTTCTGTTTGGTACACTAGATAAGATCTCAAGCATTGTTTAGACAAAGAAATCTAATCAAACAAGTCATTCTCCTTTTATAGCTCAAATCAATATTACACATTGGAACAACATCCACTGGCGTAAGTGGATTCACTTAATTGACCCAAACTGCATAATACCGCTCAGCAAGACAAATCACAATTAGCTCGACCCATAAAATAGGGCTAATGAGTAAATCCTTTGTAAGGTAACTAAAAAAAAACCAACCACCTCAAATCTTGCCAGCACCACTGCCAAGAGAGACAGACAAAACAGAACAAAAAGCTTGCGGCATTGAACAGTCTTGAATTAAAAAAAAAACCAAACAGATGCAAAAAAGGTTCAAATTTACTGCTTTACCAGAAACACATCCTTCATCTGACCTAAGTGTCTTTAGCAGCTTCACGCTAAAATCCTCACACCGATAATACATCTGTGCACATAGTGAGTGTGCAGTATTCATACAGCCTTTAAAGTGCTATCTGGAAAGCAATACTTCCACACAATTACAGCATTTAACCCTAAAATAATGGAAACATTTCTAAACCACATGAAAAGCAGAACTGTGAAAGCCATAAATAGCATAACTATCCCGTATTTTCCACATTTATTTTTCCTCAGCATTTCAAAAACTTAAATAAAAATTTATGCAAATAAACAAGTCAACGTACAGAGCCAGCATAAGTAGATTTCTCTGCAAGCCTATTTTAAAACTTACATTTTAATTTGATGGCCCACAAATAGTTATGTGAGGACTAAGGTAAAACAATTCTTCAGTGGCGTTCAAACATTTGGTTTGGTTGAAGGGTATTTACTTACAGTCCCCTCCAAGTCTACAATGACTCTCAAAACACTCCATCCGTTAGCATCCACAGGACTAGATCCTGGGTTAGCAGACACCAGCCAAGATTTAAAAAACAATAATAAAATAGCACCCTTTCCTCTACTTCCCCCCTCCTGCCCTTCGTTTTGCCAGCTGGTTAAAACTTGAAGACAGCAATAGCTTCACTAACCAGTGGCCTCAAAAATCCACAGATTTCAACTAAAACTAAAATGGAAGGATCCACATTGAACTGAACAGTCTTTAAAAGAAGAGAAACACCAACCAGGCAAGGAAGACTGCATTTCTAACCAAGACTAAGAGAATGCATTTTTCAACACATATAAAGATTTTCATCTGTTCACATTCTCACTTATAAACATGGATTTATTTTTTTAACCTTAAAAAAGAAAAAGTAATCTCAAAATTCTGTCTCCCATGAACGAAGCTCTAGAACTTTGTTGGCTGCTAAATACACAATTTTACTTGACAAAGACCTCATCAACAGGAAAGGACTCCCCATTGTATCTCAAGGCCTGATCACTAGCACTGTGCAAAACAGACCACGCTAAGGCTGTCATGCAGTGAAACCCTGAAGCAGACTTCTGTTTGCTGGGACAAGCAAGGAAATGCCTCCAGAGTCCTGAAGATGTTACAGATAAGAATCTAGAGGAGAGTCTTCCAGAACAGCTTTGGCTCCTAAAGCCTTTTCCTATATGCTTATTCTTTGGCAGATAACTTCACTGGGAAGTACCTTCTAGAATACCGATGGGAAAGAAGGCTTCTCCATCAGAATTTTATTGCAGATGCTTACTGCTTTTTATGCTCCAAAATAGTAAAGGCCAGGAACTAGTAACTTAGTGCCTCATACAAACTTAAGACCACAGAACTGAAGTTTAGCCAGATCTGAGTAGCTCAATGTTGGGAAGACCATACAGTTAGGCTGACTAAAACAAGGTGGTGGTTTTTTTGGCCAGACATTGAAAATTGAAGGTATAGTGTTTGTCTCTACAGCATGTTCTTTTGGACTTTTTCTAGGAAAGCTTGTCTCTACAGGCTTCTATTCAGAAGAATTCAAGCGTTCTTAAAACAAGACTTCTTCAGCCTATCAAGTCTATCTACAGATAACCAACAAGTATAAATAAGAGGTCACTTAACTTCTTTTCAAGTTCAAGCAGTTTTTCTTTTTGAGAGGAAAACCTGCTTAAAGCTCTAGAAGACAAAAGAAGCTAGTCTGTCACAGTTAATAGCTAATAAGACTGATTTGTTTGCTATTGAAAATTTAGCAGAATGATACGGTTGGTTTGTATCACAACCTTCCACATGTTTTAGTCAACACCAAACAGGAACAATCAATCTTTCTTTGGTAGAATAACTGAAAAAGCAGAAGTGGAAAAAGGTAGATCAATAGTCATCTTGTTTACTAATCTACCTTTGGATGAACTGTAGGATTAACAGAGGTAGAGAAATCAGGAGGGAAAAACCACAACGTCCCATTCTTCAACTCCAACTCATTGCATCAAGAGCAAAACACTTCTCACAATCCTGAGGGAAAAGCATTCCCCTTGGCTCCTTCCACTCGTGGCTCCCTTTGATAGGGTGCAGCAGCTACCAAGTTTCCTCACTCACGTGAAGATTAGAGGCAGCACAGCCACTCAAAACAATGTTTGCTGATTTAGGCAGTGCCATGAAGAAACAGTCTGCAAGCTAGCAACTGCACTCATACCTCTGCAGACTGTTTTTACTTTGGAGTACATTATCTAGAGCAAGTCTCCAGGAGAAACGGGATAATTTTACTTCAGAGCATACACTAACAACTTGGGAAGATACTTAATAAATCTGTTTACCAAAGCAAGAGTCTCCATCTGTCGCAAGAGTTAAGCAATTCATCATATTTAGAGCAGTCCACTGTGCTGTGTGGATGCTAGAGTTTCATCTTTGCAGTGTATGAGATTTGAGCTTTACGTGTTTTAGAAAAAGAATTAAGGTTTTTGTGATGTTAACAAAATAGTAGTGCCCTACAGTGTTTTTAGCAGCCTCTCTGCATTTCAAACACACTTGCACCCACATGTCAGCCTTTCCCTAATGGAATCTCAGTTTTCTAAGCACATTAGCAAAGCAATAGGGGGAGATCTTTCTCATGCTGTTTCTTTTTCCTGCCTCTCCCAAAAACAAGCTCACCATGGAATGCATTTGATGCATGTTTCTTTGTTTTGTTTTCTAAATGGGTAAGACGTGGGAGATGAGAAAACTAGTAGTTAGGCATGTCTAGCAAATAGTATCAGGTGGTAGCAAGGGTAGTCAACAACTACAGAACTTCATACAGTAGAGTTTAGCTCTTAATTAAGCTAGATATCCCAGAAGACATCTGGGATTCAGAAAAAGTAGCTTAAACTCAGCCGCATCACAAAGCAACACATAGTATGCATTGGTAGCTCCTATCTACCATTTTCAGCTTAAATCAGATGGAGTTCCTCTTTCAGATGGATGAGCACAGTACACAACCATTCAGATGAGGCTCCTGTCTAATCTCCAAGTCTGCCTACAGATGGATGGACAGCAGAAATTATTACCATCTTTGGATGCTGGAAGCAAAGTCAGGCATCTCTGAAACCAGTTCCAGAGTTGAGGGAACAGCCCACAGCAACAGGAAGGTGAATTCACAGCTACCTGACATTTCAACTGCGCAACAGTATTTAAAAGAAAGGTGAGAGGGGAAGTATGGACATCAGCTCAAGGCAACATACTCTGGAGCAGTAGCTGGAGGACTAACATAAATCAGAAATGCAAGATACAGACCCTACAGTAAATTAAGTTCTTGCCACTGTGGACTAATTTCTGGCCCAAAATGGACCATATATTGAGATGAATGAAGTTTCACAATAAGCCTCACTTTATGCAAATACAAATTGCCACTCAAAGGATGATCCCACCCCTAACTCTCCTCCACATTCAGCTCTAGCAATTACAACGCTGTGGAGACAGATCAATGAACTGAACAGGCCCAGTGGAAAAGTAATCTAAGGGGAGGGGAAATTAACCTTCTGGCAGATCGGCAAGTTAAACCATCTCCCAGCCACACGATCATTGGATCCAATACAGTGAATGCATGAGAGGGGACAGGAGAGCACAAACAGTCCTTTCAGAAGTATTTTACACTTAGAGAAATTTAGACATAATATGAAACCAGATCCAAAGTGTCAAATAATTCTAAAAGAAAATTCCCAAAATAACAGGTTGCGGGTGAATGCAGAACACCTTTAAGGATGAGAAACTTTCAGTGCAGGTTTTCTAAAACACAGAAAATTTTCCTTATGTCTATGCAACATGTATGTATCATAGAAAATATATATGTACATAAGTGTGTGTGTATATATATATGTACATACACACACCCCTTAACCACTTTTGGGTATCCAGTGAGTGGGGTTTTTCCACTAAGGTTAAGTACTAAAGCAGTACCTATAATAAACCACAAAAACTCAGTCATGAAACCTCAAAATTATCATCATGCCCAGCATAAGATTATGTTTTAAGAGGAATGGAATCTTTAATACTTACAAATGCCTTATTAAATATTCACTTTATTACATAACGTTCACAGAAGTAGAGCATATTTTCTTCAAAATTCCACTAATGTGAATAGTCAGCTTTCTTAAAAATTATGCTTTGTTAGTTCATCAATAGAATTTTTGGTTCTACAAGAAAATTACTTTTCTGACAGTGTATTAAAATTATTCATTACCTTATAGGAAAACTTTGAAGAAGAAAGTCCTCTATATAAAACCCATCCTAAATTTTCTATCCTCAAAAGTCTTATTTTGAAAGACAAGTCAGCTTTGAGATTCCAAGAGGCATATGTCAAGATGAAGACTATAAAAACTGTGTAATGGAGAAAAAAAGCACCAAGCGTGCTTGCTGTGGAAACTCACAGAACACAGGAAGCCAGAAATCCCATGAAATCTACTTAAGTAACTTTTCAGAATAGACTTACCTATTAAAAAATACAATTTTTTGCAAGAAATCATCCCTGCCTATACCAGAAGTGTAATCACTTCCATGCAATCTGTTTAACAGCCACTTGGTCCTGTTACAACTAACATGGTAAGAAAGTACAGAGCAGCGTTTGTTATAAAACATAGTCAAGCCACCACAAACTGCTAGCCCTAACTTACATTTAGAAAAAAGGGCCTATGACAGAGCCTGTCAGTATTTGCAACTCTGTATTCAATTAAAGTTTAAGCAGATTTTGCATAGCACTAGATAAAAGTAACCACGGAAGACCCCAAAGTCAAGTACATAAAGAATTACATGGGAAAAAATGTATTCCGTAAAGGAGGATCAAACTAGGTAACAGCCGGGGCCAAGGACCTCCAAAGAAAAAAATATAAAAAGCAGATCAGCAGAACTAAGTTACAGGATGAAGAGTTCCAGAGTTGGCTGCTAGACATGGCACAAGACTATTTTTGCTGCAGAGAAAGTCTTAAACTGGGCAGAATAAAGAAGGCAGAAAAAGTATTTATTTCTCAGTTTCATCTTACGGTGTAATGTTTTTTAAAAGGTATTGATTGTTCATTACACCACTGCACTAACCTCCATTCCATCCTTAAAGAGATTTTATATTCTTTTCATATTTATATAAGTTATTTATACTTATATTATTTTATATTATTTATATTCTACAATGCCGAACATACTACCCATACATTAAGTGAAGAAGTATATATCTGGTGTTCCACGGTACATCCGTAAACTTGAAAATAGTTGTACAGACAAGCAGCTGGCTCACCAAATCTGTAAGGGCTGTGCACAGTCTAACAAATGGGCAGGAACAGACAAATAAACCTGCATTGTCTAAATAAGATTTTCACACAGTTAATACCAGCACTGGACAATCCAACTATGGATGCTGATGCCAAACTTCATGTGGTCCCATCCTTTTCCAGATCATCTGACAAAAATATTTTCAACAAGTTTTCTTCTTACAGCCCTCAGAGTTCTGCCATAGCTACATGTCAAACTGTAAAGATTTTGCTTTAGCATGACCCTAGGAAAATCCTTAATTTGTTTTTTAGGTTATTGAGTATTTTCCCTGACAACATTTCCACCTCCCAGCTGATTTCCTGATACCTTCAGATGGAAATGTGTGTAACTCAAGGAAAGCAAGCAGAATATTAGTCTCTTCTGTATCCCATTAATCTTATAACAATATTATTTCAGCACATCGAGCAGATTTAGTCTGGAAACAGTGTATGTATTGAGGAAACAGGTCTTGATAAATAGGAGAGCATTCTTCACATGTCACTATGAAGTTCCCTCCCACCAAGAGTTTAAGCACAGCTCTTGTTCCAATTAACAAAACTATAGCAAAGCGTCAGGTCTTCTCCCACACTTACTTCACGCCCTCCTATAACAAGCTATCACTTCTGGGATTCTCTTTTTTGAGGCAAGAATTTAAGAAGTACAAAGTCAAATGTTCCTGATCTTCACCTTTGAAGACTAAATAAGATCTAGAAAATATGAGAAGTACCACTATCAGACTAGCTCAATTACAGTATCATAAATACCTATGGCCTATACATATAAATTCTACTAAATGTATATTTAGATCTTAAATATAGTGCACTTGGTCAATGTTAAATCTATTTAGTGTGGTAAAAAGATAATTACATTCTATACAGGCCAACACTTACACAACACTGAAGGAAAGAAACAACCTATTTCTGCAGTGACAACTGTTTCTTTAAGAACGGTACAAACTTTTGTATTTCTCACAAAATGGAGATAATATTCACAGGTTTAATAAATTAGCTCAATCTTATGTATAGTTTTATGAGACACTGGAGTAGACTTCTATACAAATACATTCCTGTTTTAAAAAAGCCTGGAATTAAAAAAATATATCTTTCCAGGTTGCATGGAATCTACATAGCACAGCAACACACACGCTTACACAATGGTTCCTTCTAAAGCCTCTTTCCTGTTAGCATTTAGGTTTAGGGTTTTTTCCCCCCCTCCAACCTGCTAAATAAAGTCATATTTCCTGCTGACAGCAAATGGCTGGTTTACCTATAACTCCGGGGGGTTTAACTATCCGTCCTTTAAGAAGCTTTGACGGTTTAACCTGCTGAGCTCACAGCACCCAAGGGAGCATCTTACTTGCAGTTTTACCTCTGCTGCTGCTGACCACTAATACTGACTCCACAGATAATAGATTTCAATAACAACCTCCTACAGGTTAACACTTTGGGTACTAGCCATGATACTGCTTTAAATAAATTAATACATGAAGGTCACAGTTTGGCAGAAAGTTTTATTAAATCTGGCAGTGCTTACAATAGCAGGAAAAGTGCACACGCTCACCTGTCCAGTAGCTCTGGGATAAGTTTGTCTACACATACAATTCAGTTGGTTTATGGCTCTACACAACTTTAAGTGAGCTCAGTTTATTAGTTCCATTTCCTCGAAACATGGATTTTTCCAGCATAACTGATAATTTCATGATGATATGAAATGGATGCCTCTAACCATGCTGGGCACAGAACGTGTCTACCTGGCACATAAATAGGCCATGTACTACAGATAAGGGGTGTTGGGTTTGGTTTTTTTCTTTGCATGGTTTGGAGCATCCTGATGGTGGAAAAGACGCATTTTTATTTCCTTGAAGCTAAGTTGCTAACATTAAAAGTAACTTTTATATTTTGGCAAGCTATTAATTATATAAAAGTTTAAAGATGTTAACAACATCTAGCTAAAAGTGGGAAATAATTAGTATTTACTAAAAGCAAACTCTTAACAAAATACAAAAAGTGCAGATTGGAGAGGCACATGTTTAAATGCATTTTTCAGACTAAGTATTCACTTATTCTTTTTCAACACAGCACTTAAAAGCACATATTGACTTAAAAAATAGAGGGGAAAAGAGGTTCTTTGTTAAAAACCTGGTATTAACTTTACCTGCAAAAACACCTATTTGTTGGATTTCATTTTATTTTTTTGCTAAAGTACACAATCTGACAGACACTCTACAAAGTAATAATGAAGCAGCATGGGAGCTATTTAATGTATTTCTTGATTAACTCATTGCCTGTCCAGTTCTCATACAGACATGTGCTCACATGTCATAATCGTCATAACTCCCATCATCCCCACAGTTAACACACAAGCTCCTTGATTAGTGCACAACTCCCAGACGAGCCACTGCTAATGCTAAATAATTCCCTTCAGCCTCCTGCGACTATACCGCAGGCTCTCCAATTAAATATAATGTCTCTGATGAGCCATATTAATACGAACAAATTCCTGCCAGGGATTCTAGCCCGCTCACTTTCACCAAAGAAGCAACTGAAATAGAGGAAAGCTGTATACATAAAATTTAGCTGAAAGAATAGTTTTGCCATGAGGCTTTAGTTATAAAACTTTGCTGTCACAGGTATGTCATTCTTGGAGGTACCTGGGAGACTAACACATAAATACAAGTTTACTGATTAATGACAATGAGTAAATTACCATTTTAATAATTGAAAAGCAAGCATGTAAAACAGATAGCTTTTCAATCAGTTAATTACAATTAGCAAGATTTAATCACACGTGATAAAATTAACTACAGAAACCCTCTGATCACTTGCTGTCGGTATGGCAATTATACTTAGCTGGTCTCGTGCATTAAGCATCATTTGAAACATTGGCATAGCTGTACATACCTACACAAAAGGTTTTTTCAGGTTTTAGAAATATTTCAGTAATGATCCATGCATAAAATTTTCAAAACTTGCACGAAGAAACTACCGTGCTTGTTAAAGACCTGCTGCAGCATCACAGATTATATTGCAAAGTCCACATATTTTAACCTATTTACATATGTACCAAGCAACATTAAAATATTTTAAGAATACAAAGGAGCCAGTCATGGGTCAAATATATAGAAGCCAAATTGTGGTAATTTCCCCCCTTTAAAATGGGAATTCCTTAACATCATTTAACTCAAAATTGCTACCATTAGCTGAAAATTCACTACTCAGATTTTATGAAAGTCATAAGGAGTTCCCAGTCCTTAGAGCAGAGAGTCTGATGTCCTTAACCCTACTGCTGACCCTCTTACTAAAGGAGATATCAACAAAGGACATGGAAACAGACTGTTGCAGAACTATCCTTTAGTAGTTTTAAATATTGCTTGCAACTGCACAAATTGTTAAGATATTCAAATAACCCCCATGAAATTTTGATAAGCTCTTCCCCAAGGTCCTTGCACCTTCATCCTTACACTAATGCACTTCATCTTCATTTACCTGGTCATTAGTTTCCAGTTTGTTCAGCTGGAAACCAACACACACTAATTACTTTGACATCACAAAGTCCTATCTGTCTTCACCACCTCCCCAGACAGCAGGGAGAAATTATCAAGGGTAGGCATGATAATATCCTGATAAATGATGATACACATCACCTCACTGTCAATCATCCAGAAGTGCTCACGCAAGATACCACTCAATCTCATTACTGAATCCCAGGGCTAAGAGTACAATACACACCAGGAGTCATATTTCAAACAGCAGGCCACCTGGGTAAGATGCAGCTCTCGGAGAATTTCATGAATTTTGTTGGCTTTTTGTTTTAACACGGTAAATGTCAAATATTCATATATTTTACCACGTGTATACAGGCTGGCAGAAAAGGACATGCTGAAAGCAAGGCAATTCGTCTTGAGGGTTCAAGTGAGGAAAAACAATCTAGGTTCTTTGGAGGGGAGGAGAAGGGCAGGTAAGTTTCACTAATTTAAGAAGAAAATGAATAAACCCATCTAAAGTTTCAAAGTTCAGTTTCATTTGAAACTCATTGACATAGGCAAAGTTCGCTTTTTCCATGACAGAAAGCAGATATTAATAAAAGCAACGTTCCTGCTTCAATAAATAGCCAGTCGGGGGAGGGACATCAGTCAAGAAGCAAAATAAAAATTTAGTAAAGAGCTGCTTTCTCAGAAAAGATCACCTCTTTCCCTACTTCCAAACTAGTATCATCAGCCTTCTAGCTCTCTCAGTTCAATTAGACACATAAATAAAGCAACCTCCAATAGATAAATACCCAGGACTTGCTACTTAGTGCAGAATCGAGGAGTTCTTTGTGCTAAGGAATGGGGAGGGAACACCACACACCGTCATCCCCTAGGTTTGTAACACAGTCAATTTTCTTGCCCAAGGTAGATCACTCACCATCAGTAATGTTGCACAATGACGCACCATACATTGAACAATATGATCAATCACTGATGGAACAGATGAGGGAGAAAAGAGGAAAACAAGACTGAAAGGATATGGGGGAAAAGTGTAAGGGAATTCCACAACCATGTGTGGTTCTGCTAGTTACTGCCAGAGAGAAGAAAAACAGTCAGAACTAAGGACCAAAAATTGAGTACAGAGCACTATAGAAACAAACAAACAAAAAAAGGAGCAGACAGCAAAAGAATAAAGAAAGTATGAAGATGCACATTCTACCATTCTACTCTATTTTTTTTCTGGCTGAAGACACTTTAAACGCTCAATGCAAGTCAGAGCAGCAGAGCACTCTCTTGCAGGTATGGATGATACTGCTACAGGCACACTGGTGCAGCATCCAGCAACTGCCTGCCCACACGACTGAACCTGAACTTGGCAGGAACCCTCACACACACTTTCTTGCACCTCCGCTGCCCCAGACTGTTTGAAATACGATCATAGGCTCACAATGAAACCCTTGTCCCATTTCAAAGTACTCTCCTGTGGGGCTAGACAGGACAGGCAGCAGCTTACAGGCTCCTGTTCAGATAATGTTAGTATAACATTTTTCAAGGAGAAACTCAGGACATGTTCTAAAATATATGTAAATGCAAATATAACAGAAATGCAAAGCTCCATAAAAACCCTAAACGAAGTCATTTAGGTGTGGCTGCACTACATACCTGACACATACACTATTCGAAGTCTAGTGATCCGCAGCTGCTCCGAGACGTAATGAAGTTCAAAAGCCAAGACCCCTTCACAAGCTTCCTGTCAAAACACCCACCCTAACAAAAGCCAGCTTCTAGTCTACACATGCACACAGATTTCTCACTCCCAAGTCTGTAACCAACACCCCTCACCCCTTCGGCACAATTTACATTAAGGTTGGCTTATCAACCTTACCTATCATCCTAAGTATAATAGGTAAGTGATTCTACAACAATTTGGCCCAGAAAGGTTAAACACCACATGCTTGGACAACAGAACTCAAAGCATGTTTCCCCTCAAGAACCAAAAAGTCTGAAAGTAAAACATAACCTATTATCTGTAGCACATCAAGTAGGGCAAAATTATGAGCAAAAAGAGAGAAAGGTTTTTTTTCCACTGAATGCAGTCTCAGTGCTTTCCTTCCTAGACTTAGAGAAGGGCTGCTAGGGGGGAAGAAATAACTAAAATTGCTGGTTTAGTTTACAGAAGTGGAACACTTAAGACAGAATGGAAGCGAGCAACTCAGACCAGAAAATATCACTCCAAACAAGCTTCAAAAGCTAAAAAAATTTACATTACATTACAAATACAAAGTTACAAAATTTTAGAAATGTCATTCAATTATGAACTTCATATAGAAGTGTATTAAGTTTTCATTTTAACTTAAAAACAGTCACCTTCATCCCAGACTTACTACACCTCTAATTTCTTAAAGAGCATATGATCTGACTATTTGCACCTTGAGAAGGCCACTGTTGGCTTAACTGCTTCAAGTCATACAATTCAAATTTCTTCTGCAGAAAGAATATTGGTGCAGAGAATACATAGGCATGCATGTCTGCCTGCAAAATGAATTTAGAATGATAGTTAATGTGTTAGCTTTACTCACAAAAATCTGAGGGCAGAAAATTGTAATAGTGATTGTATGCTTTAGTTCAGCTGATGGAAGTATATGACATTCTAGCAGTTGAAGACTTTCTTAAAAAGGCATATCTTCAATTCAAGAACTCTGTTTAAATTTCTTTATGTTAGGACTATGACAATTGATTTACAAAAAAAATCTTTTAACACAGCAGTGTCACTTCTTGAATCTCATTAGCTTAATTTAAAAAAATTAGCTTTCAGAAGTAATTCACATAGAAAAAACACACATGCTTATTTTTGTTAGCTAAGTTGTAAAAGAAAATTCTCTACAGAAAGCAAAAAGCTGGCACAGAAAAACTTTACTACTGGGCGAATACTGAGTTGGACACATTAAGACATACAAAAACTACATCTTTCTTTTAAGTTACTCAAGTTAACTTGCAGTAGAATTACAGTATTTCCTCTAAAAGAAAAAAGAAAAAAGTAAATGGGAAACTGCTGTCAGCAAGTGTCACTACTACAGAGCTCAGAGTCTACAAGTTTATCTGTCAATCTTGAGCTCCACAGATACTGAACAAGAAGCACATGACAAAACTTCAGGCTCAATTTAACTCATATTTAAGGCTGATTCTAAAAACTCTTCAAAACATTCAGCAAGTAGAAATTAAATACAAATTACACTTCAACTGTAACCGTATCACAAGAAAAATAAAATCAGCTTTACCATTAAAATTCAGGTTACTACAAAAAAATAAATCCTTCATACACTAAAATCTCCCCCACATTATAGTCATAACTTTATATTTACAGAGAACAGTGACATATTCAAGGTAGCTACAGACCCTCTACATACTCTTGTTTTATCAAATAAAAGCTAACATTGATCTAGAAGATATGAAAGAACATTATCATTAAAATGACAAAATACAACAGCAAAGTCCATATTAGTACTATGGTCTTGTAAAATTAAAGCTTTGAATTCAGCATTTAATTACTGAATAAAGAATGACCAACTGCTGAATTTATAGAGTATTACATACAGCATAAAAAAAGCTTCTCGAACCAAAAGTACAAGAGATGTAACAGTGGTTTCCACAGTTCTTGAAAATTTTGCTATGCTTAACAAGGTAGACAACACAAGCAAATACATCAATAGTTCAAAGTTAATCTTAAAGATAGGAGCAAGAAAAGCAGTACCTTGCTGAAAGCGTAAGAGAAGAAACAAAGGAACAGCTATGGTTTCTCAAGTCCCAGCAGCAGGTCACTGTGGCAGACAGCAGGGCTGCCCAAGCCCAGCCATTCTGCATGTCATTCTCCTTTATGAAACGGAAGGTTCAGGACACTGGGGTCTGGCCTTATCAGGCAACACTGCTCAAAGACAGCTCCTCAACCGCTGTCCCTTCCCTCCCACATACACAAGGTTTTCAGCCGCTAAAAATGTACAAGCAAGCAGTACTAAGTAAGCCACATTCAAAGGCGTTTGGGATCCTTTCTCACAACATAAGCGAGTGGCCTAGGAAGACACCAACAGGCAGGCCAAGCCAGGCAGGCTTCCAGCACCAAGCCTTCATTGCACCAGGCAGCAGACCTGCCAGGGCCCTAATGCTAGAGGAGTGTCACAGCACTTAAAACTTGTTATCACTGCTTTTTTTTTTTTTTTTTTTTTTTTTTTTTTAAGCTGAAGACTGGATTCCTGTTAGTCTGCAACACATTCAAAGTAGCAGCTTCTCACCTCCACAGAGCACAAACATTAGCCAGGCGATACAACCACCTTTGTTATGTCCAGGAAAAACCTTTAAAAAAAAAATCTGAAACAGTAGGGAGATGCAGTCCCTAGCGGCCACCCCACACAGTACACTTGTTCTGTGAGCTTTTCTCCAAGATAAACTCCTTCACTTACTAAGCAAAAACAAACCAAACAAAAATCAGGCTCAGCAAGGTAACTTTTTCCTGGGTTCCGGAGCATTTCTAGGAAACTGACAGTTCCAATACTGAACCAGCAGTAGCATCCAGAAGAGCCAGTTAAGAGCAACAGCTGCACATGTTGGAACAAAACCATCACTCAAAAGTTGAACTGAAGAGCTTTCAAGCAGCTAAAGTGCAATATGCAAAACTGAAAAACATTAAGCACAAGATCAGCAAATTTATGTAGGAAAGTTTGTCATAAACAAGAGCTATTTTTTAACTTTCTGGACATTATTCTTCAAATCTTACACACAACTTTTATTAAAATTGAGAGACAACTGGAGACTTATATGTACTCTCATTATCACCTTTTTTTACCTTCTCAGAATCACATCAGTATTTTGATAATTGTATATGCCAAGGAAAATACTCACTGAAAAAAAGCTTTCCCAAATCTGAACCCAATAATTCAGCCATGGGTGACAAGCGATTTAAAAAAAAAAAATCCCACAGGTAAAGAAACAGGTCATACTTCCATAATAAGCACTCAAGTTATCTGTGAAGAGGCATTCCGTCTGTCATCAAATATGATGCCATAAATGGTGAAAGAGACAGCTTATTTCTTTCATATTGCATAGCCAAAGACTATGGACTAATCATGTATTTGCTCATTTGACAACGTAATACAAATTAACTTAGTCTGTGTTTTGCTTTTACTTGCATAAAATGAGTTCTCCCCCTACCCTGTGGGTTTTTAAAAAAGCAATAAACAGAAGTGAACAATAACTGAAGTTGTATGGGACCTCTAAAGAGCTGATCCAATTTTTCACTCACTTTGTAATTTAGCTAGGTTGACTACCTCACAAATTCAGCTACAAGATACTATAGGACACCAGCGAGAGCCCTGGTAAAGCCAAGGCAATTGACATCCACTGCTCTTTTTCATCCTGGGAGCTGGCCATATCAAAGATGGCTACCAGATTAGCCAGGCATGATTTGCCACAATAAACTCACATTGACTGCTCTCAATCATATTCTCGTACTTCATGTAACAAGACGTGGCTTCCAAAAAAATTCACACCACATTTTTTCCAATTACTTCCCTGTGGTTCTCTGGATCAAAGAAACAGTTACCTCCTTCCAGTCATCAGGAACCTCCCACAACAGTGACATTTCAAAGATGAGAGAGAGCAGTCTCACAATGAAATCAGCTCATTCCCTCAACTCAGATGCATCCCATCCATCCCACGGACTTTTCTATGTCCAATTCACTGACATAATACCCACTTGATCTTTCCTTACTGTGAACAGGACTACACTTTGTCTGGCACTACAATTAGGCTCAGGGACCTGGGAGGCCTAGGAGTGGACTTTCCCAGTAAAGACCAAAGCAAATTAGGCAGTGAGTATCTCAGACTTTTCCATACTCTTTGCCATTATCAGGTACCTTGCCCAATGAGCCTGCATTTTCCTTTTCCTTTCTTTTGTTGCTGATGTACAGAAACTTCCTGTTGCCTCTTCACATCCTTCAGTATACAGTCAACAGATAGTCAATGCCAGCAGTGTTTTGGCTTCTTTAATTATTCCCCTGCACACTCTGACAAGTCTTTCTCCTGGGTACCCCATCCCTGCCTTCACCTGCTGTATACCCGCTTTCTGCATTTGAACTCTGCCAGAGTTCCCCATACAGCCCAGGCAGGCTTCTGCCACACTTTCTCAGCCTTCTCCTTTCTCTCCTCCACAGACAGCTCCTGTGCTTGGAGAAGACTATCCTTGAGTATCAACCAGCTCTCCTGGGCCTCTTCAAGTTCTAAAGCACTCTCCCATGGGATCCTGGCAACCAAATCCTTGCTCAGGCCAAAAACCTGCTCTCCTGAAGTCCAGGGTTGTAATTCTGCTGTTTGTCCTACCTGCTCCTGTTGGGAACCTAAACCTCACCACTTCAGAGTGGTCATAGGCTTCACATCCCTGATCACCTCTTCCCTCTTTGTAAGAGGTCCAGCACAGCATCTCCTCTAATTAACTCAATAACTTGTGTCAATAAATTATCCTCCACACATTCTAGAAGACTCCTCAATTGCTTTCACTCTGTCTTTCCGGCAAATATCAGGATGGTTACAACCCCACATGAGTACTAGGGTCTGCAATCATGAGGCTTCCTCCGGTTTTCTACAACTGGTTTCATCTGCTTCTTATTCTTGATCAGGTCTGTGGCAGACATCCACCACAACATAGGGAAGGCTGTGACTTCTGCCACTAGGCTATATTGAGGATCTCTATCCTCCACTTAATCAAGCATGGCCTCTTGCAAAACTCTTGGCTCTGCAGGTTCTCTGCAAAGAACCTGTCACTCTGTTTGTCCTTCCTGATCCAGCAGTCAGCTCATCTCCTCCCTGCAGCTCCTTCACCTGCAACTCAGCACCCGGACGAGCACACACCTCCCACTTGTGAGGGCCTCCAGCCCCTAGTCCCAGCCTCAGGGAGAAGCAGCAGGCATTTGCTACAGCCCGAGATGTGGAAGACTGCAGCCTTGCTCCTTCCATGTACTTTAAATATTAATTCATGACTGCTGGCAAGATTTATGATTAACACACATTCATTTACTCAAAGCTGCTTTTCTTTCACTCTTACAATATGGCATAATAAGGAAACAATGAGGCCACGGGACAACTTTTGCACAGAGTATCATAAGAAACCAGTCCCCAATATTTAACTAATATTACTTCCAAAGCATCCTTTGGGAATGCAGTGTTGATACCATCTAAGAACAGACAAATATCTATTAAAAGTTCCAAAGAAAGAAATTGCACTACACAAACAAGTTTTAAGCTCCTCTAACTTCTTGCTAAATGCATAGAATCTCAGTTTGACGCAGGGCTCCCACCTGGTGTCCGATCAGAACTCAGAAGAGCTCTCTTGTATTCACCAAATTGGTATCTTCAACATGCACATGTGCCCACCCCCTTGTAAGCATACATGCTAAGAAACAGGATCAGAGTTACCCACAGATGTTTATATATCCATATTAGTGAAAAATAAGACAAAAACAAAAGCATTCCCTAGGGGATAGATACTGTATTCTCTAGAAGACTAGAAAAGAAAGCTTCATTCAAGTTACCTTTGATACCCCACTACTGTCTTAAATCAGTGGAGGAAATTAATTCCTAATAGAAATATGACAGTCGGATGCACCTGCATTGTTCAGAACAGTTGGAACATTTTATTTAAGTTAATACCAAGACATACATATTTTCATTAACTAGCCATTAAACATTCATGTGAAAAGAACTTAATACAAGCCTTTTAACGACATCCTTCAGGAACTCCACTATTCAGTGTCATGACAGAGCATTAGAAAGTAGTCTAAATACCAAGCACTCAGTTTCACACATCTGGAAAAGTAATACACTGTGTGGGACCACATGACAAACGAAGCCACTCAACAGGAAAAACTTAAAACTGCCTTTTTTTTGTTCTCAGGAGACAACCACTGCCAAGGTAAGTAAAGAAATATGACCATAATATCTGTACTAAGGCAGGTCACCTGATCCTTGAGAGAGTGCCTGTAACAGGTAAGAACCTGCCAAAATGTGCCAACCAACAAGAGCTGACAGATCCCCTGGTCGCACCTGTTTTTATACAGCACCACAAACCAACTGCAATCACTGGCCGTGCACCACCATCCCACATTGCTAACTGGGATATTATCTCTATGCAATTCGACACAGTTGCCTCCGCTTCCATTCGCATTGCTTATTCCTTTACAGTTGGACTCAATTATCTTAAAGGTCTTTTCCAACCTAAATGATTCTATGATTCTCTCCCACAGGGTTCTCCAACAGTTGTGTTATTGTGGGACCCAAGCTCAATGTGTCTTCATTGCACTGACGGCTGCATGCACTTAAAGAGAACTATGGTACTCAGTTATAATCCAAGAGTATAAACAAAATGCAAAGGCAATTTTATGCAAATTTATGATTTGCAAATTTATGGTTTCTTAACAGGCTTTCTAGGACAGGCATTAGTGGAGACTAAGATTTTTGTATTACTGCAAAAAAGTGTCTTTGAAGATGAAAAAGGAAGAGTACATACAGCTTTAGTCAGACTGCTCAGGTGGAAGAAAGGATGTGAAGAACTGTGCCCCCTTTTCCTATTCCCCCCTTCCAAAGCACTATCATTCACTGCCCCCAACAGGTACCATCAGTGCCACACTGAATCTATGGTTGCTTCTCAGATTCATTCATTATGCTTCAGGAAGCTACATATGGAAGGGAAAGGATCCAAACAAAATGATAAGAGGTCAGTCTTGGAGACATGCTTCCTGGATAGTGAGGTTCCGTTAGTACAGAAAGCAGACAAGGGAGATGACACGCTTTCACGAGCAATCAGCATGTCACAAGTTTGTCAACAGCTAAGCCCACATTAAAAACTATTTTGCTTTAAGAACTGCCAGCATCCTACCTTACAAGGTCTGTACATTACAGATCAACAGATGAGCAGATACTAAACACCACCTACAAAGGGACTGCAAGAATTCATGCAGTGCTATACATCCAGGAATGAAATTCAGAGCATTGCCTGATTAGCACAGCAAGACAGAGACAGAAACCAAAAAAGGTACTATATCTAAACAGAATACATGCATCTCTATCAATCCAAGTCACCACTAAGTATACCTATTACCTTGCACCAACTATTCAAACACAGACTACCATTCTTCCCCTATATTAAACAAGATACATGAAGGCTGGGGGTGTGTGTGTTTTGTTTTGGAGGGGTTTTTTTGTGGTTGGTTTGTTTGGGTTTTGTTGTTTTTTCTTGGTTTGGGGGCAGGGGAGTGCATTGGGTTTGCATGGCAAAGTTTTAGTATCAGGAGGGCTACAAGGGTGGCTGTGCGAAGCTGATAGAAGCTTCCCCTGTGTCCGACAGAGCCAATGCCAGCCAGCTCCAAGATGGATCCACCACCGGCCAAGGCCGAGCCACTCAACAACAGTGGTAGCAACTCTGATAACATAGTTAAGACGGGGAAAAACTGTTGTACAACTGCAGGCAGAAGAGAGAAGTGAGAATACGTGAGAGAAACAACTCTGCAGACACCAAGGTCAGTGAAGGAGGGGGAGGAGGTGCTCCAAGCACCAGAGCAGAGATTCCCCTGCAGCCCATGATGAAGACCATGGTGAGGCAGGCTATCCCCCTGCAGCCCATGGAGGTCCATGGTGGAGCAGATATCCACCTGCAGAGCCCACACCAGAGCAAGTGGATGTGCCCAAAGGAGGCTGTGACCCTGTGGGAAGCCCACACTGGAACAGGCTCCTGGCAGGACCTGTGGAGCAAGGAGCCCACACTGGAGCAGGTTTGCTGGCAGGACTTGTGACCCCATGGGGGACCCACACTGGAGCAGTCTGTTCCTGAAAGACTGCACCCCATGGGAAGAACCCATGCTGAAGCAGTTTGTGAAGGACTGTCTCCCATCAGAGGGACCCCACACTGGAGCAGAGGAAGAGTGTGAGGAGTCTTCCCCCTGAGGAAGAAGGAACAGCAGAGACGTGAACTGACCACAACCCCCATTCCCCATCCCCCTGTGCCACTGTGGGAGAAGGTAGAGAATTAAGGATTGAAGTTGAGCCCAGGAAGAAGGGAGGGGTGGGGGGGGGAAGGTGTTTAAGATTCAGTTTTATTTCTCATTACGCTATTCTGATTGGTAATAAATTAATTCCCCTGAGTCAAGTCTATTTTGCCTGTGACTGTAATTGGTGAGTGATCACTCCCTGTCCTTATCTCAATACACAATCCTTATCTCCATCCACAATCCTTTCATCATATTTCTTTCCCCCATCCAGCTAAGGAAGGGAGTGATAGAGCAGCTTGGTGGGCACCTAGCATCCAGCCAGGGTCAACCCACCACAGCCCTTTTTGGTACCCAACATAGGACATGAGGAATTCAAGATAACAATAATTGGGAGGCAACAGGCAAAACATGGACTGAACACAGCTAGAGATCAAAGAACAGAATGGAATTTCTGTTGTTGTAACTGTGGTGAAGGGACAAGGGGTAGATTGTGTGTAAACTGTCCACTTTCATTGGTATTGTGATGATATTTTGATTTTGGTGTGGGGAATTATTCTTGTTGATATAAGTGAAGTTTGTAAAGATTGTGAGATCAATGATAAATACATATTTTAATGATAATTCTTAAATATATGATTCACAGAGGCAAGGGGTGTTTTTTCCACAGGATTCTGGGGGGTTTGCTTTGGTTTTTTTTTTAAATCAAAATCAAACCAACCAGTGTTATTTTGTTTAAATATTTCAGGATATAAATCCATGCTGAAAAATAATCAAGGAAGTGCCAGGGCTGTAAGCTGTTTCAGAAAACTCCTTTTCAGAAGCAAATTTCAAACATTTATAATTGCCACTATCATTTAGAAGAACTGCTACATTAATTTCCAATGAAGATCTGAAATCAGGCTTCAAGGCTGACTATACTGACCTAAAAGATTAAGCTTTAGCCAGACACTAGAGACAAGTACTAAACTAAAAATGAGGTATGTCATAATATTTATCACTCATGTTGGCCAAGACACAAAAAAAGTTTCAGGATAGAATAAGAGTTTTATCATATCATTTTATATTTTAAGGCCTATTACCAGCAAGAAATATAAATTCAGATCAACTCCTACATAATCTGATTTTTCCACAGTCCGTCCTTATTCATGCATACTCACAAGTGCTTCCTGTCAACCTATGACAGAAACCTGAGTTTCAATCAAGGCCTTCATGGTAATAAACTCCATTTTAGGGAATATTTTAATTGTGAGACATGATCAGTCTGGCTAGTAGGAGAACATCCATACGCATGCAGGCATGCTAATTCAACAAAAACAATATGGAAGTTTCCTACTGGGGGGAAAAAAGGCAGTTACTGTCTAGTTATCTACAGCATCTTGTCTCCAAGAAAGTGAAAGATTTATATATTAAGAAATCACTTAAGAATTAAGAGGAATTTTTTTGTAAAATTTAGATTTAAATGTATTTTTGTATGTCTCTAATAGTTTAACATAGGCCTATAGTCTCCAAACTCAACTTTGAAGAATCCATTCATTCTAAGAAATTGAATGTGACAAATTTTGTCACACTAATTTCACAGTAAGAACTTGTTATCCAGAGATGACCTTTAAACAATGACTTTACTCCTGGTTCTCCACTCACTCCCGAACTAGACAAGTTTGGAGGTGTCATGGTTTAAACCCAGTCAGCAATGATGTGTAGAGGGACCCTCCCTTTGAACATCCAGCCCAGCACCAGCAGTCAGGGAGCCAGGAGGAGCTGTGCTTCAGTACCAACCACTTTAAAGCAGCTCAAATCCCTTCGAGGAGGATACGCTGCCAATATCTTTCTCAGTTGGAGTATAGCAGGGGTTGGATCCTCTGTACCCCTGACTGGAAAACCCTAGGGGTCAACATCGAGTCTCCCCTGGTGCTTTCTGCCAGAGGCTCCAGGTAGGGCCATTCTCCTTGGCTGCGGTGTAGAGCACGTTTTTACATCTTGCCCTGCCCCTACTGGCCCAAGGACTACTGCATGAACTATCTCCCATTTAATTTGTTCAAAGGCCTGCTGTTGCACAGGGCTCCATTTGAAATGGTTCTTCTTCCGGATCACTTGATAGAGAGGGCTTGCGATCAGACTGTAATTTGGAATATGCATTCTCCAAAAACCCACAACACCTAAGAAAGCATGTGTTTCCTTTTTGCTAGTTGGTGGGAACATGGCTGTTTTGTTGATCACATCCATTGGGATCTGACAACATCCATCTTGCCATTTTATTCCTAAAACCTGGATCTCCTGTGCCAGTCCCTTGACCTTACTTTGTCTTATGGCAAAACCAGCTTTCAGGATGATTTGGACTATTTTCTTCCCTTTCTCAAAAACCTCTTCTGCTGTGTTGCCCCATGCAATGATGTCATCAATGTACTGCAGGTGTTCCAGAGCCTCACTCTGTTCCAGTGCCATCTGGATCAGTCCATGGCAAATGTAGGGCTGTGTTTCCACCCCTGGGGCAGTCGATTCCAAGTGTACTGAATGCCCTTCCAAGTGAAAGCAAACTGTGGCCTGCACTCCGCTGCCAAAGGGATTGAGAAGAACGCATTAGCAATATCAATTGTAGCATACCATTTGGCTGCCTTTGACTCCAGTTCATATTGAAGTTTTAGCAAGTCTGGCACAGCAGCACTCAGCAGCGGTGTGACCTTGTTCAGGCCATGATAGTCTAGTGTTAGTCTCCACTCTCCATTAGATTTTCACACTGGCCATATGGGACTGGTAAAGGGTGAGCAAATCTTGCTGATCACTCCTTGGCTCTCCAGTCGACGAATCAGCTTATGGATGGGAATCAGAGAGTCTCAGTTGGTGCGATATTGCCACCAGTGCACTGTTATGGTAGCAATTGGCATCTGCTGTTCTTTAGCCCTCAACAACCCCACAACAGAAGGGTCCTCCAAAAGACTGGGCAAGGTGGACAGCTGTTTAATTTCCTCCGTCTGCAAGGCAGCTATACCAAAAGCCCACCGGTACCCTTCTGGGTCCTTGAAATACCCTCTCCTGAGGCAGTCTATGCCAAGGATGCACGGAGCCTCTGGGCCAGTCACAATGGGGTGCTTTCGCCACTCATTCTGTTAGGCTCACTTCAGCCTCCAATACAGTTAGCTGTTGGGATCCCCCTGTCACTCCAGAAATACAGATGGGTTCTGCCCCTGTATAGCTTGATGGCATTAGGGTACACTGTGCACTGGTGTCCACTAAAGCCTTATACTCCTGTGGGTCTGATGTGCCAGGCCATCAAATCCACACAGTCCAATAAACAGAGTTGTCCCTTTCCTCCACCTGGCTGGAGGCAGGGCCCCTCTAGTCCTGCTCATAGTATTCATTACATACTTCTCATACATAAAAGTTAGGAGTTCTTCACTAAAATCAGGAGTAAGATCAGCCCTTCTACTCTGTTTGGGGAACTGTCCACTGGAAACTGGAGCAGCAATTTTCCTGGAAGAACCCCCTTGTGTGATTGTTTTTCCTTGCAACTCACATACCTGTGCCTCTAGGGTTGAGGTAGGTTTTCCATCCCACTTCCTCATGTCCTCTCCATGGTCATGCAGGTAAAACCACAGGGTGCCCCCATGGTGTGTACCCTCTATATCCTCTCTCAAGCAGAACACCACTGACTCCTAATGGCTGAGATATTGGTCCATACAGGTGGGGAGTAGGACCTATCCTCTTCAAGCTGCTGGACCTTCCGGGACAGTTTCTCCACAGCTGAGACAAGGGAGGAAGAAATATTTTCTTCACATTGACAGAGTTGACCAGCCAATTCATCCACTGTTTGTCCCTCTCCATCTTTCCAGGTCATTACTGCCAATGAGTTGGCATACGATGCTGGTGCACTCCATAAAAGCTTCTGCCAGACAGGTCATGTGCACCAGACTTCATCTGGATCTTTGGATAACTGCTTGTTGTCCAGGTCACCATATATCGCCTCCAGCACAGCTAATTCCCTCAGATACTGGATACCTCTCTCCATGGTAGTCTACTTGCCTGGATGACACATAACATCTTCCTTGAAGGGATACCTTTCCTTCATAGCTGACAGGAGTCACCTCCAGAAGCTAAGGACCTGTGCCCCTTTTCCAATTGCTTTGTCAATGCCCCCTTCCCTAGAAAGGGATCCCAGCTGTTTGGCTTCCCTACCCTCTAATTCCAGGCTACTGGCCCCATTATCCCAGCACTGGAGCAGCCAGGTGACAATGTGCTCACCTGAGCAACGGCTGAAATCCTTTCACATATCTCACAGCTCACTCAAGGATTGTCTCTTATGAGTTCTTCCTCTCCCTCTGAGGAAGAGGAGGAACCCTTCCACTGAGTTCTTCCTTGGGGGGAGGAAGCAGGGAATTTTTCCTTTTCTTCCTCCTGTTCTTGTGATGGCCCTGTTTTAGAGTAGTCTGTCTCCTCACTGCCAGGCCAGTATGCTTCTTCCTCCTGCTCCCTCTTAGGAGAAGCTTCTTCATACCTTACTAAACAAGCTGATTTTCACTTCCAAGATTTCTTCTTGTGTATGGAGGTGACTGATATCAGCACAGGTTGGTTCTCTGGTTCAGCTATGGTGCCTGTCGCCAGGACTGGAGTAGCCACAGTGTTCTTAAATAGTTGTTTAACCCTAAGCAAGACCTGACACATTCATGTGTTGTAGCAATAGGAACATGCTGGTTTGAACATCCCAAGGATATTAAAAATTCTCAAGAGCTACTGTAACTAGCCTGGAGAAGGAGGGGAAGATGGAGGAAGCCATAGGTTGGCTCTGAGGAGAAAAGGTAAAAAGCATAATTATTAATAATTTCCAGTGGATGGCTCCCAAAGTACAGAGGTGACTGCAATGCTGAGTACAAATACCCGATCTCAACCAACAATTTTATCATACCATAAACCAATGTTACACAATACACCAAAGCAATAACCTTAATCCACCTCCCAGAGGTGATAAATAGCACATAAATACTGATAAACAGTATATACAGCAAGTAAGGTGTTACGTAACACAACTCTGAGAACAAGTAAATCAACATTGTGACCAGCAGCTACCAAACTAATACAAAGAATGCTTACAACAAATTTGGTTTAACACGCTCTGGTCAGATCTGTTCCTAACCCTTCGAGCCCCACATTGGGCACCCAAAAGGACTATCATGGTTTAAACCCAGTCAGCAACTAAGCACCACACAGCCACTTGCTCACCCTCCCCCCGTGGGATGGGGGAGAGAAACAGAAAAAAGTAAAACCCATGGGTAGAAAGACAGTTTAATAGGACAGCAGAGGATGAGAAAATAATAAAATAATGTACAAAACAAGTGACACACAGTGCAATTGCTCACTACCCACTGACCAATGCCCAGCCTGTCCCCAAGCAGCAATTGCTGCTCCCCAACCAACTCCCCCCAGTTTCTATACTGAGCATGACGCCATATGGTATGGAATAGCCCTTTGGCCAGTTGGGGTCAGCTGTCCTGGCTGTGCCCCCTCCCAGCTTCTGTGCACCTGGCAGAGCATGGGAAGCTGAAAAGTCCTTGAGCAGTGTAAGCACTGCTTAGCAACAACTAAAACAATGTGTTATCAATATTCTCATCCTAAAACCAAAACACAGCACTATACCAGCTACTAGGATGAAAGTTAACTCTATCCCAGCCGAAACCAGGACAGGAAGATAGAGCTAAGGTTTGGGGGTTTGTGTTTAATTAAACCACCATCACAATCTGTTTGAAACAACTATTAAAGGATGTTAGTTGCTATCTACAGACAATTCAGTGGTAATAAGTAAAAGGGTCTCAAACTCATCCTTTTTAAATTATAGTGCTACCTTGTTGAAAGTAAACAAGACAGATGTTTAAAAACAAGGAAAAGAGTATAACCTAAAACCACAACACCCATAAGTGACATATGCATCCATACCTGTAACTTATACCCCAAACATCACATTTCTTTCCTTCTCCCTATTACATCTTCACTTTGTTTCACATATCCAATCTTCAGTTTTTCAGACACTTCATGTAATTCAGCTCCTTGTTTAACACGCCTCCCTAGAAAAAGAACACCAGGATCCCATCCACAGAACCACAGCCTGTCAGACACAGACCCAACAACACCCTGCAGCTGTTTTTCCTTGATTATTAGCTGTGAAGCTTGACAATATCTGGCTTTAAATACAACCCTCCTTACAAGGAGCTTAAGATGGTTCTGCTTCCCGATCCAGTTCTTCACATAGCCCCATAACATACACCACCACTGGGGGATGTGGGCAAAAGGGAGCAGGGAAGGAAGCCAGTATCAGGGGTACAGGCTCATACTAACTTAAGACACTAAATCTACACTGCCTCTCAAAAGGTTAATCAGGTACCCTCCTTTATCCTGGTCCCCAACAACATGTCCTGATGGCATTAGCTCTAGCATTCGTTAACCTATGCAGGGAGTCACATCAGCTTACTGATCCACATTTCTTTCATTTTTTTCACTGTTCTCAGTTAAGCAGCCTGGATCCATTTAACAAAAGGCTGCACATGCAGTAGCACCAACAAATGTGTCGGGTACACAAAAGATAAGAAGATAAGAAGGGGAGAGAACTACTCTTAGTAGGCAGCAGTCTTAGATCAGCTGTAGAAGCCATTTCCCAAGCACTTCTGAACATTGCCCACAAAAAATCTGCCTCAGGTCCCATCTCTGTCTAGGAGTTGTCCTAATAGTAAAGGGAAATTCAGCCCAGGGCCTGCTGACCAGTATTTATACCCACACAGACAAGAAATGAGATAGTATTACCAAATAGCATCACCCATGAATATTGCCTGAAAACAGATCATTTTTGAATGTCCACAACCACAGCTAATAACAAATAGCACAGCTGGGACAACATAAATCACAGGAGGAACAGATGCAAACCTGCACAATGAAACAGTTGCTGCTGAGGACCTGAGTGAAGGATGAAGTCAGGAGAAAGGCAGGACACTCAGAAAGCTTCAAAGGAGAAGGGGTTTAAGGACCTTCTGTTGTCGTCTCCAAGGGGGTGAGGCAGCAGGAAACCATGCTGCTGCAGCACCTCTCCTAGTTATACCATGTTCCTCTATCTTTTTTGGTCACACTGACAATGTTTGATTGCATGAAAATTACTACATAGAGCACTTTCCACCACCACCTCTGGAAAGGTCTAGAGACTAACACAAGGAAGATGGGCTACCACAGGTGTACACCCACTTGGTTTCTTGGGGCAATTCACTGTAATAAGCACAAGAAGGTTGAGCCAGCATTATGGTAGCAGAAGCCATTGATCCAGAGCACCAATGACAGTATTTAAAGCAGTGTCCTCAGCAAACACTCATTGCTTCAAAGGAAGGAGCTGCCTGCTCTTCCCCTGCTGCCCAAGAAAGAGAGGCAAGTCTTCAGAACAAGTAAAGCCTAGTGACTTCAGCCCTGCTCAGCCTGTTGCCTAGACTTTTAAGGTTGATCACCGAGGTGCCTGTACATCTCTCCCAACCCTGGAACTCTGGGCACAGAGTCAGAGCCCTGCAGCCAGCAAGGCAACAGAAGTCAGTTTAACTGATGGCTGACCTACTCCCAACTCATCTTGCTTCCATACATGGCTCCAGCATCTGTCAGACACTCCACTGAAATATTTTAGCATACTAAATCAGTAGAAAAAATGTTAACTAACTTGACAAATAAGGTGTCTGGTGTGTTCAGAGCACTGAAACAGCCCAGTACAAGGTCAGAAAAGCGCTAGAGCAAGAAAGGACCTAGAAGGGCAATACCATGCAAGCAATTAGAGCTGCTTCAGGTAAGTGTACATTAGCATTTAAGTTCAAATCAGGAGCGCATTTTTTTAAGTTAATCTCTCAGCATCCCCACTTACAACACATTTGCCTCCAACACACAGCAGTCTCAAAGCACATGAACTGGGTATCTTCCAGTCAAAACTCGACCAAGGGATGCAGTCCAGCAAGCATATCAAACCACCACTAGCAGGCACAGAGTCCCTAGCACCAGACTAGAACCAGAGATGCTAAAAGGCAGGCAGCAAGAACACCATGTCTTCAGCATGAACCATTTCACTCTACAGATCCACTCCTGTTACTCTACACTACCTACCGATGTAGACAGTTATCAGCACCCACAGAACCACTGCTCTACTCTCCACAGTGCTGAGCACTTGCACATTTAAGTCACAGCTAACTCCTGACTGGGCTTCCACATTTTCCTGCCCCAAGGACAATTCAGTACACCTTCTGACAACAGCCACCTCCCCCAAATAAGCTTTGACAATAAATTAATTTTAATCCACATATTTAACTTTAAAATAAATCAGCTTGGTAATTAAATAACCCTCCCCACAAAGGTCAAAAGATCTGAGTTCAACTCCCTCTTTCCAACACATACTTACCACCTCCAAGGAAGTGTCCCCAAAAGGTCCTGCAGCATGATGCTTAAAGCATTCTATTCTATGCCCTTCCTCTCCTACTCAATATTACAGCTTCAACCAGAATCCAACACAGGCAACACTTCAGCTTAGCCATCAAACTACACAAAGCAGTCTAAGTGTTTGTCCCCATTCCAAAGGTCATATATGCATTTGACATCATCCTATCACTGATTAAAATGCACAGCCAGTCTTTGGAGAACAGGCTGAAAGTTTAGGACTCCAAGAGCTCTGATGAGCTCCCCAACTTTCAGAGTTGCAGATCAAGCTTGCATTGCTCCTCACAGCCAATGAAAATTTGGTTATTTCCTCATCAATAGGACCCTCCATGAATCCACTCAGCTTACAAGCAATGATACAGTTTTAAAAAGAAAAAGCAAACTATACTTGGCAAGAAAGATACAATCTTGAACAAAAGCACACTCCTTCCATAGAGGTATTTGAGTCTTCACAGGATGACCACCACTACATCTCTTATACTTTACATAACTGTTCAGTAGTTTACTATCCTGTCCCCTTTCCCTATCAAGTGATATCACCTCCACCATCTCTTGTGAAGAAAGAAGCAGCATGCTGTCTTGGTTTTGAAACAAAAGGTAAATGCATTGAAGGAAGAACAGAACACCAACTGCAAACCTGATCCTAATGTTTCCTTGGCATGATCTGGCACGCTCCTATTCTGCATCCCTTGGAAACAACACCATTCATGAAGAGTGAGTTCTTCCAGACAGTATGTGGAGGCAAAGAGTCCATTCTATACACTAGACAGTCTGGGAATCATTTTAATGTCTTGTTTAAATACATATTAGTTTCCTTTTCATATTGGTACTTGGATTAGATCTCTCTGCAGGTCATCTGAGCACAAACTCCTGAAGTGCCATTGGGAGGCAATGAGTTGTCAAAATAACTGAATTTCTAGTTTTGTAGCAGATTGTGGAAGAAAGCTTTGCATATTTAAAGTAAACAGCAAAAAAAGTAAATGAGAGTTTGGACAAATTTTAAAACCTCTGTATTTGTAAATTAGTTGCAAGTAAAGAAAACTCCTCGGTTTTGGATAATTATATTGAAAAATGGAAGTTTAAGGGTTTTTTTTAGATTAAAACATAAATGCCAAATTCCCCCACGATATTTATTTTTGCCAACTGGATTTCTTAAGAACAAAAGAACCTGACAGCATCCCATTAAGCTACAGGGAAGTCTTCAGTAAAATTCAGTTTTTATTGTTTCAGTCAAAAGCTCAACTTCTTCACTCGAATTCATTCAGCTCAATACAGACTTGGTATAGACACTTACAAGCTTAATCAGCTTTTTTCCCCCCCAATTTCCTTCTCAAATACTGCCTCAGACTCCAAGGTTAAAAAAATAAAGTTAGGAATGGAATATAGATCTTCCATTTCTAGGTCATTTTATGTTTTCCATTTTCCATCACTCAGAATACTATGGTTTCTGGAGAACAGCTGAATTCTATGCAATTACTTTTACATCAATAAAAGCATTTGCATCATTTTTGGTTTTATACTATCCAACAGAATAAGATGATGATCTGCAAAAGTTAAGAACATTTGGAAATGTCTATGCTTAAGGTAATTTAATACAATAATACCTGAAGTCTTAAGTGACTGATAGAAAAAAACCTATGTTAAAGAAGTATAACTAACTGTCCACTACTCCATAAAGTTTTAGTATACATTATTTTCCCATGGGATTTTTTCAGTCATTTATAGTTCATTGCTCCGTATGGCTACAGAATCCCTGCTGTGTTAAAAAATGCCAAATAAAATTATATCTCATTCACTGCTTTATGCTATACCTTCTTTTGTTCAGATCCAATTAGTGAAAGCTTGTTCTTCATTTATCATACTTTTAGCTGATTACATTAGGCATTACAATAGTTCTCTAGCTTTCCTTGACAATGTTTGCACCATCAGTGTTACATTTATGGTTGAGGAGGCTCTTTCATCTTAACCCTCTATTCCAATCAGTTCAGGGGGAAAAAGTACATACGATTACTCTTGTTCAGCCAAAATGTCTTTGCTTGTTTTCTCATCCCAAAAATAACTCCACCAGATGTTTCAATTAAAAAAATTCCCAAATTCTACTGGTCATTCCCCACTTTACCTATCCAAGTGTAAAGAATTAGGGCTTTGCAAGCCAATCTCTGAAGTTAAAAAAAAATCAGCATTTTGAACAATATAGAATTTATTTCTTCCACTTTCCCCAAAATAACAGATGTAATAAGTATTATCCAGGATTTTCAAGACCCTAAAAAGCATCCATTATGACCTACCTTTCTCAACATACTCAGCACCACATAAGCAAGTGTACGTTCTATGGGGGTCTCAGTAGCCATTTTGTCAGACTGTTTTCCCCTACCACCACAATGATTTTATTTCAGGACAATTGTTAAAGCAGCAACTTCTCTTCCACAGCATAAATAACTTTGGACATAATTTTTTCCACAATTCACACCCCCTCCCACCTCCACAAAGGTAAATGTAAACCAACACTATTTAATACCATTTCCAGCTACTTGTAGTTTTGCATTAATACACACGGACTCTGAAGTCACTCACCTCATTTTAAGCTTTGTTAGCATTCCCTCCCTATCAGCTTAGTAGTTTTAACCTATAGAAATCCTTCAGATCTTTGGCCATTTTTCAAATTGAAAGCACAAAACAGTATTTTGTTCTTCGTATTTTCCTTCTTCAGGTAAGCTTTATTTGGCTCTCAGCAGGTTGTACAATTCTTGACACATTTCCCAATTTATAACAGTCCTTTCTGCTGCTTCCTGCTCATAACAGCAAAGTTCTAATTTCTTGAAATGAAAATTTCTTTGTACTGCTATAGTCTAGTTACTAATTTTATATATTAATGAGAGGTATGTCAAAATGAATATTACTCTAACAGCATACTCAAGACATTTGCCATGGTGTTCTACAGAAACCAAGTCTGAAAAACAAGAAGAGGTATTTTAATTGAAAGTCTATATGTATTTCAGCTACTGTAAACTTCATTCAGCACTGTAAACTTCACAAGGATTTCAGAGAATTTTAACATTAGAAAATGAAAGAGAAGTTGAATATTCAACAAAAAAGTTTTCCAAAATAAAGTTATAGGATAAGATTATTCACTAGTGAGTTTTACAGTATCTTTAGTCTTAAAATCGTTGGCCTTTGACTATGTCTACCATTCCTATCCAAGCACCAGTGAAAATGCCTGCTTGGATCATTTACACCTATGACACTGGATTGGGAATAAACTAGAAGCTATCACTGAAGAGCCCGAATTGCTCAATACCTTGCAATTGTTTTTTTCCCCCCTTAAATATTTAGTGAGCACACTGAAGGAACTCTGCTTCACTTCAATTTCAGTTCTGTTTTCAACGAGTATGACAGAAAGGAAAGCCAGAGAGATGTAACACTGTCTGGTTTGCCCTCCTTTCACAGTTATTTCTAAAAATGAATTAGTATTAAGAGTATCAGACTACCCATATTTCAGCAAGTAACTACAAAGATGACAAGTAATGTAATAAATAAGGGGCTATTACTACATTAAATGTTACTCTAAGTTCTAAACAGAAAATTTACCTACTCCAATTAATGCTATTTCTAAACACTTTAAAAATATTTTTGTAAAGCATACCTACCTCCTCCAGTCACTTAAAACCAGGTCCCACTATTTTTAGTAAAGACAAGCAGCTTTGGGATGGGCAACTAGTTCATCCACCTACCTTTACATTTATTCCTGCCTTTGGTTCAATGACCATCACCATCAGGGTAGCTACCTATGATATTCATTGCCTTTGCAGTACAAGTCTTGAAGGAATGAGGGATGTCTTGCTTAATTCCATCAAGCACAAAATCAAAATAATATTTGCAACTCTTTTATAGCATTCCACCACTAAGCAAACAGGTTTCTCCCAGCTACATGAGGACAGACGTTCATTTGGCAGGTTTTATCAGCTCCCAAGTTTGATTTCAGAGTGTTTGAGATTTTGCTACCACTGGTATAACCAAGAAGATAGCTGTTAATGGAACCTGAACACAAATTAACAACATAGGGCAAACGTGGTTTGTTACTTTATGGTAAGCAATACAGTCAAAGAATTTGGCCTCTGGACTCATCTATGGAGATCGTCCAAACTGGCAGTCACATGCATCACTGCAATGGCCAGGTCATTTCCACAAACAATGAACAACCAGAGGTATCCAAGTCATTAAGACAGATGACATTAGTTAAACTATTTCCCAGTGCAAGCACTCAAGGTAGTAATTAAAGGATTTATGGTAGATATAAACTAATTTTTTGGTCTAATTATACATATGTTGCTTAGACTTAATACCACTACCCTATTTTAAGCACACAGAACAGTGTTTCTCTCATTTTCCTTTAAATACTTGGGGCTTCTTCAATGCACACAGCTAATGCTTAACCTTGTACAGATAGGTTTGATCAGTCTATAAGTAAGGATCCAAAGAGCTAAGCAGACACTATTTCACTGTTACAGCATTTTTTAGAGCCTCATCTCTAGTTCATGAACTCAAAGTGTCAGCATCTCATTTAACACACTCAATGTTATCTTTATGAACTGCTATGAGTATATTAATTCATTTCTGACATACTAGCTTGATTTCCTTTCTCTGATGAACTATTACAAATTAAAGACCCTATTTGTATTTTAAAGCTAAGACAGCACTGTAAATTGAAGCAGAGTAGCTATTATATTTTCAGTTTCCTCTCTGTAATGCACTATTTGTACTCCCTTCCCTAAGGTCACGAGTTGTACTTTTTCCTGTCATTCTTATTTCCTCATTATGTTCTTCAATCTTGGTTTTTACTTACTGCTTTCATTTTCTCAAGTCCACTACAGACTGGTGAAGGAACATGCTTCCTCTTTTTAAACAGCCTTTTTAGTCTATTGTCAGAATGAATTCATGCCAGCAAACAAGGTTATGCAGTGCTGCTAAACAGCAAATCCATTTATCCTAAAAGCAGATACCATATACATAAGATGGAACACAAGTACCCATCAGCATGCTTCAGTTTTACCAGAGGGATCATAGATCATAGAGTAGTTTGTATGTATATCCACTTAACCCTTGGCTTACAAAAGAATTAGAATTTATCATTATGTCCGACACCCATCCATTAAGAATTTGTTTCACAGTCCATTGAGCATCCACAAGCTACTATAATCTCCCAGTTAGGGCTACCACTTTAAATCCAGACCAAGTATACTCTTCATTCACCTCAAAAAGAAAGAACTACTCAGCATAGAAATCCAGCAGTAGGGCATTTGTCCTGTCTCAGAAAATCAGTTTCAGTCCCTTGCTCTACCCTATATGAACTGAGCTGGTCATGTAGGACTAGAACCACAAGAGGACTCAAACAAAAGCACTGTTAAAGCCCAAAATGCCCAACAGTTCTCACCTTTCACTTAACTCTGAAAACAACCAAGTTCTAACTACTTTCAGATTCCATCAACCACACTTCAGTTTTTCAATGCTGAGCAATCCGCCACCTATATTAACAAGTCCTGTCCTGCATAAAATCCATTTTTTTCCTGATAGCTTGTCTGAAGACCTCTTCTATTAAGTCATAACACAGGGTTTTAACTCCCTTCCAGATTTCAAACTATCCTGGGACATGTGGGCACCCCCAGTCCTTTCTCCTGTAGTAGTTCTTGCAGGCAAGGAATAATATGATGTTCTCTCTAGTCAACAAGGATACGCAAGTATGACTACACTTGCTGTTATATCACAAAGGAAATTGTCTTCCTATTTTTGCTACAAGTGACTTAAGTAAAGAAGAGACTACAAGACCTGAAATGGGCAAGTAGCTAGACAAATACCTGATTTGTCTAGACAGCCATTTTACCACCTTCCTGCCATGCTGCTAAATATTCAAGGCACCTCAATATCCTCATCAAATGGAACAGCTCCAGTAGGCCTGTTCAGCACACCTGGTAGGAAAGGGCATTCCTCTGGGAAGTCGGAAGCAATGAGTTGGATTTACGAGGCACAGGAACAATTTATACCAAGTTCTATACCATCTCCTAAGATCCATTCTTCATTGCCTTTTTTGTGTACATTAGCAAAACAAAATTTAGGTTTCACTGCCACTCTTACACTTGGTGCATTTATCTACCAGGTGTTACTGTCTACCTTAATCCAGGGAAAAGCAAGGTAACATTTACATGAGCAAAACACAGAAGAGTTCACACAAAGTACATGCTAAATACTTGTCCAATCCTTCCCCCCCCCCCAGAATCTTCCCTCCTTTCAAGCACATGGACGAAAAGGACACATACAAAGATACTTCAGAATTGCCAACATGCCCACCACAGTAATCAACAAGCCTGCATAACAGTTGCAAGTCTTGTTGAATTACTAAGATCCCATCTACCATTTGAATTGAAGCAGTACTTACAGCATTGGCATCGACATCACTGTGTATGGCAACTGTTTTAATCCCCATCTTCTTACATGTTTTGATGACCTACCACATAAGAAGTGACAATTATCAATACTTAAATACCAATAGTTTAAGAATTAACTACAAAAAGAAAAAACTTTAAAGATTACATACTTACTCGGCATGCAATCTCTCCTCTGTTGGCAATAAGGAGTTTTTCAAAAGTCTGAAGGGAAAAGAACGATAAGAATCTTGAGATGAACAAAACACGTTTTCTCCCTCCAGTAACAAGCATTCTTTTCTCTTCCACTTCCACTAAAACCTTGGTTTATCCATGACCTTGTAACTCCAAGATCACCTACTCTTAAAAGCATTCTGCCAATTTAACAATGATGGTATAACATAAAAGGTATGCTATAATAGATCTAACTAGCACATACACAGGTTCAGAAGGAAAAGGTGTTGACTATTCACACCAGCATTCCCTGGATCTCCTTATCATGCACTGTGCAGAATCTGGAACTCTACAGAGGCTCTAGGAGACAGTCAAGTCCAGGGAAGAGACATTCATAAGCACTGCCAAATACACACCAACAACCTCTACCCTACAAGTGCCTAAGTTGCATGTTTTTCAATGCACAGAAGGTATTCAAAGGAGGCACACTTACCGTACTTCCCAGGTCTCTGCTTTTTTTAAAATTACACAAAGGGAAGGACCTCACATTATGGCAGTACTCTAAAGATCATGTTTTAAAAGTTTACACCTACATTCTGCTAGACACAGAGCAGACACCCATGCCAGTGTTACCATCCTTCTGTTGGAAGTTAGCATCACTGTCCTTGTCACACTGCAGTATCCCTGTGAAAGTTCCCAAACCTGCTTTGGAAAAGTGCCTGTATAAAACCTAAACCTAGCTGATTTTACCTCTACTTGGAGAATGCTAGCAGGTACCTGTGGTCAGTGCCTCTAACCAGCACAGATGACCTGGAATACAATACTCATCTGTCATGGGAGATCTTTAAAAGGCATTCCTATCATAAGGAGGAGAGGTTCCTCTCTGCCTAGGGCATGAAGGGTAAAAGACCAACACTCCCACTCTGTACAGGCATGCTTATCAAGTTGTACCAGCCGGGCGCCTCTTTGTATCTAAGCCTCATGTGAGGAACCTGGTAAAATCCTGCATTGCCATCATGACACTGTTACACACTCAATACTAAATAGCAACCAAAGTGCAACAGAACAGCAAATCAAATTTAGTACACCCCTGAAATTCACTGCCACCTTTCACACTGGGGTGCACTTAAAGTATAAATATACCTTCAATACTCCTATCATGCCTGTAAGAAGCAGATAACAAGCTGTCAGAAGTCAATAAGCCTTAAACCCTAGACAAACACTTCCCATTAAGAAAGAGTGGCAGAATGGCAGAGGAACAGAGTTGCTCAGCATAAAAATCTCTTTGCTGGGAGTAAGGATTATTGCTGTCACTGGCCTTGCTTCTACATATATAGGTGCACTTTGATACTGCACATGCTTGGTTGTAAACACAGGCTGCTACTGAAAGGGACAATCCTGCCTTTCACACTCACCCCCACTGCTTTCCATGCATCAGACCTAGCAGGGATGCAGCTTCAGGACACATCAGTTCAACACACTAGTCAAATAGTCCTACTCTGCCTCCCACACTCCAAATCAAGAAACAGGATAGGGAACCAGCAGGACTCTCCCCTTCGGGGGCAGCCTAGTTACACCAGATTAGGTTTATCAAACTATACCCTAAGACATTCAATAGCTATTCTCCCTCCCCTACACCAAACAGGGGTTTTTCATAGGGAGTGGGGGGAAGGAAGTATTGCCACTGCAACAATGAAACTGTTTGTTACCCCCTCCAGTCATTAGTTAATTTGGGGAGGGATACACAGGTATAAGAGGAGAGGAAGGAACACTGTAAAACCCCAACAGGAATTGCTATTGACAGACTAGGGTATATATTGTTTGCTCCCCTACTCCAGACATACTCAAGGTGCCCTTGACCAAATTTACTCCTTCAAAGCCAGGGCTGAGCTGGCATCACATGACCAGTTTAAAAATACTACCATGTGATAACATGCAGAAATTAAGCAAGAAAACCCTGAAGGTAAGAGCTGCAGCAAGCTTATATGGTAAATTCAGCCAGACCTGCTGAGGAATGCACACCACTGCCTAGTACACAGGCACACCTCCACCCCACTCAAAAGATGGATCTTAAATATCGTTAAGCAAGCTCAATTATCAGAGGTACAAATACTGTAAGAACACCACAGGAGCCAGCAATTTGTTTGGAGAGCTTTTTTAGCTGGGGACCTGGTCTAAAACCCAGTGAAAAACACTGAAAGGTTTCCAACATGCTCACACAAATTGTTTCTAAATCTAAATTTCAGCATTCTAGGTGCCTGAAGGTTTTTAGGCATACAGGCTTGAGGGGGAATAAAAAAAGCTCCCAAATACTTGGCATTGAAAAGTTTAACAACTCAAATACTTCATCAATTTAGTTCTCAGTATATAAGAGTTGTTTTATCAATCAAGTATGGTCACAGTGCAAGACAAGACTCAGTATCAATATGTTACGAATATTTGACATTAATTTTAATTTTCTAATTCTGCAATAAAAACAGTAACAGGAACAGACTGGACTTTTGCTCCTGCTGTTAAAGACAAGTCTCAAGTGCAGCACGTAAAAAAAACCCACATGCTGCTTTGAACTAACATGCAGCATTTCTTTGTCATTTCCACTAATCAGCTTTAAAAGGTCTGATATGAAAGTCTTCTCATTACAAAGACAGTGGAAGGGGCAGTGAAATGAAAAAGTAGAAGAGAGCTTAAACTATCTGTAGTAGTCACTGGTTGGAATGATATAGCTCCTAGTTAAGAGAAACCAAATACCCAATTACATTGTCTAAACATAACTATGCCTTTAGAAAAGGAAGGGGACCTTGATTAAACAAGGACCTTAAGAATACACATTTCTTCAGAAGACTTCAAGCCACAGTTCTAGCTACATACTGTTTTCCCCTGTTCTTGAATACTATTTCACTAACGGTTAATTGCTTCTACATTGGTATATAAGGGCAAGCCTATCAGTCCTGAATTGTAGGCATTCTTGCCCTTCAATCCTAGCGTACCTTTAGCCACATTATTTTTCCAAGTGTTTTACTTTAGAGGCCATGCCAAGACAATCTCCCACAAGAAAAGTTTTTCTTGGCTAGTAACTGCAAATTGAGATTGCTACTGCACAAGTCCCAACATGAGGATTTATTATTCTCTGCAGGCCTTAACAGCCCATCTTTATCCAAGCTCTGAAGTTCTCACCCCCATGTCAGATCACCCACCTGCTGCCACTATTGCATACTTTTGTTTCTATGAAAAGTTTTTGGCTAGTCTAGCTCCCAGATGTTTTAGCAGGTCTATACCTCCCATACCATGCAAAATATTAATAGTCATTTCATAATTATAACATGATCAGGCCAGTATGTAACTTTCCCAAGCTCATAACCACTTATCCAACCTTTTAATGTATGCACTTGAAGTAGTATCCAACCTTGACAAGTATACTGCAAAAGCAACTTCCTTCTTGGTTTAAAAAAAGGAAGAAAAACATGCTATTAAAACAGTGACTGTACAGGGGTTATACTAGGAGAACTACCATTGTCAGCAGCAGCACAGGGGAGAGGATAGCTTTAAAAGCCAAATGTCAGTGGTACAGTAAAATGCTAAAGAGAAAACATGCACCATACTACTTACCTTCTCATTTGGATCATACACAGATGAATACAGTTTATGTGAAGTTATAAGGCACCATCTTGAACACAGCATTTCACACTACAGAAGAAAGAGGGAGTTAAACGTTTTCTTCCTGCTACAGTATCCCAGCAAGATAAAAACAGTTCATATACTGACATCTTGAGGAAACTCTTCCATATCCTTCCATTCCCCCACCAATTGGATGAAAGCTTAAAGATCTGCCCTCCCCAAGCACACACTCAAACAGTAACCAAAAACAATTCAGAAGCTCCAGATACAAAGTCATTAGCTTAGGTATAAATGATTTTTAATAAACTCTCCACTATAATGTCTTCTTTCCTTCTTGTTCCAAGGAACACCTACCAAGAAGTTCTCAGAAGAGCATGCATGCGTCTGTACATACTGGGGATGGGGAGAGGCCTTCACTGCTAGGGAGCTGCTGGGAATAGAGCAGGTAATGGACTGGGCCAGTATGGAAAGCAAAAGTAGAACAGACTTTAGATGCTAGTTCGGTTCCCAGTCTTCCCCACCACAACCCCAACACTGGTCTGAGGAAGACTCCTTTTTCTCCAAGACTTCTGCTCTGAACCAACTTCTCCAGAGACTTAGCTCCTATAGCGTAACAATTTTGCATGATATGTCAGGAAAGGAATCATACATATGCTATTTCAAAGAGAACATAACAGATGATACAGCAAATTTGCAAGTGTATCAAGGAGATTCAGACAGGTACTTTGCAAGCAAGTCCTTTCACAACATAATGGCATTTACAGTTAACAATAAACAAAAATGATCAGACAGATAAATAATCCCACACCAAAGTTGCATCAATACAGACAACTTGGGGAAAGCTACACTTGCTCAGTTAGAATCAAAAAGACTGTAAAAAGCCTTAATACCAAATATTGTCTAGCAGGAAGCACCAAACAACTGGCAACTGCCAGAACTCAGAACCTGTCAATTCTGTCTGAAATAATTTTTTTCAGAAGTTGCAGAAATCTGAGTAAGAAGTTTAGTAGACAGTAAAGGCTCTCCTGTGAGAAAAGACTGAAAATTATGAAGATGGATTACACTAGAAAGGAGACCAAAAAATAAGAAGTACATGTTCATATAAAGAGGTTAATTAGATAATTCAGCTGCTCCTTCCACATCAGTAGTAAGCACAGAATTTTGTCAATTTTTCAATTATCTTAAGTTTACTGTAAGCTCACACTGACTCTGAACTACTAGTGGCTGGCAGTAACTAGAATGAGAACACTCCCTACATAGCTCTCTAGCCTGATCTAGTTTGAAGATACTTTTCATGTTGCATCACAGAAAGCAGAAACCAGTCCAGGATTGAGAAGGGCATCCCATTTGTAATGCAGCTGATATTATAATGTTATAAAGGAAAAACAATAGATTTCAATACAAGTCCTGTAATACAGAACACTAAAAGGAAGCCTTAGAGCACACTACCTCATGCCAGCTCAAACCAAGCTTCACAAGTAGAAAGCTCCTACTGTTTCACAAACCATTTAGGTGCCAATCACTAGTGGCAGACATAGCATACACTGTCCCAGGTAATCCAGATAAACTCGATTATTCTGGAACTAAAAAGTCAGTGGAAAGCAACTGTTCCACCCTGTTTAAAATGCTGGGTTCTCTCCCACTCAGTTTTTTGTTTTGGCAAGGTTTTTTTTGCTTATTTCATTTTTTCACTTCACTCTCCAAAAATAAAATCCAGAATAACAACCTGAACTGCAAATCATTTGATGTGCTAAAATCAAAACCACCAGAGGTTTCTTTTTTGCAGGGGTATATTATACTCTTCATCTGATGATGTGACAGTACAAGCTGTTTCAGGCATTAAAGAGGGAAGAGACAGTTAAGGACCAAATTCTGCCAGCTGCAACCACACCTACCAGCTGGTCATTATCCCAAGTCTACAGCAGGACTGTTACACCTTCAGTAACTGTATTGAGATCTAGATCCTGTCGGAGGGAGGAGCAAGGATAGCTATAGCAGAAGCAGAGTATACTCCCCTGCTCCAGAGTACACACAGTTAAGCAGATTGAGTCCCTCTCCCCTCAAACATTATTGGCAGAAGTGCTTGTGGGACTGCAAATAGTCTGAAGAAGGTCATGCAGGACAAAAAAATCTCCACCAAGTTAATATTATTCATTGAAGAAAGTGCTTGTTAAGGGTCAGCAGGGCTAATCTAAATACTTGCAGTTAGCTGGGGGAGGGGGCAAGGGAGGAAAAGCTTCTGAGCTTTCTCGTAAACACCTTTTATATAAAGCTAGTTTTGAATGCATATGAGAAGCCAGAAAAATTTATGCCACAGATGGAAACTGGAAGGAAAGGCTATGATGGGAAAATTAGTTAGCATTAAGCTTCAAAATCTTAGCCATGTGCCATCCTGAAAAAAGCCCTGTTCAAACTTTTATACAGAAAGAGTAAAGTTACCAAGCAATTAAAAAACTGGAAAAGCATTAAACCACACTCAGCTCTGTTTTTACACTACAGAATTGGACAGATTTCACATTAAAGAAATCTTGTAATAACCTAACCTAATTATGCACCTCTGTTTAAAAACTTAACTACCTCCACACACACAAGAATCACTTAGAGAACCAGGTTCAGCTCTGACTTGAATACATATGGAAAAATTTCCTAACACAAATGAAGTATATTGCTCAACTCAGATGTTAAATTCCACCTCCATTCAGTTTTGGAAATAAGGGGTTGTGGCGTTTTATATGTATCTGTACCAGTATACACTAAGGTTTAAGAGCTTGCTTAATCTAGAATCCACTTCAAGAAAAGTATCTTTAGTGCTCTGCTCCCAGTCACTATGAGCAGTTGAATAAGTACTTAAAAAAAACAGATATTTTGTAAATAACACACAACTAGGGCCACAATGGAACACTGCTAAATTGCCATCTCCAAATTGACAGCTACTCAGGTGTCACCTACCCCAGGCTTCCAAGCTCCTGCTATAGGTAGGTTCATTAAAAGCTACACCAAAACCTCCAAAGAACTCTCAAACCACCAACCCAGACACACCAATCTAACCCTCAAGCTAGATTCTTAATTGGCTGCTTCCCCAAAACCACACATGCCCTAGGCATTATACCCAACATAAAAATTTCCTCAGAACAGAGCCCAGAGAGCTCAGCTTGGGCTAGTGACTTTTTTGTATCTTGCAAGACTAGGAAAGGGCAGACATCAGGTATAACCTACTTTTGTCATGACTTGTTACTTCAATTTGATAAAGCTTTTGACTCTTGAAAGCCCAAGAACACAGACTATTCATTTATGAGAGCTCAACTCTGGACTTCTGAGTTTGGCTTGCAGTTTCCCCATCTCTACTGAATCATCAAAAACCAGATAGTGTTAGTACTGTATTTTGGAAAAGCATCCTGCTTTATCTATTAATTGCACAGTAGCCAAACTGAGCTCAAACCTGAACAGCTGTAACAGCTATAAAATGACTTCATATAAATCAAACTACACAGCAAGTTGTAGAACAGTATGCTCACCACGCACTGCCACTTTGAGGCCTAGCAGAGAACCTGCCTCCCAGGGACCCAGTGCAGCCCTAGGAAATCTCTTCAGGTGGTTTAAGGACACAGCACACAACAGCAAAATATAAAATTAACTTGTTATTTAGAGATGGCTTACATGTGTGTATTTAAGGTTTATATGTCCCTCATTAAGGAAAGATATTTCCCTGCCATACTGGTCATCTTGTAAAGAACTCATTGATACTGAGCTTTCTGGGCAGAAAAAGGTCTTAGTGTTGAAATGGAGATGCAGAGTTCCAAATTTCAGGCAGGAAAAGCATCATATACCAACATTTGCTTTAAGAAGCCTAATATGGGAAGGAATGTATATTTTAGCATTACTAGAAAATACAGTAAGCAATGCTCAACAGTAACAGCTAGAGTAGCATACTTGTTTTCACTAGCCATAAATTCTACCTCTTTCTTCTGTCTTCCACTAGCAATTCAACTAAGATTTTTTGTCCCTACACTTTCAGAGATTCAAGTTTAAGACACCATGAGAATAACCCCTTTATATTTGCAGTGTACTTCCCATTAGCTCTAAGCATTCCTGAGTAATTATAAAACACAAAGAAAATTTAATTTTTTCCATATTTTGATTACACAAGAACTTCAGGTATCTGCAAGAATTTTAATCTATAAGGCTGAAAATACAGCTTATTAATACAAGATCGTACAAATCCTGTAAACAGAAAAGTAAACAATGCTTCTGGGTTTTTTTCCCCTCTAATGAAGCACTTTCCCATCCTTTGTATTCTCTCAGAGTGCTGAACAGCCAAGCACTTGTAAGTGTAAGCAGATCCTCCTGAAGCCAACTGCAAAGATGTAGTACAAGGTTCTGTAAGGTACACTGCACTATACATAACAGTTCTTTCACTCTTCCAGGTTTGAGAACCACTGGTAATTCTAAGAGGGAGAAGAGAAAATCCATTTTTCATATTTGCCAACACAGCACACAAACTACAAGCAAGGAAACACCCATCCACCTAATGCTATTTTTTTTAAAAACTAAATCATTCCTACACCCAAGTACCTTCTCCCTCATGTCAGTCCCAAAAGTTTGTATAGTCACATAGTGAACCAGACCAGGGAATACATCCAGCTGAGAAGATACTCACAAGTAATAGGAAAAACATGTTCTCAGCCAGATTTCAGTCCAGCTTATCCACTTAGATATTCAAGCAGCAGTGCTGGCACAAGTTGGAGGGAGACAAAAGCGCAAAAGCAACCAGCCTATGATCAAGACCTAGCAGCTGCACAGAGTTGGAACAGTTTCTCATGGCAGCAGCCTGAACAGCTCCAGTAAGGCCAGCGCCTGTGAAATAGACCACGGCACTGTGACAATCATGCAGAAACCACCAAGGCAAGTTTTGGACAGACAAAATAACAAGAAAATTAAAACACACAGATAGTGTTTCAGAACAAGACTGACATTTTTTTACTCAATGTAAACTTACTCAATTAACTCTTAACTTTTTCTTCCAGAACTAAGATTTGCCCACAGTAGATGGCACAGCATGCTTTGCCTACAGAATCCAAACAGCTACTCCTGGGAGCAAGGAGAAAACTAGAAGTCTCTACCTGTGGTATGCTTTAAGAGTGCTCATCAGTACTAACATCTGTAGTTTACATACTAGAAACAATCACTGAACTCCAGAAGTTTAAGTCTACATTCATCTCCCCAGATTGGTGACCATTTTAACTCCCTTCCTTAACGGCAAATGATACCAATCTTGCTAACCCATCAGCCTAATGCTTCTGTGCTCAAACAAGGGGAAAAACATTTCCCTGGAATAACAGCATGCTAAAAATAACGTCACAGAAGAGAGCAAGGAGCTCCCACTCTACAGATAACATCCATGACTTAAAAGTGGTGGGTGCATAGATAACATATGAGGGCACAGATGGCAGACAAACTTTCCATACATTTAGTTCAATGGTTAGAAAACTGATCTACACTGATGAAATCAAGAGTAAACTGCTGATACAGATTTTATGATGTATAGTATTTATCACATGCTTTTACATTATTCTAAGCAGTCTGACAGCTCTCTCAGTAGAGTTTCAAGACTGAAAAAACAAAAGCCATCTCATCCTCATTCTGTAACTACAGCCTTCTTTCAACATCAGATCTTCTCCCAGCTCCAGAAATGCAAAGCACTCAAATTTTGGTTATATTCTAAACGGAACCAGTTCTGCATAAAAGCTAAATAGAAGTGCTAAGCATTCTATTAGAAACACAGCAATCAGTCAAATCCCCAGTTCAGTGTTTTTGCACTGTCCTTTCCCAGGTCCTTTACCGATTCCCACATGAGAGGGGCAAAAGAAGTTAAGGACAACCCACTAGCTACTAGCCCTTGCAAAAAATGTAAGGGCTCCAAGCACATTAAAGTTTAAATCAACTATATTATTTGTCTATGTTAGCAAAATATAAAAGAATCTATGAAAGTAATTCCCATGCAAATTTGTTTTATTAAGTGTTTTCCAATATACTGATGCCTTGAAGGTGACTTTCATACACAGATATTAAGGGCCAGAAATCACTTCAGTTACATAAGTCACATGTGCTATTAGGTAGCTATAAAGATTTTTTTTTTTTTACAAAGCTGTCACTAATGTAACATTTCTATACTGTTTACACTGATGCAGTCAGACCATACCCTTGAGATGTTAGAAGGAAGGAGACAAAGTACACCTTTCACAGGGAGGCTCCAAAGGACCAACAAAGTCTTTGGACTATTTAGTGGGAAGAGCAGAAGTCTTCCACATCTATATGCACATACAAATGTATATGGCTACCAAAAATAAAGTCTTCAAACAGCACAAGCCCTCTGGTAATTCCAAATCATTGTCCCCAATCAAACTTCTTTTCCTTTGCTTTTGAAGAAGCTTCTCTTGTGTACACCTTCACAGCAAAACAGACTTGCTATGCATATTTCCTAAGGAAAAATACTTGGGTAAAGCACACCCTTTTTTCCTCTTCACCCCTTCTCAAAATGCCCTGCCCACATAAACCACCTCTTTTACATGATCCCTGAAGACACGGGAAGAGTTCTTCATCGTATTGTTATGGAGCTACATCTCTAGAAAGAAACCTATCCCACGCCCTCAGGGGCACACAGAGCAAACATTTTCTGCAAGTCACTCTTCTCCACTAGAGCTTGCAGACCTCCACACACATTTTCCTTTTCAGGAAAAAAATTATAAATTCTTCCTACTGTAAGCAACTGTATTTTGCACCACTTTTCTCATATACAAACAAGCTGTGGTGTCATTCAACTGTTACACAGCACCACGTGCTAATGCTGCTTGTTCTCATCCTAAAAATCTCCTCTTCCTTTTAACACAATCTGTAGAAGTAATAGAGAAGAAAACATAGCAACTGCCTCAGTGAAGTTACTCCACAGTCTAAGGAATAAGGCTTTCTAGAAGTTTAAAGTCTTCACCAAAAACGTTAGTATAGTTCTGCAATGAGTTTATTGCATTTTCATGAAGAGTAAGAAGAATAAAAAATCACAGTAAAGCTTTAAGTGACAGCTGAAACATCCATAGCTATCTGGGGCAAAGGGAGGAGGGGTAAGAGATAACACAGCTTCACAAAGCAGTAGCCGTTTTCTATGAGCTAAGATTTTACTAGAAAAATAGCACAGAACTACACTCTTTACAGCACATAACATGCTATTTAAATTATGCTCTACCCCTGAGTTTTATTAAGCTCCTGTTTAAGAGGGAGAGGACAGAAGTACACAGGGCACATAACCCTCTCCAGCAGCAGCAAATCAAGTTAAAAAAAAACCAAACCACCCCTAGCCACGCACAGATGGGATATACCAAGGAGCAGACAGAGTCTTGGATGCTGCGAGCCCTCAGCAACCGAACCCAGGCCCCCGCTTTTGCGGCTTCACGACAACCACCGCCCTGCAGCCGGCACCCGCAGAGCACCGCCGTCGGGAGGCACGCCAGCGGCGCTCCCCACCGCCCGCCCCAGGGCGCCCGAGCCGGCACCGGCCCCCCGGGAGCCGGAGGGACAGCACCCCCCCGCTTCCACCGGCAACCTGTCACTGCCGCAGCAACACGACCGCCCCCTCGCTCCCCAGCGGCCCCTCACCCGGCCGGGGGGGGGGGGGGCTCCCCCGACAGCCCCAACGATCAAACGGGGACGCCCCCCGCCCCCACACACGGGGGACAGCACCCGCCCGGCGCCCCCATCCCGCAGCCCCCTCACAGGGGAGGGGGACCCGCCCCGGCCCTTTACACAGGAGCACCCCCAGCCGCCCCGGAGAGCGGCCCCACAGGGAACGGGGACGCGAGAAGAAACCACGCTCCCAGCCCTCCTCCGTCCGCCCCCAACGCGGCTCTCACCCTCAGCAGCCCCCGGCGGCGGCCCGCGACGCCCCAGCGCAGCAGCGCCGCCGCCATGCCTGCCGCCGCTATGCCTGCCGCCGCCATGTCTGCCGCCGCTGCCCGGCCGCCCTTTCACCCGGGGCGGCGGAGGGCCGGGCCGCCCGCAGCCAATCCGCGCAGCCGCCGCGGGCGCGTGTGCAGGCTCGCCCCCGCGCCGGCCCTGGGCGCGGGCGGCGGGAGCTGCGGTTGTGCCGGCGGCGGGGCGCGCGGCGGTGCAGGCTTGCAGAAGCATGGCCCAGGGCCTGCGGTCGTGCCTGCAGCAGGGTTTGCACTTGTGCGTGCCGCGAGAGGCGTGCCTCGGCAGTTGCATCGGTGCGTGCCTCTAGGCATACGCCTCGGGGCTCGCATTTGTGCGTGCATCGGGGCGCGTGCTTCGGGGGTCGCGTGGTTTTGTAGGTGCCTGTCTCGCGCGGCTGTGCGTGCGCGCGTCTCTCCTGTGTGTCGAGCTGCATTCGTGTGCGTGCGTGTATAGACGATTTCGTAAGTGCAGGCTTGCGTGTGCAACTTGGGTCTGCCCGCGGGTGATGGTGTGAGGGCTTTCCCCTGTGCGTGCACATAAACAGGGCTGTCTGCATCTGTGCACCCGCTGAGAGTTCCAGCAGCGCAGGCACATCACTGCAGAGAGAAGATTCATCCACCCTCTGCGTTTCCCTGGGGAAAAGGTGAAAAGCGTAACTGTGCCGGCAGACCTGATCCAAGCTCCTGCATTATGAGATGCAAGCGCAGCTGGCATGAGGAGTGGCGGGAGAGGGATGCTGCTAGTCCTCTATTTCTGATCATCTGCAGGAACTGCTTAGGGCTCGTCTCTGGCACACGATACTCCGAGTCAGCCTCTTGCAGCGTGGCCTGTGCAGCTGGGCTCTGGCTCCCTGCTGCAGGTATCCTGGATCTCAGCTGATGGAGGTGACGGAGTGGTGCCAAGCCCCAAGTAAACTGTCATCCCTGGAAACGCTATGAGAGTTTTACTGTGAGGGGGGTGCATAAGAAGCATCACTCTGTTACCATCTCGGACTTTTGTTGAAATACACCAGAGGCATAAAGCTGCCTGCAACACGGAAGTGTAGAAAAGATATGATCCAAGATGTTCAAATCAGTGTTCACAAGGCAAAGGAACAACAGTTTATTATTTAAGTAGTGTTATTAAAACAATGGTGACGTGGGAAAGGAAGGTAACCCGGAGCCTCCTCTATCCTCGCTACAGTAGTGGAGCAAGACTACTTTTTCTGAAGCTGAAAGACAATTATTGTTAGCTAAGGAAAGGGATTATGTCATGGGCAGTTTGCAGTTCACCCAAGACATGGTTTGCCACAGGATTCCTACAGGGCTAGAAGACAGCAAAAAAATTACATCCATAGGAAAAACATATGGGCAATATACATAGTTATATTACAAATAAATCCCTCGGACTTTAAACACAAGCTAGGTCCTCGAGCAGGGTAAGAGGACATTTCCTGTGCAGTCAGGAACTGTCAACAAGGCCTAGTGCAGGGTCCTGCACCTGGGCTGGGGCAACCCCTGGTATCAATAGAGGCTGGGGGATGAAGGGATTGAGAGCAGCCCTGCAGAGAAGGATGTGGGGGTACTGGTGGATGAAAAGCTAGACATGAGCCAACAATCCGTGCTCGCAGCCCAGAAAGCCAACCACATCTTGGGCTGCATCAAAAGAAGCGTGGCCAGCAGATTGAGGGAGGTGATTCTGCCCCTCTACTCTGCTCTGGTGAGACCCCACCTGGAGTCTGCATCCAACTCTGGAGCCCTCAGTACAGGAAAGCCATGGTCCTGTTGGACGGGTCCAGAGGAGGGACACAAAAATGATCAGAGGGATGGAACACCTCTCCTGTGAGGAAAGGCTGAGAGAGTTGGGGTTCAGCCTGGAGAAGAGAAGGCTCTGGGGAGACCTTAGTGCAGCCTTCCAGTACTTAAAGGGGGCTTATAAGAAAAATGGGGACAGGCATAGGGCCCATAGCAATAGGACAAGGGGTAATGGTTTTAAACTAAAAGAGGGTGGATTCAGACTAGATATAAGGAAGAAATTTTTTACAATGAGGGTGGTGAAACACTGGAACAGGTTGCCCAGAGAGGTGGTCGATGCCCCATCCCTGGAAACACTCAAGGTCAGGTTGGATGGGGCTCTGAGCAACCTGATCTAGTTGAAGATGTCCCTGCTCATTGCAGGGGGGTTGGACTAGATGGCCTTTAAAGGTCCCTTCCAACCCAAACCATTCCATGATTCTAAATTATCTCAGGCTCTGAGTACATTCACATCCTGCAGCCAGAGCCAGGATATCCCAGAACAACTGGCATATTCCCATGCCACAGGGAGGCACAGAGGGAGGAGAAAAACTGCCACGCAGCTGGGTTCATCCAAACGTGAGCTTGGGGTATTTTTGTAGGACTCTTGCTGCATGGTCCTCTCAGTGGAACACAGGTTCCTACTTGCATTTACACATAGTATTGAAAAATTTGGCCTAGTTCTATTAATTTTGACATCACTTTTTTAAATTTTTGCGTCAGTACTTATGTTCAAAGTGAAAAGAGGTGAAAGCTGTAACAACAGAAAGGAGAATGTAAGGCTCATCTCTGCTGCATGCTGAAGGTATGTGGAATGACTTCTCCCTTTCCTCCCAAGCGAGTAGCAAAAATAAAGTTAGCATTGGGTCGCCTCTGTTGCATGTTTATGCATTTGCTCTGCGGTATTAAAAGTGCCTACAACTGCACAGATGGGAACAACACAAGAAAACTGTTCGTAATATGTCTAAAGGAGGACACCATATTTGCAACTGATAGTCGCAAGCAGACACTGCAGGTTTTTTCAGTACACATGGAGAGTCTTGGGAGTAAGAGACCAAGAGCAGAAGGGAGGTACAGACCGTTGTCCTTCACCACAAGCACTGCATTAGCTAGATCAGATGCACAGAGATACACACCACAACATCATGTTATTGCATTAGAACAATATCCTGAGGTACTTGACGTCAGTTCCTCCTGCATGCATAAAGCAAACAGTCACATGGCGTCACTGGCGTGTTTTCTTTTCCTCTACAGAAGAGATTCTGTTTGCAGGCCCCGGTTGAGGGATCGGCGGCCACCTACAGAGGCACATCAAAGAAGGCCCCCCACAGCTGCAAAGGGAAACTGGCTGGGATTACACAGAGACACCGAAGCAAAGAGAAACTTCACAGCCAGCTGGGTGCTTAAAGAGCTTGATACAGTGAGAAACGGCCTAATGCAAGCCCATTTCCAAGTGAAGCTAAGGCTCCTTGCATATGGAAGGGACTGGGAAAAAAACTCAAGAATGCTAATCTTTTTCCGTTTGCTCGTGAAGTTTTCTACTTTTACTATGATTTGATTTTGACTGACAGATTTTACTAATGGTATTTTTGCCTGTTCTATATTGGAGTGGGTACTGCACACGAAATATAAAATTTTGTTTCTGTAAGAAAAGGAAGATATCTAATGGGTCAAGATTATACACCATTACTATTGAACATTTCAAAAAACAAAGAGAGGTTAACATACATCACCACTACTAAAGAAGTTGTATATATACAAAAATGAAATTGCAAAAATAAAGTATCTAGAATAATTAAAGGTTATATGAGTTTGGGTAAAAACAAAGACCCTAGTTCTGCATGTCTGTAAGCACATTTGTAGTGCCATAACCTCTCAATATACGCTCCTGTCTCAGTTACTGAAGCTATTAACATGCACAAAGTTAAGCAGGTTTATAAGAGACTGGAATAGTGGGCAACTTATTCTCTCATTATTTTGAAGGGATCCTGGGGAACAGTAGCTTTCAATGCTGAGAATTTCCTCGATCCCTTCTTTACAGCAGAAAATTACCTAACTCCAAATTTAGACAGGAATCATAAATTGTCCTATCATCACCTAACTTTTAAGCCATAACCCAGGGAGAAAACTGGAGTAATTGTAATCCTTCTGCCTTTATCTAATAAGGAATATATTGTATCAGGTTTATAGAACATGAAATGCATTATGCACAAAAGCCTGTGACTGAAGAACTCAAAGCTAGGAAAAGTCTTTGAAGTATCTGTTATATATTCTGTAAACAGCCTTTGCTTCTATCAGCATTCTGCTCAATGTGCTGTGAGAGACAAAAATTCAGCCTTAGAGTCAGACAAGTCAATATCTCCATACATCTCTCTGCTAAGTACCTACAGAAAAATCTTCACTGGGAGGAAAGATCCTTCATGCCGGATTCACCTAAGAGAGTCAAGAGTTGGGGGGGACCAGGCACCCCAGAGAAGCCCCAAAGCCCAGACACAGACACTGGGAAGCCAGGATGGGGTCCAAGCTACCAGCTCCCTCCTCCTCTGGGGCACCTTGATTTCAACCCCATGCCCAGCTGCCCAGGCTTTGGGGCTTGTTGGGGCTCCTCAGGGGTGGCAGGAACACCCTTCCCCTTCTGAGGCTCCTCAGGGGTGACCCTACTACACACGCACATGCTTCAGGGGTGGCTTGATCCCCTAGCCAGGCTGGCTTGATCTGAGACATTGTGATCCCCTTGGGGGGATCCCCAGGGACCACCTGACCCTCTGCAACCATACAGCCTTCAAGGCTGCTTTGGGACAGCCTGGATCACTCCAGCTGTTGGGGCTGCTCAGGGAGGGCTTGAAATCCCCAGGTCCCTGTGGTTTCTGATAGATGCCACCTCAGCCCCTCTGACCACCAGCCTCCAGTGCTCCCCAGCATGGAGCAGGTCCTCTCCCCAGCTTCCTAGGCTGCTCAGGGACATCCTGAACCCCCGGCCTCATGGGTGCCTTGATTCCCACCCTGAGGACACCTGCTCTGAGATACCTTGATTTCACCCCTGCCCAGCCACACAGGCTCCACCAGGGAGGCTGGATTCCCCTCCCCAACTGGCCTCCAGGGTGACCTGATCCCCCTCCAGCCTTTGGGGTCTCCTCAGGGAAGGTCTGAGCCTTCACCCACCACAGTATGGCCTCAGGGGTGATTTGATCCCTTTCCCACCCTCAAAGGCTGCTCTAGGAACCCCTGTTTCCATCCCCAAAGCCCTGCTCCCAGCCAAGGCACTCCTCAAGGATGGCTTGATTGTCCCACCCTTGCCCAGCCTCACTGACAGCCTCAGCCTCATCCCAGCTTCCTGCTGGTGGTCAGCCCAACCTGCCCTTTCACCAACCATCCAGTCCCTAGGGGTCTTTGGGGGCAGCCTGAACTGCCCCCCACCACCCCAGAGGAGCCTCAGAGCCCAGGCAGGGGTGGCTCAGGGAGCCCTCACCACCAGGGCACAGTCCTGCAGGATCTGAACAGGGTGGGCAGAGCTGGGTGCTCGTATCGACGTCCATCAACAGTCCCAGACTGTTGAAAGCAAGGTGATGACTCAAGTGTAGGTCTATCCTGGGACTCCTGTCAGGGGGAGCAGCAAGAGGCAGGACTGGAGACAAAGCTGTGACAGTATACCAAGGCCCAGCCAGGAGACAGGAACAGAGACAGGGCTGGAGACAAAGCTGTGACAGTAGACCAAGGTCCAGCCAGGAGACAGGAACAGATATAGGACTGGAGACAAGTACGCCTCCAACAATATAGCTTAAAGCAAGACTGAAGGCTCAGGCCTGAGCTTAAATGGACGTCCCAGGCCATGGACAGAGGATGTGGGTGGAGGCCCCAGGTGAGGCTGGTCAGAGCCATTAAGGTCTATTGATGCGCTCAGTGCCCCAACACCCTGGCCAAGTTGCTCACAGCAACACAGGTGTGACTGGGGAAACGTGGAGGAGCTCCCACGTTAGCAGAGTGAGAGTCCCTTTGTCTTGGGGACCATGTCTGGCTTCCTCTAGTCTGATGATTTGGATCAGACACAACTTTTAACTTTTTCACATCCTCAGGATGTTAAAAGCCTGTTGACAGAAGCACGATGTCAAAACTAGGAGTTAAGCACCGCCTGCCCCAGAGGTAGCTGGAGTCTGCACAGAGTCTGCGGCAGGGAGGGCAGGCGAAGGCTGGGAAGCAGAGAGACTTGCAGAGCATTTCAAGCAGCTTGTGAGACGCAGCCCTAAATGGCAGTAGTTATCAAGGAGGGCACGTGCACATTTCAGGAAGGCATCGCACTTTCATGTGATGAAGTGATACCGCTTAATGAAATTTCTTATGAGATTAGCACAGGAATCACAACTGCTTTGACACCAGGGAGTGATGTCTGTGTGGGAATCATGTTTTTCCTGTGATTTCATGCACTGAAGGGTTCTGCAGGACTGCATCAAAGTGGCAGAGATCCAGACAACTGGAGAGAGTTCTTCAAGGACGAAAAGGATGAGAATGTGAAATTCACAGAGAGAGTGCAAAAAGAACCCAAAAATTATTTCCAGTGTAGCCTGGAGGTAAATGCAACCCTAAAGAAATACTTAAAGAGACTCGTGGGCTGGGGAGGACTCAGACTGTGCCGATGTAAAGGTCTCACTTCCTCCCTTGGAGGGGACAAATGTGTTACAGAACCAGGTAAGCGTGATGGCTCCACAGCAAACATAAACTGAGCAAACATAAACTCACACTGGTGTTCACCCCATTGCACAGAAATTCGCTTTAGCTTGGAGCCTTGCTGATGAACTCCTGGAGTTGTCACACTTGTAGGACCAAGGAGGAGTTAGCACAATCGCACGATCGCTAGGATTGCTGCTCAGCACCTGTATGATGCCTCCAGAGGTTCTGCATGACTGGAGGGTCATCAGTCCAGGAACCGGCAAAGTGACTTCTAAAATCAGGGAGGTCCAACGCACTTCTGTGTCTGAAATGCATTAAAGAACTCCGGTACATGGACAAAAATTTTGCTGAGCCTCTTCTCTGTGGCGTTGTTCACATGGAGTGACAATGGGCTTGACTAGTAGTTTGAAATTTACTGCCTGCTTGTGATGTGAATACAGTTTGGGATCCTTGCTAAGGCATTAAAAGTAACCCCAAAGATTAAAAACAAATTTGTAATTCCTTTGATTAAAAAAAAAAACATGTTGTCAGGACTAACAAAGAGTTGTGCAATGGCTGTCTGGGCTGTCAAGCCCTAATAGAGTCTTGGTGAATTCCTGCTGTAGTATTTATTGCCTGAAGGTTCACTGCTAAGTAAACAGAATGGTACATTTAAATTTCAGATTGCTTTTAGAATTTGCTACTCCTGGGCATGGACAAGCTAAAGGAGATGATGGAGTTCCTTAAAAGAGGCAATAAGTTCAGCAGGGCTAAATCATTTGATTGGATTCTGGCCATGGCATGAAAGCTTGAGGCAGAGAGAGGCAAGTTGGCTTGATCGAGAGGAAAAGAAGCTTTCTTCTTGGGGACATAGAGCAACCGTCCCCCTGAGTACAGAGATGGAAATCAAACACCAAGGGAGGAAAAGGGAACAGGCCTGAGAGAAAGTATTTCTCAGATCTGTTCCTGATGGTAGCAGCCAGAACTGGCAATAGAAACAATCTCCAGTGGGTCACATCTTGTCTTGCTGTAACAGCAGAGATGTATATTCTTACCCATCTCCTTCTGTTTTCTGCTGGGAGCACTGGGAATTTCAAACTTGTGAGAAGAAGTTCAAGAAGGCTGAATCTCAAGGTCAAGCAGCACGTTCATTTAGTCACAGCTCTCTGACACAAAGGGGTCTCAGTTGTGTGGATTATTCCACCCCATTTTCCTGGGAATGATCAGTATCTCCTGTATGTGGCATGACATATGACACATGGGTGATAATCCTCATATCAACCATGAGGATACTCCTGGCTGGTCCTCACTTGCCTGTGAAGGCTATTTAAGCCCCCTAAGTCTTTACAGCTTTGCTCTGGTATCAATTTCTCAATGCCCATGGTTTCATATTCCTCCTTGGATCCAGTGATGACAAGGGAGGACAATGCATTCACCATATGGTGCTAGAAAGCGCTGGATTTTGGTAGTTCAAAGGGTGGTGGAGTTAACAAAGACCAGCTTTTGAGGCATTGATTTCAGGAGCCCCTGAGCACAAATAAGATGTTAAACACTGAGGGAAGAGCACCACCACCACTGCTTTCTCTCTCTCTGCTGTCTCTGAGGGAAACAGAGAGTTGTTATCCATTCAATCCATGACCCAGAGAGGTGACTGAGGAAGGCTGTACTGGGCTCCACAGCCCTAATTGTCCTGGTCAGCCTCACCGCACCCATACCATCAGCCCATGGACCCCATTTCAAACCAGATCTGGGTCATCAGGCCTGATCTGAGCTGCCTGTTCCTAATTTATTGTTCAGATTTTCTGGATTGACCTAGGACCCAATTCATGACCTTGACTCTGCATGATGGTGGCTGGACTGTCAATGGGACCTGTTGCTGTCACCACCCCACTGGGCTGCTGTGGGACTGCCCTACCTGGGTTGTGGCCACCCTTGGCTCCTGGCTTACATGATCCCTGAAGACTCACCCCATTTTTCATGTCTCCCCTCCTGAAGCCTCATCTCCCAAACCCCTTCCATTGCCAACACATTGCCCCTCCAGCATAGTGCAGGGGCAACCAGAGTACCAAGTGAAGTAAATTTTGGGCAGACTCTAAACCAGTTTGGGAGAGGCTTCAATACCTCACTAGCTGGCCAGGCTACAGATCTGAGGAGCACTCCTGGGAACCAGTTGGATTGGCCAAAATCAGAGCTTTTCACAGCAAGTACCCCTCAAAACCCAGGGTGTTGTGAGGTGCGAGGTCACACCACGATGGGAGGAAAGGCTGTGCTGGGCCCTGAGTGCACCCATAAGCCCTAATTGCCCTGACCGACTCACCTGGGACCTCAACCCACACCCTCTGCCCATGCTCAGGAGACCCATTTCAGCCCATTTGCCAGCCTGAGCTGCATCATAGGTGTGCCCGTGCCCAGTCCTATTCCCCGCTGCTCCTGAATTGTTTGGATTCCCTGGATTGACCTCAAACCAGACTTGTTACGTTGCTTTTGTCTGAAGATTGCTAGACTATTGATGGGACCTGTTGCTATCACAATGCTTGCTCTGTTCGCCCTGTCCAGTCATGGTGGGACTGTGCCCTAACAGAGAGGGCACTGCCCTGTCCGTGCTGTGGTCACCCTCAGCTCACCTTCCCTCATGGAGCAGCTTCGTGATTGCTTCTCTCTGACAGGCTGTGGGGATTGTAGGAGAAAGGAAAGTCCTGCAAGGGATGGCTGGGAAAGAAAGGGACATAGGGGAGGTCTGGGGAAGGTGGCATTCCCCAGCCACTGCTGCCAGTTCCTGTGTTTCTGACAGCTGATCTCAGCTGTGCCAGAGGACATCACAACAAACGTGCTGATAAAACGCTATCCAACAAACATGCCTTCCTGGTGAATTTTGTTTCTCCAGCACTTCAGGAGGAACAGCGATGGTTGCCACTCTTTTTGGAGGCAGACACATTCTCTTCCCATTCACCTCGTTCCTGCTGGGAGGTGCCTACTTCGGAAGGGTTTCTGCGTGGTGGATCAGCCTCTGTTAGGACTGAAGGAAGATCTGAAAGAAGCATCTTTTTTATTTCTTGCAGAAACATCCAAATTCTGGTCACTACTGCCTCATGAGCAGACAGGTTACCTCCTTTCCTCTTCCTCCTACCACAGCTCTGGGATGGCCTTACTGCCTCTCCCCATTTCTCCTCCTTCTTTTTTTTTTTCTGTAAGGATCTTGGCAAGCCCATGTGGAGCCAGACACCTTTTCCTGCAGCTGCACCTTGGAGAGTGGGCACCAGTGAGACTTCATCTCATCCAGACCCAGCAGTAGGGAAAAAGAGATGCTGGTTTTGCTGTGACACTGCTGGTCCTTCAAATCCCTTTCAGAGCAGCACCTTCCACCGCTTCTGCCCATTCTCTGGCCAGCAACGGTACTACAGTGGAGTCAGGAGTCATCCCCCGCTGCTGGGACAGAGTTGGTTGATGTTCAGCTCCTGTTCAGCTCCTGTTCAGCTGATGCTTGGCTCCTGTTCAGCATTTTGGAGTGGCCATTGTACTCCCCATAGGGTCATACCTGGAGGGACTGAGGTGGAGAAGGTGATGAAGGCAAAGCCTCACTGGTAGTGATCCACCAGGTCAGAGTTTGATTAATAATTAGAAGAATGTGTACAAACAGCAGGGATATCCGTAGTTACACAGCTAAAGGACAACTAACGTAAATACAGATGGGGGTAGAGCTTGCCCTGTCATCCTTGAGGACACATAATATCAACCAAAGCCAGAGGAAAAGAGCAGCAGAAGAGCCTCTGTTCAGCAGGGAGCACATGCAGCTGTTTAAAAGACCTTCTGAGAGTGGCCGGGTTATTCACATGTTCAGAGGTAAGTGTGTACTTAGGCTCTCTCCTAAATAGAGGCCCAAAGGCAGTCAGGATTTGACCCAGATCACATAATGATGTAGTGAGGCTGTAGGAAATAGTCTCTGGATACTCCCTCACTCCAGCCAGTGAATCACGGTGCCTCTCTAGGTGATCTGACTGGCATAATCCTGGGGGGAAAAGTAGAAAAATAAATCAGGATTTCCATTTTATCAAGATAAAGGTGTAGCCAGAGCTGATAACAGGTTACTTGAAAGAATGCTGGTCATGTATGCTTAGTGATTGTTGCTTAATTTGTTTAAGCTGAAAAAGCCTATTTCTACAGTGGAATACAAATTAGGGTAATTATGTTGTGATGGAGTACTGCATGTATAAGATGAAAGCCTTTCTTTACAAAAGCCTCTTCATCACTTGAGTAGAAGAAAATAAAATCCTGCTTAAACAACATGTTTTCTGTATTTTCATTTGAACAAAAGACTTTTTAATCTTTTTTTTCCCCTGTAATATTGTATGGCTTGGTTTTCTAAAAGTACTTTTACTTTTGACAACCTCACAATTAAACCCTCCAACATACATTATGGTATATAAATACAAAAGGCTGAGGTAAACATAGTAATGTGTAATTGTTTCACAGCCTCTGTAGACTATTACTAGCTGGGCATCCAGGTTATATATTTTTCGCATTCTCCTGACTGTCACGGTTGCTCATAAGCTTTCTTCTGTCTTAGTACTCTATATGTGTCATAAAAACACAGCGTACAGTCATGTTTGTAGTTGGTTAAAACAGACTACCGACTTTTTTTAGATATGTTTTATGAGATACAAGCATCGTCTAGCCCCTTTGTATTTACTAGCACTACTGGCTTCTCTCAAGGGTTGAAATAGGTACAAGCCAGATCATCTGATCATAAATTACTCAGATACAGATCAAAAGCGATTCATTGCAGATATATGTGTATCCATTATAATTATTTTTATTTCAACCTATTAAAATCTTCATTCCCACTTTCAACATGAACTGCAGTTACTGTTTTGCACAGGACATCTTCTAAAGCATCAGTGTGAAATGCTTATTGCACAGGTTTATGCTTAGTCAATGCACTTACACACTTGCACACTTATCCAAATGTTTTTATCCTGGACATCCTTATTCACATAAGCAAATTTTCCTGTAATTAGTTCCAGTGAATTGCTGTGTGACTAAGACCTGCTTGCAAAAGTAAGAATTTGCTGGATTCTGCCCTTAGTTAACATGACATGTGAGAAAATCGATTTCCTTGTATGGGAAAAGTAGACAATGTTAAAGTGAATACACGGAGAATCATTATTCATTCTCTTCACACTACAATTGAAAACCAGTATTTGAAGTTTGGGGAAATTGTCTTAATTAGGATTATTTTAAATGATGGCAATTTAAAGGCAGGCAATTTAATTACCAGGAAGACAAATCAAAGCAAATGCTTGAAATGGACATTTTCAAATTACTTATCAAGGAAGATGGAATTGAATAAAATAAAGGGGAAAAGAAAGTAAATATGCAGATTTCCCAAGCACTCCCCTCCCAGGGAGCTAAGAAGACTCCCTCCCTGGCTTCATGTGCTTGACTGGAAAACCAGTCATACTTGCAAGAAATAGATATGTCAGGCCTGGTATACGCACATGTACAGAGAAAGACAGAGAATTGCTTCTATTTCCAAAAGACAAAGTTATTTTCTAGCTTACTTGTGCAAAAGTAAGGCTGGTATTTAGACATCTAAGTTACATTGCTGTATTTGCAAGTAAGGTAAGGTGTCTGAATTACAGCATTTACAGCTGTGATTGACCGGGATAAAAGGAGGCACCTAAAAATGGCAGATGTAATTGGATGGGCAACAGCACAGAGCCACGCTGACTCGCAGGAATCTGGGCAGGGGGCAGGTTGTGCCTGGTCCTGCCTACCCTTAATAAGGTACGAACATCCCAACAGAGGCACGAGGAAGGGAGCAACCTTCATACCTGTGCGTGTGGGTGCAGAGGGAACTGAAATCACTCAGTACTTTCTGTGGGGACCTGTCACTGTTTGCCTATTCGTGCTTCGTTCTCATTTGTTCATGATGTCTAGTAACCGGAGCTAAAACATATTCCTAGAGTCTCTAAAATGACAGAGTGCAGTAAGTATGAGAAGCAAAAGTCACGTACTAGGTATCTATTCATTTTGTAAAAATATTCTTTAGTCTGTTACTACTGTGATTGCTTTTGATACAGCCAATAAATTGAAGGCCACTAAAAAAAAGGCATAATATGATTAAAAAGCAACCAAAACAATTAGTGACGTTTTAGACTCTTAAATGGCCAGGGAAAGTCCACTGGCTCTTTGCGATTCTAGGCGATATGTAACTTTTCAGGTACCACATTTTTATTGCCTTCTTTTTTTTTCCTTTCCTAAATGAAGAGGTTTGCAGAATATGCTATGGAATAAAATATTTTGATTCTATTATTTGGTGAGTATTTGCATTGAGCTTATCTTGTCTCCTTCTGACATTAGGATACAAACAGAGCTAAAGTCTAGAATGTGACCCTGTGGTATTCATTTGCAGTATTTTTTCTGTATTCTGAAATAAAGAGCAGGTTTTCTCCTTTTCAGTTCTCCAAAGTGATGGTTGCAGTCACACAGTTCATCAGAAAGCACCGTCACTTCCTTAGTATAGAGGTATCACACCTTACAGTAGAACACGTTTTGAGGAATAATATTCAAATGTTTTGTAATGATGACACTCTTAGGTCCAGCTCTGACAAAAGAGAGAGCGCAGGGTTTTATCTCTGCGGTCCAAAGCAGGCCAGCTCACAGCACTGACCTAGCAGAGCTCTGGGTGACCATTACCATAACACACTGTTATATTTTTGTAAGATTATTCTGCCCTCTGAACCTTCTGCTGACATCCCATGGGAGTTGCCTCTGTGTGTCTGACAGCTGAATTGGTCCTCAGTGAATTTTTAGCACATGGAGCTGTGCATACAACTTTGGTTAACAATAACATGTTGCTATGGGAGCTCTGTGCATGCAACTCCCTGCTTACTGTGCTGAAAATTGTGCTGGAAGGCACATGTAAGTATGTCTGGTATTAGCCTAATTATTAATCAGAATTAGAATCTGGTACTCTATGACTATCAACCAGAGAAGGAGCGTAGCATGAATAAGGATGCTCGCTAGCCGTGGCTGAGGTGCTTCTTCTGCATTCCTTTAAACGGAAATCACATCCATAGCCAGGAGACTAATTATTTTGGAACCTAAGGGAAATGCAGCCTATAGAAGAGAGAAAGTGATCTGCAGTTAAGGATCAGTGAGCCAGCTAATGGCTGGTTAGTCAGGAGGGTATAACTCCAGAATGTTAATAAAACGTGTCTGAAGTCCAACACCTCAGGGAAGAGGCTGAATGCTGTGGAAGATATGTGGAGACAGAGGCTCTGTTGTTTTCTACTGCTGAACTACTCCTTTAAAGCAGGTTTTAAACCTGTTTCGAGACTTGTTTATGAATTTCAAAATACCAGCAGGATAATAAAACAAAACTCACTGTGGCCAAAGCAAATGCAGCTTCTAAAAGCAAAATATTACCATTTTGTGAAGTGTATAAAACATGTTCGGTGCTTGCTGCGCAGGTGTACAGTACAGTGCTCTTGTACAGTAGAGGCTTGGCTGGTTTTCATCATGCCCTCGCTAATATAGATCATGACTTATTAACCAAAACAGCATGTAGCATTTTAAAATATTATATAAATGCTAGCTGTTTAATCCTCACCAGAAACAACTCAGGTCAATACCATAGCTTTATTTTGTGGATGGAGAGAATAAAGAAGAAATCAGTTAAAGGTTTTGACGAGAAAGCCTGTAGGAAATACCAAATTGCTACTTAAGAAGTAATACATAAAACAGTTGTTATTTTCTTTTGCTTGATACAGTGCATGCAGCTGTGGAATAAGTGCTGCAGACTAATATATTGATAAACACAAGAGAACACCTTGCTCCTTAAAATTTCCCCTCTCAGAGGACCAACTGCTGTGATCCTACGAGCCCCACACCCTGGCTTGCATGGGGCTGAGGGCCGCAGGATGGATCCCATGCACCTCGGAGACCTGAGCGACAGGGAAACTGCAGGAATAGCTCAGAGGCAGGTGGCAGTGCAGCTCCTTGGGGTGCGTCTGGAAGCGGAGGCAGCTCCGTGTCATCGTGGCCCAGCCACGACAGCCTCCGCCACTCCATCCCTTCGTGCCGCAGCAAGAGACCCGGGCTCAAATCCTTCTGTCCACTGCCCTCTGAGAGATTCCTCTTTGGTATGGAGCCCTTTCGTAATTGTGGGAAGAGGCAAATATGTGTTTTGCAACTCTTTTACATCTCAAACCACGGCACCAGTCGCTTTGCTTAAGTATATTTGCTGTTGGCAGAATCATAATAGTTTCCTGAACAACAGGGACAGGCATTTTTTATCTGAGAAAGGTGCTAATGAGACTGTGATATTGTCCCCAAGGCATTCTGTAGCGTCACCCTTATAGAAGCAGTTCTCAAGGAAAATGAAACTTTTTACATTAGACCTTGAAGATGACTACAGCCACGCTTAATGCTATGCTGTTGACAGCAGTCTTCTGCAAATAATGCTATCACACAAGTAGTCTCTTGGAGTCTAATCTCTTCTTCTACAAGAGTTTATAATGCATAGTCTAAACTGCCTGATTACTCCACCTCCTCCTCTACTTCTGCTACCAGTTTTTGTAGTAATGGTAGTTTCTCTTCCAAAAAATTATTTGGAAGGGAGAGAAAAGCTTTTATAGCAATTACACTGATACAACAACTCAACTGTTATCAATAGAGTTATTCCAATTTGCAACACCCTAATTAAATTTGCTCTTGAGTTGCCTAAAGCACCCACAGGAAAGATGAGTCAGCAGGTATTTTTGTAGTTTTCAGCTTCTGAAAACTGAGATATTTTAGTATATTAGCCTTTTTACTGGCAACATATAATATTTAGATAAAATATTTTTTAGGAGTTAGGGACACTTCAGAATGAATGAGTGTGTATACATAAGAAGGGGGTAGGAGAACTCACAAGTAATCCAGAGCCACTGAAGAACTTCTGCTCCATTGAGAAATATTAAGTGTCCAGTCTGGAAGATTTAACAGTGGTAAGTTTTAATCTAGGAAGGAAAGTGAAGTGGTCAGACCATGGTCTCCACATTCATGTGGTGCAATGCCAGTTCAGATGATGAATTTGCAGGGCAGTACAGCCTCTAATGAGTGCTCTTGCTAATGGCTGTGCCATTAAATGGTATCTCTGTTACCTATTGGACATACGTTACTTGGATTGTTGGCATTTTTTAATACCAGCCATTTTATCACACCCCTATAGGGATTTGAACTAAAAATGTCCAGAATATCCCATACAACCAATAACAGACACAGATACCAAATACAGTATAGGAGCTTTAAGCAAAATTTTATCCTTATTTCTGCTTTCTTTTGCCTTCAATAAGCTCTGGTGTCTTTTTCATATTTGTAATCTCACGTTGGTAGAGATGGACATAAATTCGAAACAATACTTTGGCGTACTTCCCAAAAAATGAGTTCATACAATGAGAAATGGATTCTTAACAGAAATTGCATGTTTGTAATTGGTTTTGACCTGTTTTCGTTTCCACGTCATTTGTAATTTTGTAACAATGAAGTTTGCAAGAAAAACTCATTGCGTGTTTGCAGTGAGACCCTTCCAAAATACAGTCAGTGTGTTTGGTATTTGAAAACACAGCCACAGCTCATGAAGCCCCAGAGTGAAAGGAAATCTGGACTGAGTTTTCAAAAGTGGAAAGTGGAGACCCGCACACAGAATTGGGTGTTGGGTTGCACAGCTGCGGTGGACTGTCCCCTGACCGGGAACCTGAGCAACCAGCCAAAAACTGGAGCTTGCCTACATTGCTGTGCTGGTGAGGAGTATCGGCCTCCGTTATTTCAGCGATGCCATGGTGTATTCATTATTTAGAGATTATCTAAGAGATCCTGCTTTCCTAATCACAGGGGAAATAAAAGGACTACAGGCAGTTTCCTTGCTCTCAGCCACCTATAACTGCCCTTTCTGCACCCCTTCGGGGCTGTGCTAGGAAGTGCTTGAGTGAAGACGACAGCACTGCACATTTCTGCTCAACTGACTGCCCCAAAAAGTGCCTTTACCCAAAATGCGTCAAATTCCTGAGCAGGCTAATGCTGCCAGTTTGACTTGTGACTTCTATGTCGGGCCCCTGAGGGCACCTTCAAGCCCTACAGTCCCCATCAGGCTTCCCAGGGACCTCCATGCACACCGTCACCACCCAGGGCGCTGGACCCTGATTTGGCTCACTTGTGCCCCATCCCGGCCCCATCTCTGCACTGTCTCGGGTCAGGGCTGGGCCGAGCACAGTGAGAGCTTGTCTCCTGGGCTCACTGGTTCCCAAAAGTGTCAGGGGCTTTCGGTGGCCTTGTTACCACTCCAGCTCTGCCCGTGGGATGGCACTCATCCGGGGTCACAGCCAGCCCTGGGGTCCCTGCAGCACCCCACTCCCCGTCCCCCTCACGGGGCAGCCCCGTTCCTGCTGCACCCCACAAACGACCTGTTTTTTGCAACAACCCTAAATGAGGAGCAAGGATAGCAACCCTCAGTCTCACCTGAACATAACCAACCCAAAACAACTGCTGTTTCCCACACAGACTGAGCACTGTACCTTCTGATTGGGAGTTTGGGAAAAAAAGTCAAATTTGTCCTTTTCACCATTGTGATTAAGTTCACAGACGTGACTATACAGACAGTTCCTGTGTGTCCAAGTAGTTTTCTACCACATGGAACTGCAGTTTCTTTTGATGTCTGTTTTCTTTTCCACTTTTTTTTGCCCTGTTCTTCAAACTTCATCTAGTGGTGTGATATAAGTGTTTCATTCTCTCTTGAAACCATGGTGCTCATAACCTAGGAACCAAACCCTCACAAGGGCCAAAGATCACATCCCTCATATCTTCAGTTCACAAATCCTAAATTTTGCATGGATTCTGATGGCTTGAGGGCTTCTAGCTGAGAAGCTGACTGAGATCAATTTGACATTTTTAAAAGAATATTAAGTTCACTATAGTCTTCTCTAAACCTGGATGTTTTATTTCCTCAGCTGTTCTTATTTGCATTGCTTAAGGAATAGTATTGTGTCTCCAGTCTTCATTAAACATTGTTTGTAGTCCACACTTCTAGCCTACAGTGGACAAGAAAATATGTTTTCAAAGACCAAACGTCAATAATGAGTTATTACAGCTGATGTAGCAGAGCTATAGCTCGTGTTATGGCCATCTTTTAGTCCATACAACGGCCTGGTCTATTCTGCTCAAAAATCTGCTTTCTTGCTGTCTGCTCAAAGGTAATTTTTGTTGGACTTTTAATCAAGACATGCAGAAAGCAATCTCTGAGGCTCAAGACAGTGAAAAATTATTTTTTTTTACTTAAAAGAAATTGCAAGCTGTTTTTCTCCTATCCTATGGACAAAAGGGCTGGGAGTTAAGAGGATAACATTTGACAGAATAGTTCTTTATTGAAAAGTATCAGTGAGTGATCCAGGGGAGATTTGCCTGACCTGCCAAGCCCCGAAAATTGTAGCTTGTGCAGAAGAGTGAATTGTCGTTCTTTATCTGCGTTGAGAAAGAGCAGGCTGCCATGGATCTCACCTGCGTGGGGAATGGCCGTGTCTCCTGAGGGGCACGTTGAGGGATTCAGGGCTGTGGGGCAGTGCAGCGTTACCTGCCCCACGGCACAGCGTGCGCGCGGGGTGCCGAGTGCTTTTCCGAAACACTGAGCACTCTGACCACCGACTCACAGGGAAAACAAGTGAAGCGTCACATCTGTTTGTAACATCTTACAGGACTAGATTGTGACTTTTATGCTCTAGCATGTTACTGCTTGGTAGACATCAATTTAAAAACCTACTATGCAGTGTTTTCCACGCTTGTCTGTGTCAGCCTCTGCTAAGATCTTACTCTCGTCAGCAAATTTTCCCACTATTTCTGCTCCTTCTGGACTTGAATGGTGTTACACAAGCTAACTTTATGTTGCTTACATAGAGAATTAAGTGTGTCTCGACTCTGATTCCGTTACAAATGGCCTTTTCCTCTTTGTAAGTCTCCCTGTAGATCTAATTTGGGCCCCATCCTTCCATTAATCCACCATAATTCCCATTAACTTCAGTGAGTGTGCCCTGTGTGAAACAGCGTCAGGACATGGCACGGGCCAATATTGTATTATTGCAGAAAATTATGGCACTTTTTTTTTCCCCAGTACACTTACTGCTATTGTTTTACAGACTTTTTGTAGCCTGCATAAGCCTCTGAATGTATTTTAAAACTTGTTGAAGGTCAAAGTTAATGTATCTAAAACATTTCTTGTTTTCAGAGTATTACAATTTTTAAGGACATTATGGCAATATGATCTTTGTTCCATAAAATATGCTTACACTGTATTTTTCTTAGTACTTTCCACATTTGATCTCTTAATAGCTTTTGCACACTTTCTCACAGTTAGTGAGAAAGTAGTTTCCTGTTGATGACAGAGTATTGTATTGCCTTTTGTATGTTTTTGCCTCCACCTCTTCTCTGGGACAGATATTCAGAGCTATATCACCCTCTTGCAGCAGATAAATCTGTTCATTGCCATTTCAGTCATTTTTTCTTTTTTCCTCAGGTGGATATTCTTTGCTTTTTGTGACACAATGTCACTACAGGAAGAGATACTAAACTTGGCGTATTTGGAAATATGTCTTAATTGTAAACAGTTGGTTGCCTTTCAGTATACGCCTGGCTAAGGTCTGAAGACCACAGCTACTGACTCGTTGGAGTTAAAAGTAGCAGAGTTTTCAAACTTTCTCGAAATTATTTTTGTTTAGATCCATCCATCTATGAGAGGCAGGTATGGAATATTGGCATTTATCCATATTACTTGTATGTCTGTGTATGTCTGTGAAGTATGTCTGTGACAAGGCTTTTTTTGAGTAGCTACAATCTACTGCTTACCCCTACTCAGGTGTTTATGCACCAGATTCTTAGCTGAGTAGGTTCTGTATTTAACACCATGTTAAATTAAAGAAGGTAAGTTTACGGAATCCGAGAAACTCTCAGTATGGAGGCTAAATACTGTCTCTTGGCTCTGCTTCCTAAAGTATATGTTGGCCTCTGCTTGTCAGATATGCTATATAACAAGGCAAAACTGGAATTATTTACTGCACCATTGCACTGGGGATAAAAATGGCACAAGTATGTGATTTCACTAAAGAATTGTTCTTCATCTGGATCCCTATGCAAGGCAGTCAGGATGGCTGGAGGCTGTCTTCTGCAGGGGATGGCCAGAGCACCTCACTGATCTACAGTGATGATTTCAGCCTATAGCTTGGATATAGTCCCTATCCAGTTGGAGAAGCTGCCATAAGCTGATTCCTGTTTCCCCGCAGAGGGAACCATGGCCTGGAGTAGCACACAAACTGCAACATCATCTGTAATGGGTGAGAATGGGACATAGATGTCACACCAGGGCTTGCAGCCTCCTGCCCAAGACAGGCTCCTGATTTATTATGTCTCCAAACATGTACTCCAAATATACATGTGTATGCTACAACTATACATCTACCCAGGTGAGGTTCAGAAAAGCACTTCAGCATAGGTTTTGGATGTGATTAATGTGCCTTAATCTAAAAAGTCATGTAAAAAAGCCCTAACTGCAAAACATATTGTATGCTTCTCCTGATGTCACCAGTGTACTAGATGGCCCTTGAACACGCTTATTGCATGCAAGAACATGTAGTGCCACACAAAAACATAGTCAAAGTGATGGGACACCAGGCTATAGGCTGTCCTTTGCCTCAAAAGATCCAGTCTCAGCTCCTTAACCACAGGCTTGCACGCACTGGGGAGTTACTGAGTTCTGCTCTGGCTTCCCAGGATTATTTATGTATTTGGCTAGGTGTCTTCCCTCTTCTGGCTGACTGCCCTACCCCCTAGGCTTTTATTTGATGTTTCTTCTCGACTGCCTTCCTTCTGGCCTCATAACTCTTGCATTCCTGCCTCTGCCACAACCCAGGGGTAGAGGATGTGGCCCCTATTCAGCCGCTCTCCACTTACAAGTCTCCCCAGGACAGTCGTGCTGTACCCCTTGACTCTACAACAGCTCTCAGCCCACCTCACTTAAAATATCTCCCTTATCACTCAGACTGTCTCTGAAAACAAACTCAAGCTCTCAATCCAGAGCAAATCGGGCTGCTGAAGCCCTAATGAGGGGCGAGGGCTAAAAAACAGCATTTCTGACCCAGCTGTGCTGACCAATATTGGGGGCCTGGTAGGTTGTCTTTTGAATTTAAGCATTTAATTTTAAGCATTTTGCTCCATTTTCTTTGGAACACCCCTATGTGACCAGACACCTAATCTGCCTGTGAAACCTACTCAGGAAGCAATAAGGCACCTTTCTGGCTCACACCAGGGTTGTCAGAACCGTGCTGCGTTCAGAAACACAGCAGCCAGCTCACCCTGCTGCCACTGCCAACGCTGCGGTCCAAAACCCATTGCCAGGTGGGGTGTGGTGACCATGAAACATTCGGCACCAAGTGCTACATGATCCCCGAGGACACTGCTTCTTGGAAGGAGAGGAGCTCCTGCCACCTTAGAAGATTCCCCAAGGGGTGGATTTTCTTTAATAGCCTTCTTTTTTTCCTTACTACACCTTGCAGTAGACTTTGTAGACGCAGTGTAAGGGGTTTGTCATTTTTAAGGCACCATGAAGATGTTGATAAAATTTGTGAGGGAGAATAGTTGATCTCTCTATCAGTAACATATTCCAAGCTGCATTGTGTTTCATTTATTATTTTGTAAAATTATTTGATTAAATTAACTTTTCTTTAAAACCTGCTATGTATAGAGATGTGTCTTTTTCCTACATAGGCTACACTGCTTTTGCTTCACAGAAGTAATTTTGCCTTTTTCTGTATCCTTTTCTAATTGTTGAGAAGGGGAAAAGTGATTAAAAATAAAACATGCAGTCAAATAGGAAATGTAATTTCATTCAGGTATAAACAGAGTTGAGGAAGAGACAAATGCCACTTTCTCGGTCCTTACTCACAGGTAATGTAAATGATAGCTGAGAAAACACATCCAAAGGCTGCAGTGTTCCCCAGACTGCAGTTGTTTTTCTAATAGATATGGAAAAAACGTTAGATGGTTTTTGGAAGATCGGAATGATGATACTAGAAATGATGAAAAACTGCAGTTAAAGAATATCCTAGTACTGCCACTGTGGAGTGGGCAAATATAAAAATCTGTGTTGAAAAGCTGTACCGGCTTCTTTTTGTTCAAGACAGTGAGTCTTAGCAAAAGGCACTACAGAAGACAGAAAATTATTTTTAATCTAAGAGTTGGTTAAAGCAACCAGCTTCCTAGGCAGATGTGCCTACAGATGATCTGAGACAAGATTGTCCAGTAATATCAACTTTTGTGGTGTGTTTGAAAGAAATAATCCTAGCCATAGCTTTTTCCTTACTTGTAAATTAGCAGTTCAGGCTATTTCTTTAGAGAGAGGAGGATTTCTACCGCCGCATCACAGTACCTACCTCTCATGTTGCTACTCATGATAACTGCCGGGTGATGTCTGTCATGGAAAGAAATACTCCTCATCCTCCCCAATTTTAGCTGCTTCTCACCCCTGCCGACGTTGCTGCTCTCCGTCAGAGCTTTCTCGGGCACATCGGGAGTCAGGATTTAGTCCTGGTTTAAGGGTGAGAAAACATGGAGCAATTTTAATTCCCAGATTCACCCCAAAACAAAGTTTAGCTTAGTTTTGCTTTTACCCACAACCATACTGAGCATTTATCTGTCCTGGCCTTCACTTTCTTAGAAAATGAGGGTTAGAGAGAAAACTGAGCTTAATCACCCTTTAAACCAGCTATTTTGCAGCCCAACTCCTCAGTTGCAGTGCAATAGGGAGAATTAATTAATTCCTCACAGCTGGCCCAGCTTTGCTCTCCTGGAAGTCCCTAAACTGAGAAGAAGGAAGAGTAGCCATCCTTCTAATTCAAAAGAGATGCTGAAGTCCCTCCCCACCTGTCCCAGTCTGTAGAACTGGTGTGTAGTTTCAGCTTAACAGAACTGATCTGTAGAGACAAACTGAACTGGAAACATATACCTAGTAGCTGTTGTTATAAGATAACATCACTGGTTGTTTTTCAGTGAAGCTAGTTTGCTATGTATGGAGCAGTCTATTTATTTTCCTGAGATTGTTTATGCCACTGTGATAAGTAATAGATTTTTTTGTCTAAGCCCAGTCTCTAGATGGCTGAGAACACACCTGAAAGCACCAGACTGACAGTAACAGGGTGCTGTTAAATCAATTTTATGCATGCCTTTTCTACCAAGGTCAGGGGAGTTTCGTGTTAGTTTTTGATAACATGGTAAACTCTTTTCGCTCTAGTTTATGTCTGAGCAAAGAATTAAACACAATACGAACTCTTTAGGCAGCTCAGAAACCAGACTGAAATGCTGGAGCAAGTTTGTAGCTGTCCTTCCTGCTACATCTTTTGAGATGGATATAGATCACGCAAATCTCACTGTAATAATTCTTGAAGTTGGCTGACTTTTGAATGCTTAATCTTTTGACCTTTATAATGCATTAATGTTTTCAACATATTTATCTAAACTTTTAAGGAAAAGGCATCTCAAATTATGTGCAGAGGGGAAAAAAAGAAAGGAAAGAAATCTGGAACCAATAAACTTGTGGAGCTTGTAAATTCCTTCTTTCCAAGTTATTCATCCTAAAGAGGGTACGAGCTCTGCTTCTTAGAAACAAAAATGCAGACAGAGGAATGGGACACTTAATGAGCATAATATATCTGGAGGCTTCGGACTGAGGACAACCTATGCTAAGTATCTGCCTTTCCAGTCAAATCTCTTACATTTCTTTCCCAAAATGAAAGGTTCCTACTACAAAACAGTCAAAAGTAGTGAAAAATTGATCAAAACCTGACTGGAGGACACTGGCCTTTGATGCAGGTTATGTCCATGTTAACTTTGCTGTGACTCTCATGGTTTGGGAGGTTTAGTCTATGTGGAAAAAGTTTTTTTATTTTTTCTTTTTTTCTTTTTTTAACCATCTCCACTTCAAAAGTGGATGAAAGAACATTGTAAAAAAAGACTTAGGAAAATCATTTAGGGGCAAAAACCACAAAGAGGAAATTTGAAGCCACAGAATATTTTTTTTAAGAAAATTGATCACATGAAAACAGGAAAGAAGATGATTAAATTGAAAATATTTGGCAACCTTAAGTATAGTAGACACCAGTAATCACTTTCTGCTGTGTTTACTGTATAAACTGTATATGAACAAGCTAAATATATATATAAGTATACACAATACATGTCAGATTTCAGGCGTGAGCCAGGTTATGTGTGCATTGCCTTACGATTCACAGCAATGTGTGTTTTCTCACCAATGTTCCCAATAGCCTGTGAAATACGGAGACTATGGGATTGAGACTACAGGCCTTAAAACTGAAATATTGCATCAATAAAGCAGGGTAAGCTGCTCTACCGTTCATGCATCCCATCTCCTATGGGAAGTGTCATACAGCCACGGGGCCCCAGGCTTCATATTGGGGTCTCTCATTCAACCTCAAAGCAGTAGAGTGAGAAGACCTCACTGCAGTAAATCAGGGAGATGATGCTATTTGTCAGTTCTATCAAAGGTCGATAATTTCCTATTGTCCTGCATGAATTGGGCATCTGGATTATCTGTAGTGCTTACTCCTTTAAAGCACAGAAAGAAAGGCAATCTGTGTGCCTGACTGCTGCTTCTGCTGTCTGCTCATATGCCTGAGTGTAGCTATAGCTGGTTCTGTAGGATGGTAGCATTTCATAGTTTGTAAAATAAATTTCTATATATTAAAATGGATTTTGTTTAGCTTAGAGACAGTCAAATTTAAGATACCAGAAAGGAAATACTGGAAATCCTTGTAAATGTTGGAAGACAAAAATGCTCTAACAGATTCCCAAAGAATTGATACCTTTGAGGTTAACTGTATCTTTGAGAGGGGGAGATTTAACCCAACTCCATGGGTCCAGTGGCTTCATAGGGATTATCTGCTGCCGTCAGAGGAGAAGGGCTGTATTATTTCACTGCAGGTGGTCTCCAGCTTTTAAGTGACTGATCACCCATGTTCCCGAGAGATGACTGAGTGTCTCTCCAGTATAAGCCTTTTGGGATTTCCAGGGGGAAACCCCACACAGCAAAACAAGCTCATGGCACAGCGTGCTTGGAGACCCTGACTCTGCCTCCAAAGCCTCACGATTTTTCCATCAGCAGTTACAACACAGCGATTTCTGGAGGATCAGTGCAGTGAGATGCTGCCAGACAAGTACTGTTCATTATATCCTGCTAGTTAGGGGACACTCAGACTAGGGCACCCAAGAGGTCCCTGGGGAGCAGACAGGGAAGGTACTGAGCTCTGGCTACTGGTGGGACAACAGCCACACACTGGCCCCACCTCCTCGGCAAGAAAAAGTTAAATGTTTCTCCAACTACAGTTTCAGGTAAAATTTAGGCAGGGACAAAAGCATCTAGGTGGAATTTGGTTGCTCTCCTCAGTGTTGTAGAAAATGCCGTGAGTCCCAACGTCACTGGAAACACAGATGCTTGGTTCCCTTTTAAACCCCATGACCAGGTGATGCCATCCCTGATGGAAAGAGGCAGGTTCCTCTTGTGCCAAGGTTTCTTTAGAGTCCCCTACTAATTTCAGTCGCAGGCCTGAGCCTTTGTATCTCTACAGAAAAAAAAAGAAAAACAGATCATATGGATGCAGGGCTGCAAAAAGAGCATCAAGCTGTGTTGCGTGGAAGGGCCAAGCCCCTGCCCGGCACTGGGACAGGGCTGTGCTTCAGATCTCGCCCAGCACCGAGGGGCCCCAAGCAAAGAGGGCTCAGATATAGTTACCCCCGTGCTCCTCCTCCCCAGGACAGCACTTCGTTTCAGCCCCCAGGGAAAGCAAGAGCACTTTTGGATCGTGCAGGCCAATTTAGTAACGAGAAAATTCAGTCCCTAATGAGAAATGAGTAGTGACACTAATACGGGAGGATATACTGAATGTCGTCACCTATTACCAAATCTATTGTCATAAGCTTTAAATTCCTATTATCTGTTCCTGTCAGACCAAACCAGCCAAAACTCGCAGACCAACCCAGTCTCCTTGTGCCACTGATTGCGGACCACAGTGCTATGTCTGTGGACATTTGGTTTCCTCTGAAACCGGCTTGCGCGTCCCCTTGTAACTCCTCAAAAACCAACCCAGTTCTAATCATCAGTTGTAAGGTGAAGTATGAGCACAAACTGTTTTCAATATCCATCGCCAGTTTTCCACATTGGACTTTAATTCTCAAATTGTATGTTGGCAGTTGCAGTCAATAATGACTACAGAATTTTCTATTACATTAACTGCAGCAAACTGAAATCTAATACCTCTGAAAACAGAGAAAATATCCTGAGTGTTATAAAAATAAAACAAATATTTCTGAATGGAGCCCAGCAGCTGTCCTCTAATTACTCTAAATTTCAGTATATAGAAACTATGTTGAGTGACAAGTCAATTTATTTGCATGCTGGAAAAGTTCATGTTCTAGGCATGTGTTTATATGATAACAGCTTCAAGCATATGCTTTTTATTTTTCCCAAATAGACAGATGATTTTTTTTTCTCGAGGCACATAGTAGGTTTTCTCCTCATGTGCTGCAGTTAGCACACATTTTTCCGTATTCATAGTTTCGTGGGTGCGAATCTACTGTTCTTGGAAGATGCTGGATTGACAGTCCTGCAAGATACTCCAACCTGCCCTGCTACTTTCCTTAATCCTGACCTGATGAAACCACCTCCTGGGGAGAGAAAGCTGCTCACTCTTCATTGCCAGCTGGTACCTGGCTTCTTCACTGAAGGCTGCCCACAAACCTAGCAAGCAGGACCAGTTCTCAAGGTACTTGGTGTGGTTTGGGCATCTGCTTGGAGGAACTGGTTGGAGATTTATATTTGTTTACTAATCTGTTAATTCTATAGATACAGAAGCCTAAAATCCAGTTTTCTTTTGCATACTGGGAATGGGGATATGTCTCAAAGGACAATCCTGCATGGAGCTGAATTACTCTTATAAAATTCAGTATTTTATATAGATTTCTAAAAGAGCTCAAATGTCCTTGTTTTATAGAAACATTTCCATTTTACTAAGACATATCCTGAAAAGAAAAAAAAAGTTGATCATCTAGTTCTCTGCTAAACTCCAGGTGCCTTTCACAACGATCACAATCAAGCATTCAATCATACTAGATTTAAAACCATTGGGGGTTTTTTGTAGAATGAAAACTGCCTCACAGACATGTGTAAAACCAAACTGCAGCTTGGGGCTAGAATTTGATGGGGTGAGTCTTCATAAAATTCAGCCTTAAGAAGATGCAGAAATACCTGCTGGAAATAAATGGCAATTGAGTGTTCTGTTCGTTACTAGATCTATGCCCATGAGATTTTTAAAACTCAGTCCCTGAGATGCGGAGTGTGGCCCTTGCCTTGGCAGCAGTTCAAATCAGCTGAAATAAACCTGGAGGTTTCATTTTGTCCGGCTTGCCCAAGAGACAACTCTAATTTGTATGGAGGCTGGCTATAAAGCATGTAGGCATGCAGTGACAAAAGGTGCCTACGGGCAGCAAAGGGCAAGAAATCAGGATGGGTCAGCTGAGCAAACATCAAAGACTCTCAAATAACCCACAGAAAAGTAAATATTCTCAAGCAAATGGGATATGCCCATAACACTATTGAGATTTCATAGAAACCAGTCTTTGAAAACAGTTCTGCTGGGGTGTCCCTGTTTGTCTTTCCCATTCTGGAATATTGAATTAAAACAGTCTGTTTGCTCTTGAAGTTCATCCGTTCTTGCTACTCGTTCCCCACCGCAGCCTCTTGACACTTATCTCTTTGGCAGCTCCTGATAGTACCACAGATGTTGGTGTTGCCCGTCTGGATATTTCTAATGCACCCCACCATGAGACTTGCTTAGCAAAATACATGCAGGTACAGAGGATAAAAGGTATTTATCCATAAAGGGACTGTGCAAGGTCTAGGAATTATTTAAAATCCACTTAAACCCCATGAAGGCAAGAAGTAATGCATTTAAGGATTATTATTTGAGGGTATTAAAGGAACATATTTTTAAGACAAAAATCCCTACATGATTTCCATTGCTTCATCTCCTGCAGAAATTAGGGTGAAAGATTAAGATACCCATTAATTTCAATGCTCAAGCCCGTAACTTGGGCTAAGCCCAGAATTTTTGCTGTTTCATTCTCTCACATAGCTTCCACTGTTCTTTGGTAATAGCAAAATGGATACGAGCTGTGTATGATGTAATCATTGCTTAATGTAACTGGCTGGTTTTTTTGGTACATAGGTGTCATTCTGGCTTAGGTGGTGATCTCTCTAGTGGACTGTACATGGGAGTTGATCGTTTTGGCTGCACAAGGAACCACCCCAACAGCTGATTTAGTCACTTAATATCTGGCATAAGTGGTGGGATGAATGAATTCTGCTGGAGGCTAAATCTCCTTTAACAGCTGTAGGAGAAGGGAGGTTGCCAAAATCTCACGCTGCAGCCTGTGATTTCAGGCTAAGGTATAGCAACTTTTTGGAAGCGCAGTGGGATAATAAAAGATGTGCTAAATATACAAGTCCGTGGAAGGCAAATAAAATACATGAGATTTCTTTTGGCGGGTAGCGGTGATTGGGTGGTTTTTCTTGGGAAGCAAGAACCTGACCCTGAAGCTCGCTCTTTGCACCTCCACCTCATCTTCTGCCCCTTCTGCCTGTTACTTCTTTGACTGGAAAGAAAACGTTGCCACTGTATAGACAAAGAAAACGGGGTTTTCTCTGTAACTGTTCCAATACCGGGTTACTATTTTACAGCACCTTTTGTGCAGTGGAGCATCGGTTTTTAATCTTACTGGTGTCTTCAGCAGGTGTGGGTTTCCGTGGGTGTTCTAGTGCGGGTAGGGCGGCCAGGGAGCGGGAGCGGGCGCGGGCGCGGGCGCGGCGGGCTGGGCTGGGCTGGGCTGCGCTGCGCAGCGCTGAGCCTCTGCGGAGCCGGCAGCGGAGGAGCTCGCACGCTGTGTGGGTTGCTCCCGCGTGGGTGCCCTTGGAAAGCCTCGAAAACGTAAGCCGTGGAAGACAAAAATTAAAGGGCATTGATGTGGAAGGGCTCGTCAATGTTATCTATCCCCCAAAAAAAGAAATAGTGGAACAAAGACAGCTCTTTCCCTTCCCTCGCTGCTTCATAGATACGCTATAAATGTGTTGGTTTCCGCGGTGCCGGGCTCCGGCCGCCGGGCCGGCCTCTCAACCTGGCGGTGCCCGGGGAGCGGGGCTGAGCCCCCGGCACCCCCAGCCCGGCAGCCCCCGCCGATGCCCGACCCGCGCTGCTTCTTGGCGCCGTGTTTGCAAACACCGCCCCCTCCCCACCCCCCGAGGCGGGGGGCACCGCGCCGGCCCCCGCAGAGCCCCGCCGGGACCTCCCTGAGGTTTCTTGACCCCTGCTTCTTCCGACGGCGCGTACGGGACCCCGCCTGGGGCTGCGGCGGCAGGCAGGCGCCCCGAGGAGCTCCCAGCACCGGGGGCACTGCGGAGGGGGCTCTGGGGGATGCCAGAGACCGCGGGGGGGGGGGGGAGGACGGCAGCCCTGCTTGCTCCTGTCCCTCCGGCTGCAAGAGCGGCCGGGATTAACCGGGGGAGGTCACCCGGGGGCTCCGGAGCCCGGCAGGCAGGTGTCACAAAGCGACGGCACAGCGTGCGTGTGTGCGTGGGCGTGTGCCCCGCCTGTCCCTCCCGAGAGCTGGCGCTGGGGCAGCCCCCGGGGAATTTGCCCCTCGTTGCCGGAGTCGCTCCGGCGGCGGGGACAGCCTCCCCGAGAGCACCGTGCGTCCCCAGCGCGGCGGGCGTTTAGAGGCCGCCACGGGTGGGTGTTTGCCGAAATGCCGGGATGCCGGGCACGGGGAAACGCAACCCGAAACGCCCCGGTGTCCCGGAGCGGGAGCGGGCTCAGGCACCCATCACCCGGTGACACGGCGGGTGGGAGTCTTGCGTCTCGCCCGGCGCCGAAATTCCGGGCGGCCGGTTGCACGGCCGAGGTGGGGAGGAGGGACCCCGCTGTCCCCGCCGCAGGAGAAACAGGGGACGGGACGGGCGGCCGCCCCGGGGGAGGCTCTGCGCCCCTCGCCGCGGAGTCTAGGCGCTCTGCGGGGGCTGTTCCCGTGCCCGCGGGGCTGCGCGTCGCCGGGCTCGGTGACCAAAGCCTGGAAGTGCCAGGACGCACATCCCCTTCGTAACCTGCCCAGGGCAGCCGCTTCCAGTGCTTCCCCGGGGGGGGACAAACCGGCAAAAAATTAAAAGAAATTAAGCTCCTCATCGCGTTGCAAAATTGCGTTCATCGGGTTTCGGGGCGAGACCCGTCTCTGGCTTTTACCATTCATTCACCCCAACGCCACAGAAGCAGGGACCCCTCAGGGCGAGCGGGAGCAGCCCGAAGGACTTGCCAGTCAAATCCCCTTCAGCCGCGACAGCACCGCTGGAGCCCGCGTTCCCCCTGCCTCAGTGAATCCTCGATGCTTTTACTTAAACGCAGCTACCCCTTCTTGTTAAAACCCCGCCTAGAAGGGTTAGGTTCCTGCTTCTCGGGAGGCAGCCGGCGTGTGTTGGCCGCTGAGCATCGGACTCCCCGACCGGAGCGGGCATCCCTACCAGACCTGTAGGCGCGAAGCACCTTGACAAGGGGAGACGTGGGACTGTCGCGCCCGTTTGTTACAAACCGTTTGTTACAAAAAGGAACGGCACGGGTGGGGTGAAACGGGGGGGGGGGGGCAAGATCCGGCCCCCTCCCCGGCACCGACAGCCCATCTACTGCAGACACCCCAAATTCCTCGGGGCACCCGCGCCGCTGCTGCGCAGAAAGCGCGGAGGGGGGATGCGGGGTCCGACCCCCGACGGGAGCGCGGGGAAGAGGCTCACGGGGGGCCGGGGCTTGCGGGGCCAGGCGGGCCCCTGTGCCCAGGGGGCCGAGCGGGTCCCAGGCACGTATGGCGCACGTCCCGTCGGGGACTGCAGCGGCGTTGCCCTGGGGGCTGGCGGGCGCGGGCGGAGGGGCGCTCGGTAGCCTCCCGCGGGGCTCCGCGGGACTCCCCGCCGGGGGAGCGTTAGCACAGCGCGTCCGGGCGGCTCCGGCAGCCTCCACGCGCGGAACGGGCCCTCCGCGGATTTCTTCGCTGTCTTTGTCAAGTCCCAGGCTTTTATTTAAGAGCTGAAAACGAGAACCTCGCCCCCCCTTTTTTTTTGGGGGGGGGAGGAACCCGCAGCCCACCGTCTTAGCGAGTGTAGTTTGTCCAAATCGGGGCAACGCCCGCGTCCCGGCGCTCTGTCCCCGCCGTGGGCCGGGGCGCGCAGCGAGCGCGCAGGCAGCAGGCGGGAAACGGCCGAGGCGACGAGCGGGCAGCGGGTGCGCACGTCGGGCAGCGCCGGGGCAGGTGCGGGCAGGCAGCGAAAGGCGAGGCACGGGGTTCGGGCAGCGGCGAGACCTGCCGGCACGGGAGAGCTCTCCAGCGGGGAAAGCCCCCGCTGTCGCCTTCGCTGTTGGGCGCACGTCGGGCCGCGACGGCAGGCGGTCAGAGAGCCCTTGGCCCGGGGGATGAGCCCAGGGGGCCCGGGGGACCCGGGGGACGTGCAGTGGCCCCGCTTGGCAGGCGCTGGTCCGGCCCCCCCTCGCCGCGCAAGCCGCGGAGCGCGGTGCGGGCTCGCCGCCTGCTTCGCTCAGCGCTTCGGAGCCGCTTGGATCGGGGATAGTTTGGAGGGGCGAGCGGGGAATTACTTGATCTGTTTCCTAAAGCGAATAATCCCTCGCTTTGCTTTTTCTTTCCTTTCTTTATTTTTTTATTCTTTAAAATAATCTTTTTTCGTCTGTGTGCGTACCAAGGATAAATAAATGCGGGTACGTCCCGCTCCCCCTGCCTCACCCAGCACCCCGATGGCGCGGGGAACGACTGGCGAAGGAGGGGGGGAGACGACGGTCGGGTACCCTCCTCAGGGGCAAAACGACCGGGGATGGAAGCAGAAGGACTTGCAGCGAAGCCCCCCTCTCAAACCCAAGTGGGGTCACTGGAGAAGCAGGCAGTAGGTTCCCGGGAGGAGCAGAGATTAAATCCACCTTCGCCCCGCTCAAAATTAAAAAGCATCCCAGTGTCTGTGCTGCTGAGCAGCAAGGAGGCTTTTAAAACCCCGCTTTGCTGGGTAGAAAAGACTGCGGGTACCCCTCCCTCCCGCCATCCCCCCCCTCCGCTCCCTCCCCGCACCCCGAAACTTGCCGAGGAGCGCGAAATCTGCCTGGTCCTGCCGGGCACCTCCACGGAGCGGGCCTGCAGGTTTTCCTGTAATTCCGGGATTCCCTGTTGTAAGCTCTTAAAGAGAATATTGAAACCATTTTCCTTACGGTGCCTGTTCTAGCCTTGTAGCGCTGGCATTAAACAAATAGGAAAAGTGTGTTAAAAGGAGGCTACGGTTACAGCATCTTGGCCTGACATTCCCACATATAATTAAAACCATAGCCACAATAATACATAAATAAGGAACAGCAAACAGAAGGATCCGTTCCTGTTCCAGTCGAAATCAACTGTTTTGGCTCTGTCACTGTATTATTTTATTGGAGCGGTCTACGCCGTTCCGTCCTAATTTTATTTTATTTTATTATTTTATTTTATTTTAGTAGGAGGGACAGCAGGGAAAGAAACGATGCATTTGTTTTTCTTTTAAGTCCATGTTTAGTTTTAATTTTCCTGTATTTTAAAATAAACACGTTGGCTGGAGCATGTTTGATCTTTGCAAGAAGGAAGTCTATATTGTAAAGGAATGTGCAGCAGTTTGGTATGAAAATGGGGTTGTGACTCACAGCTGCAGGCAGAAAAAAAAGGTGTTGTGGTGTCAGCCAGAGGTGTTCAGTCTAATAACTCAAGCTGTAAACTGTATCCTCTAAAATTACTTACGTAGTAAATCACTCAGGGGTTAAAAAATCGCCTGGAAAGCGTAAGGGAGAAAAAAAAATCTTTTAGAAGTTCCCTTCATGAAAATTATTTGTAATGACGGGAATTAGGAGTTTAATATCGCCCTCATTTCCTTAAATGTCAGCCTGATAGAGTTAATTGCCCCTATACAGTCGACGGTGCCTACTCGAGGTCGTCCGCGAAGCAGCAGCAACTTGAACCGCGTGTTTGGGGACAGCTAGTGCACTGACTGCTCTGCCCGATTTGCAGCTAATTTTGGCCATCTCGAAGGGCAAAACCCAGTCGCCAAGAGGCAGCCGGGGCGATCCTGCGGCGTTTCCCACCGCAGCGAAACCCCGCCGCAGAGAGCCGCCTCCTCCGCCCGCCCGGCCGGGCTGCTCCGCGCCTCGGCGGTGCCTTTCTCCCCGAGACAACGGCGTTTTTCCATCTCTCCTCGCCTACCGTAGGTGTATCCAGCCTGGGAACAGCTGGGAAACGGGGGAGGCTTTGAAGAGAGAGCTCTCTTCCAGCTTAGCCGCTGGTTCGGGAGAGGAGGAGGGGGGGAAAGAAAAAAACCAACCCAACTCCGGTGTCATCTGCAGCGTCAAGCTGCGAAGGAATGAAGCGAGAGATGAAGCAGAAATCCGAAAGGTGGATCCCGCGTGGGGATAGTGCCTAGGAGAAGAGCTTTCCCCCTCCTCAGCAGCCGTCGCCTTCGCTGCGCCGTCCCACGGCCGGGAGGTGCGGGCTGTGGCTTTCCGGGGCTTGCGCCGTGGCTGCTGGGGAAAGTAACTTGCCGGAAAGCTTTCCAGCGGGAGAGAGATTCAGTGGGGGGGGGGGCAAGACCTAAACCAGGATAAAATAAGAGAAAATAAAATAAAACAAAAGAAAATAAAAGAAACTAAAGCCGGGGAAAATTGCCCTACACAGGTCAGCGACTGTTTACGGTGGAAATAAGAAGTCAACAACAATTAAAATCTGGGAGCCGCGTTCATTAGTATTCAGGACATAGGAGCTAGCTTTTATGTTTATCTTTCTCCACGGATCAATATTGTAGCAGCATGTGCCGGGAGCGAGCAGAAATCCGGCCACGGCATGTGGCTGACCTTTCCCTCTCTCCCTACAGGTCACATCGTCTTCATCAAAACAGGTCACACCGTCTTCATAACTACCGTCACCTACCGCGGCCACAGCCACGGCTCTCATTAAAACCGGGATTTAATCTCGGCTCTGCGACTGAGAACCGAAGGAGAAGGGCTGTTTGCCCACACGGAGGAATCGGTGCTCTAGGAAGGGAGAAAAAAAAGTTGGAAGGAAAATTGCTCTTTTTTTTTTTTTTTTCCCCGCCGCAAACAACTGCTTTATATCGAGATCCAGACCGAACCCACGCGCACGGGCGCGCACGGGCGCGCACAGACCCCTTCTCCTGCGGGGGCTCCGCGGCCAAGAGCGCCCGCCGGGCCGCGGGTGGGGCCCATTTCCGCCGCCCCTCCGGGCCGGGCCGGGCCGAGCCCCTGCCCCCGGGCCCGTGGGACGCCCCGGACGCGGCCACCCACGGACCCGCGGCGGCCGGGGCGCGGCAGGGCTCCCCCACGACACCCGCGGCCGGCGGAACCCCGCGGGGCCGTGTCGGGTCGTCCAGGTCCCGCGGCGGCCAACCCCGCCGGCCCTGGGCTGGACACCCCGGGTCCCCCCGCGGACCCCACGGCTGCCCACGGCCCTCTGCAAGGAGCGTGCCGCGCGTGTAAAACACCCGCTCGATCACTTACTGGCGCTTGAGTGACTTCCCACCCCCTCCCCCTCTTCTGTTTGCCGATTATTTTTTTTTTTACACCAGAAGAGAGTCCTTCACCCTCCGGGACGCAACAACTGGCTCCCGCGCGTGGGGCGGCGGCGTGGCATGGGGGCGGCCGGAGAAGTGCTCGCTCCGCGCAGGGTCCCGCCGCTCGGCCCTGCCAGTTCCCCCCGCGGGCGCCACTGAAAAGCACTTGGGGCCACGGGCGAGGGACGCGGGGGAACCTGCTCGTGTTTCCTGCCCTGCGAGGAAGTGGGATCGGCGGCCCGTTTGGTGCCGCGCTTCCTCTCCTCGGGACAACAGTAGGGCAGCCACTTTGAAGTGTTATTAAATAAAGACATGAAACCTCTGGCGAAGGTCCTCCCTCCCCCGGTCGTCTTCTTCTTCTTCTCTGTTCTTCTTTCCTTTCCCCCCCAAGTATTAAAGACGGAGAAACCCTCCAGCCTGATCGTCCCCCCCCCCCTAAAAAAAAAAAGGGGAGAAAACCCAAAGCACTGGGGAGGAATTGTAGTTTGGGAGGGAGGGGGGCACCGTGCCCTGCAGGGTGGGACAACAGTTTTTGCTTGCTCTGCTGGTAAAATGCGGCTCCTTCCCCAGCCGGCTGGCTCGGGGGAAAATAAAAAAAAGGGGGGGGGGGAGGGAAGGGGGAGAAAAAGGCAAAAAAGAATGGGGGGGGGGGAGGAAGGGACCGACGAGATTAAAAAACACCAACAAAAAAACCCAATCATGCATGGAGATGAAAAATACACGTACCTCGCTGCGGCCGGGAGCACGTCTAGCGTGCACGTGTGGCTGGGAGAGGTTTGGGGAGCCTGATATGTCTTCATAGCGGGCAGGAAACGTGTCCGAGTTTCTGAAAACAAAGGGGAAACTTAAAAGGCTGTTAGGGGTTTGGGGAGGTCTGGCCAGAGCCAAGCGGAGCGGCTGCAGCCCGGGCTGCTGCCCCCCGGCTGCCCGCGGCGGGGGCTTGGCCGGGCAGGGGCAGCCCCTTGCCCGCTGCGGAGCCCCGCCGGGACCGGCACCGGCAGCGGCACCTCCGGGCTCGGCAGCCGCTCCGCGCTCGGGTTCGGGCGAGAGCTGCCGTATTGTATTTTATTTCGGTTTGGGCTGTTGTCACCTCTGTTTCTTTGGTGGGAGGCTGGTTTGCCTTTGGGTTTGCTTTTTTTTGTCGCCACCGGCTCCAGCACGAAGCCACCAGAGCAGCCGAGCCAGGTGAAGGAGGGGGTTTCGGCCGGTGCAGGCAGCGGGGGCAGGTAAAGGCAGGGCAGAGCTGCCCTCCTATCGCGGGCGCTGGGGCAGAGCACGACTAGTTTTATGGACGGAGCCTCAATATTTTTGGCTTGGGAGGAGCGCATGAGGAGCGAGCAATTCCCAGGGAAATCACTCCGTCTTTTCAGGGGGTCTCCAGGCAGAGTTAGGAGCGAATTTTATGATTAATAATAATTAATAACTTTTAAAAATCAGAATTAAAACCACCACCCCGCGCTGCTTTTCACGGTAAACGAAGAGTCGCGCCGCCGGAGGAGACCCGGCCAAGCGGGGCTGCCGCAGCCGGGCACCGCTCTCCCGGGCGCGGGGTGCCGGCGGGAGGGCAGCGCCGTGCCCCCCCACTGCCCACCGGCGGCGGGGGCCCCGGGGCCGGGGCGACCCGGGAGCCGTCGGGGCAGCGCCGTCGGGGCGTGCGGCCGGGGCCCGCCGCCCGCTGCGGCTGGGCAGGGGCGGGAGGAGGTCGGGGGAGCCTCGGGGCTGCCGAGGGAGCCCCCGGCCTCCCTCCAGGTTGGTCCCCAGGTTGCCTTCAGGGCCGGGGCGAGGAGATTTGGAAAGCTCAGGCTCAGTGTGGGAGACAAAGGGAGAGAGATGGGGGGGTGGAGGAAATTGGGGTGAGGGGGGCGAGATGGAGGAAGGAGAGGGGGCAGGAGGGGCGCAGAGGAGGACTCCGGGGCCAGGGTTCCCTGAGCCCGGGCCACCCGCGCACAAGGCTGCGAGGCGGGTCTTGGCTGCCCTCCCCCCCAAAAACCCCCAACCCCTGAACCCGATGAATTACCGCTCTCCCTTAAGCGTGGCAGGGCCGGGCCGGGGTCAGGGCCCGGGGGAGGCGGGCGGAGAGGGGCTGCGGGCTGGATGCGCCAAGGCCAGGGTCAAGTTCAGGGCCAGCCCGGGGAGGACTGGGAAGGGGGGGGGCTTGCTCACGGCCACGGCCGCCGCAGCCCCTTCCCCGGGCCTGCCGGAGGAGAGGTATCCTTGCCCGGAGGGAGCCGGGCTGCCCCTCTGCCACACGACTTGCGCTTTGGGCTGGGGGGGGGAGCGCCGGCTCTGCGCACCCCCGCTATCGGGGATCGAGGAGGGGATCACCCCTGGGGCTCCCCCGAAGCCAGAGCGGCTCCGGTGGAGGGATAAGGGGGAGCCCAGCCCCGGAGCACTCCTCGCCGGCCAGGGCAGAGCCCGCCGGGGCAGGGGGACCAGGGAGGGGGGTTCGCTGCCCTTGGGCAGGGCTGCCCGTGCGCCCCCGGGCCCGGGAGGGGGTTTGGGCAGCCGGTGGCTGGCAGGGGTTGGCAGCGGGACCCCCGTTTGGTTTTTCGGCTGCGGGGAGGCCGGCAGGACAAAGAGGGATCCTCGCAGCTGCATTTCCCACGGATCTCTCCAAGGGGCAGGCGGCATATGCCAATGATTTTAATAAATTTTTTTTTGGCGTAATATTATTACCGAACATAAATTAGGTTTTAATAGCCGTTTGATTACCCGGGGAGCCTGCCGTGTGCGCGGGGATGGCCGCGCTGGGAGGGGCGCGGCCGCCGAGGAAGCTCCGTCTCCGCTCCGCAGCTAAACTTCGTTGGCAGCGGCGGGACGGGGGGGTCTTGCCCTCCCTCCTCCCCTCCCCCCGGGGGTAGGTAACCCCCACCTCACCCCAGAAGCCACCAGGGTCCCCCGTAGCCTCGTCTCCCCACCTATCTCCCCCACCCCGGCTCGGGACGCCTCTATTGCTATTTGAACACGGGGGACAAAGCCCGAAAAACCCAGAGCGACGGCTGGCCCGGGGGGGCGGCGATGGGGTCGGCCGGGTGTGAGGAGCAAAGGGCTCTCCCTGCCTGCACACGCTGCCGCTGAAGGCAGCGCAGCCACCGCAGGGCGCTCGGAGCCCGGCTCACAGCGCTGCCTCTTCGCAGGGCGTATTTCGGTGGCTTGGCAAGGCCGAGCTTTTTCCACGATTTCCCGGCTGCTCTCACCCTCGCCTTAGGTGTGCCGGTGCGGCGGGGTGTGCCCGGACAGCCGCTGCCTGCCGGCCCCAAACGGGCGGCTCCGCCGGCTGGGCCCCGACGGCGCCCGCGGAGCGCAGCGCTGGGCCAGCACCCTGGGAAAGGCATCGCCCGGCGGCTGTCCGTCCCTCGCTGAACACATCGGACAACCCAAACCGCTCCCTGGGCTAAAAAAAACAGAGAGAGAGAGAGAGAGAAAAAAAGAGCTGGAAGGGAAATGTGAGCTCCCGGGCACCGCCACTTTCTCCTCTCCAGCGCTGGCTGGAGGCGACCAGAAATGCGGGGACGGGATTTACGGCTCCAAGCAGCCCTGCGCAGAGCTCAGCGCCCGGCCGTTCCCCCTCCGCCTTCGCCCCGGGGCGCCCCGCTTTGTCACCCCGCGGGGCAGGGGCTCCCCCCTGCACAGGCACCGGGAGAAGAAGCGTAAGCCCGAGCAAGGCAGCGGGCAAAGGGAGCTGCGCTCCGGCCGTGTAAAGCTCTTCCTAAAGGAGGTCCTGCCTTGCAAGTCGTTTGGGGAATACGCAAACGCTCACCCTTTTCTTTTAGGCCAGAGGCTTCCCAGAATGGTGTTTTTCTGGACGGGCAGCCCAGCTGGGAGAAATCCTCGTGTTCCAGAAACCGGGGGGTTTTTTAAAGCGTTTGGTTTGCAGCCGCCGTTCAGCCCCTCACATGCATTACAGCAGGTTTCAGAGAGCCCTTGGCATAAAAAGGAAACAGCTCGTGCAGTTTCAACACGTTTTATTATATTTCTGTATGCATTACTCTCAAAACATATCACAAGAAATGATGAAACCACTTAAACCTTCAAATAAAAAATCTGAAACAGTTTATGCTCACAATTGTACATATTTATAGTTAAGAAACATTCTTTATAAATACTGTTTCCTCTGTAGCAAGTTAATACCATAATTTAATTACAAATGGATAAATATGGTAACAGGTATTTACAGGAGGAAGGGTGTTATTACGGAAAAGCTAACGGCACGACGTTTATTTTTCCTCACAATCTTCCGAACAGGAACTAACAAATTGAACTTGCAAAAGCACTAAAACATCACATGTAAACCCAGCTAACAGAAAAAATACATTCACAAGCGTTTGTTGTTCGTGTGTGTGTCTGTGAGTAACAGAATGGAGACTTTGGCACGGTATTTCTTCCCCAGTCTATAGTTGAAATGCAGTTTACAATCAAGTTGCCTCTTAAAAAGGAACACAATATTCAAGATATCACAATTACAAAAGAAACCATTTTTTCTTCCACGTTACTTGTTTTAAAGGGGTGAACTAAAAAAGGAGGAGAGAGGGAGGTGGGGAGGGGGAGCGGGAGAAAAGAAAACAAGTCCATCACTTTCTCGGGGAGGGAGGAAGAGGAAAAAACAAAGAAAGACAGCAAAAAAACCCCCAAAAGAAGAAGGGGACCAATCCGCGGTTTACAAATGGGACGAACTTCTATACACCAAGAATCCAGGAAAACTGCGTTCCCCACCTCGCCGGAGGAAGGAGAGGGCCGCTCTGTACAGGGCTGGCGGGGCGGAGGGCGCTGGCTGCTGCGGCGGGGAGCGCGGGGGCCGGAGGAGGCCGAGTCTCTCGTCTTTTGTCCGGAGGCTCCGAGGGCGAGTTTCTTTCCGCCGGCTCGAGAAGGTTTCTGCTGGGTGGTGCGTTGGTGGCGTTTGGGGTTGGTCCCCCCCCCTTGCGGTTCCTCTGTTTGTTTACTCGTTCCCTCGCGTCTTTCAGCACGTACTTTCACAGAAATGGTGTGTTTCTGCTTCGAAATGTTCTCAAGAAGAAAAAAGGAAAAAAATCCAACAAAAAAAGACCCGAAGGCGGGAGGGGTGTGGGGAGGTAAAGGCCCCCCGTCCCCGTCCTGCTCGGCCGTCATTTCGCTGCCGGCGGCTGCGGCGGCATCTCCCGGCGCGTCTCCGCGGGCCCGCTCCCTCCTTCCCGCCGCCACCGCCGCCGCCGGGGCGGGGAGGGCGCGGCGGGGCCGTGCAGAGCAGTCCGGCGGGCCCTACACGTACCACTCGTTGAAGTTGGAGGAGAGGCCGCTGTGGCCGCCGCCGCCGCCGCCGCCGCTGCCGCCGCCGCCGCCGCCGCCCCGGTGCACGGCGGACACGGCCGCCGCCGCCGCCGCAGCCGCCGCCGCCGCCGCCGGGGAGAGGTTGCTGGTGCTCTGCGACTCGGCGCTGGGGGACACCAGCCCCGGGGGGGTGGAGGACTCGTAGCCGGAGCTGGCGGCCGGGGAGGACTCGGAGCCTTGCGGGGACGACTCGTGCACCTGGGGGGCAAAGGCAACACGGCCGGGTGGAGGGGGACGGGAGGCCGCCGCCGCCCCCGGGCGCCCCCCGCCGCCGGCCCGGCCCGCCGCCGCCCCCGGGCCCCGCGCCCGCCGCCCGCCGCCCCGACGGGGCGCCCGGAGCGGGGCGGCCGCCCTCCCGCCTCCCGCCGCCGGCTGCGGGGCCGGGTACCTTCATGTGCTTCCGCAGGGAGCTGGGGTGGGTGTAGGACTTGTCGCACATCTTGCACAGGTAGGGCTTGTCCGAGGTGTGGACGTGCATGTGCTTCTTGCGGTCGCTGCTGTTGGCGAAGCGCCGGTCGCAGCCTTCGAACTCGCACTGGAAGGGCTTCTCCCCTGCAAGAGAGCGGCGGGGCTGAGCGCGGCCACCCCGCGCAAAGCCCGCGCAGCCCCCGCGCAGCCCCCGCGCAGCGCCGCGCCCGGCTCCCTCGGGCTTCCCCCCCTTCCTCCGCTCCCCTCTCGCTCCCAGCCGCGTCGCCCGGCGGCTTCCCAAAGCAAGAGGCCCATTTCGCCCCGGCCCCCGAAGGGCCGCGCCGCTGCCGCTTTGCCCCGCGGCCGGGCAGCGCCCCTCGCCCGCCGGGTTTCCCTACCAGCCCCCCCGGCAGCCCCGGCCCGGCGTCCTGCCCGCCGCCCCGCTGGGGCCCTCGGTTTTCTTACGAGCGGCGCCGGCCCCGACAGAGACTGAGGAAGGAAGGTGGCCGAGAAAAAAAGAGAAAGCACCGAGCCGCTTGGCCTCGGTACCGGCTCCGCTGTCCTGTTACACTGGGAACCATTACCGGCAGATTTAAGGCCGGGCAGGTCGTTTCGTGTACGGATATTCGAGATAAACGCACATCCGCTGGGAAAACTAAACGTCTGGAAAATACTTCATTTAATTTTCATCGGGATTCCGCTCGCCCGGCCGCCAGCACTCCAAATGCCGGGGAGTAATTGGGAGGTGAGAACTCCACATCCCCCCTGCCTTTGAAGGGGGAAGCATTTAACATTAAATTCCATTAGCACCTAAATTGTTTCTTAAAGACATCCGCTCAGACACAATGACTTCAGCGCGGGCATCTCATGCAAATACATTTCTCAAATTTTAAACCTTGTTAAAGCTCGTCTCGCACCTCGCGTCGGGCTTAGCACTGGAGCGAACAATAGGCCTGCCGATTTTTAGCCCTTCTCCGGGTAAATATTTGGAGTGGAAGTCGCTAAAATATTTGGCCGCCTTTTATGAAATAGTCTGGCACGGCTGGAGCCGGCAGGAGCGGTAAATGAATAATAGATGAGGCGGGAGGATGCGTTTGTTTTTGTTACCCTTCGGCTCGGGCGGTTTTCCATCGGGAGAAGCCTGGGCTCCTTCACCCCTCTTCCACCTGATTCGGGTGGAAGTTTCCCGGCCTCAAATCCTCTGTTCCCCATTACATAATTTAATAAACTGTTGCAAAAGCGCCTTCAATCACCTCGAGTGAGACTTTAAAAACACTCTTTTTTTTTTTTTTTGAAATGAGAAAATTTTATTGCCTTGCTCACACCATTTAAATTTAATGGAAAGCATTCCCAGAAAGGGACGTTTTGCAACTTCCAACGGGATTTCGGACTAATGACGGATTTTGCACCTATTTATATAGTTTCTCTCTCTCGGTATCCATACAGGAAAGCCATGCTCGCAGGCGCGGAAGTTATATGCCAATACGTTGCGCATTGCAAATGTATAAGGCGTTTTATGTCTATATATATATGTATATATGTATACGTCTTCCCGTCTTTTAGCCGGACGGCAGAATTTAGTTCGCGCTGTATTTTGCGTTTCTGCGGGAAGACCCCGCCGAGCCTCGGCACGAATCTACATCGCTCACCCCGCGGATGAAGAGAAATGAAGTAAAATGTCCTTTCGAAACCTGGCAGGGGGGGATGCCGGTGGGGAAGAAACCAAAGCAAACGCAGCCGTGTGACGGAGCGGGGGAAAAAAAAAAAAAATTAAACGGGATCCTTATTTTATCACTCATCACTTTCTATCTCTCTGCCCGAGTCTCTATCTCTATCTGTCGATACATGTATCTATAGGCACGGGCAGAGGGGGAGAATCTGCCGAAAGAAACCCGAATTACCTGTGTGCGTCCTTTTGTGAATTTTGAGGTTTTCCGATCTGGCGAAAACTTTTCCGCAGCCGGGGAAGGGGCAGGGGAAGGGCTTCTCTCCCGTGTGCACTCGGATGTGGTTGACCAGTTTGTATTTCGCTTTGAAGGGCTTGCCTTCGCGGGGACACTCCTCCCAGTAGCAGACATGGTTGCTCTGCTCGGGTCCCCCAACGTGCTCCACCGAGACGTGGGTGACCAACTCGTGCATGGTGCTGAAAGTTTTATTGCAACTTTTTTTGGGGTTGTTCAGCTGCTCGGGGTCGATCCACTTGCAGATGAGCTCTTGCTTGATGCACTGCTGCCGCATGTAGCGGAAAAAGGCACCTGGGTGGTGGTGGTGGTGGTGGGCTGCCATATTCATGCCCATATTCATATTCATGGGGCCGTACTGGTTGTGCAGCTGAGCCGCCGAGTAGGGGTCAGTCCTGGGGCTGGAGACCTGGCGGTACTGGTCCGACCGGGCGAACACCTCCCCCGGCAAGCCCAGGCGCATCTGCCCGTTGAGGACGTTTTGGGAGGCGTGGGGGCCGTGCTGGTCGTGGATGCCCGGGAAGAGGAGGTGGCTCTGAGCGTCCGTGTGCGGGTGGTGCAGGCTGCCGGCCGCAGGGCCGAAGATGCCGTGCTGCCCGCCGGCCGGCGACGAGTCCCCGAAGCCGCGGCTGCGAAACAAGAAGTCCCGGGTGGAGTTGAAGGGCGCCCCGGAGTAGGAGCCGACGTGGGCGGCGTGGGGCCCCAGGGCGGCGGCGGGGTAGCCGGGCGCCTGCGAGGTGAACGCCGAGCTCTGCCCGGGGGAGAGGTCGTGGGCCCCGGCGTTGAGCTTGAAGGCGCCCATGTGCGCCGCCGCCGCCGCCGAGTCCACGAAGCTGTTCTGCGCCGCCAGGCTCAGCTCCCGGTCCTGCATCTCCGCCGCGGCCGAGTGGTGGTGCCGGGCGAAGGTGCCCACGCCGAGGGCCGGGAACTGCGGGCCGGCGTCCAGCAGCATGGTCCGCGCCGCTCCGGGAACGCCGCCGCCGCCGCTGCCGCTGCCGCCGCCCCGCTACCGCTGCCGCCGCCGCCCGCCCGGCCCGGCGCGGGGCCGCCGCCGCTCCGCGCCGCTTCCCCCCGGCAGCCGCCGCGTCCCCCCGCCGCCGCCGCCGCCGCCGCCGCCGCCTGCGCCCGCGCCCGCACCGGCCCGCTGCCGCCGCCGCCGCCGCCGCCGCCGGAGCCGTATCCGGAGCCAGGCAGAGCAGAGTCCAAAGGCGAGCGGAGAACCAAAGTGTATTAAAGGAGCTGAGGCGGGGGCGGGCAGGGGAGGGGAGGGGGAGCAGGGGAGGGACGGGGCTGGGGACGGGGACGGGGGGGGCAAGGCTCGCCTCGCCGTTCCCTGCGGCACACACGCGCGCACACGCACACCCGCACTCGCGCGCACACACACACACTCACACGCACACGCACTCACTCACACTCACACACGCCGCCGCCCCCCCCTCCGCCGCCGCCGGGATGTCAGCGCCGCCGACCCCCGCCCGCCCGGCTCCGCGCCGCTCCCCGCGTGGGCCGCGGCCCTCCCCGCCGCCTCGGGCCCCCCGCCGCCACCCGGGCCCCTTCTCTCGTTTTATCCTCCGCCGGGCATCGGCGGTGTCTCTCACGGAGAAAAACTTGCAGCCGCGGGTTCCCACGGAGCGAGGGGACCCGGGGGGTGCCCCGCGCCGCGCCGCCTCCGCCCGCCGCCGCGGAGGGGCGTGGGGAGGGGAGGGGGGGAGAAGGGGGGTGCCGGAGGCGGATTAAAAACAATAAGGGCGGCAGTGGGGGTGGGGAGGGGAGGCGGGGGGCGGGAAGGGGGCCGCGGAGCGCCGGGGCCGGAGCGGCCCGGCCGGGGCGGCGGAGCTGCAGCCCCGCTCCGCCCGCGCTCCCTCTCGTTCCTCTGTTTATTTCGGTGGGCGCTGCTGAGGCGGCGGCTTTTTATTTTTCTCCCCCTCCCCTCACCCCCCCCTCTTTTCCTCCCTCCCTCCCTCCCCCGGCCTCTCTCCCTCTCCCCGCCCGCACTGCCGGCTCCTCTCCCAACGCCGCCTTCACCCGCCGCCCGGCCGCTCTCCCGGCGCCCGCTCATTGGCCCGAGCCGCCCCGTCCATCCGGGCGTCCCCGGCCCCCGGCTAATGGCGGCGCGGCCGCCCCGCGCCCTGCCCGCCCCGCCGCCCGCCCCGCGCCCCGCCGCGCCGCCGCCGCTCGCCCCGCGGCCGCCCGGCCCCCGCCCGCCACGCCACGCCACGCCACGCCACGGCACGGCATGGCTCGGCTCGGCTCGGCTCGGCTCGGCCCCGCTCGGCGCCGGTGGCCGCCTTCAGCCCGGCACCGCCGGCGGCTTTTTTTTGGGGGTCCCCCCCCGGCCTCCCCCGCGGCGAGGGGAAGGGGTGGCGTGGCGGGGGGAGAGGCGCGGCGAGCCACACGCACGGAAAATATCGATGTGCGCTTGGCCATGCGATCCCGCCTCGGGAGGCAAACAAACAAAGCGAGGGGCTTAAAACATAAACGGGGGGGCGGGGGGGGGCTGCCGCCTTTTTTTTTTTTGTAGGTGGTGGCAGAGAGAGGGAGGAACTCGCCCATCGTGCGGCCCCTTCCCCCTGTTCGGCTAAAGCAGATTAAAGCCCTGATCGATAAAGGGAGCGAGGAGGGAATCAAATAAAAGTCAGGCTGGCGGGGCGACCGCGGCTGGGGGAAAAAATAAAATAAAATAAAAATGGAACTAGAAGAAGGAACGGTGCCCCTGGTTGTTTGGGCTTTTAAACCACTTGTGCGGGAGCAGAGGAGTCGGCTGTGTTGTGAACGTGCACCCGAGAGCAGATGCTTTAGGAGTTTTCCTTGTCTCTTCCCTTTCTTGAAAAAGAAACAAAAACCAAAACCGAAGAGAAAAAACCCAACCCCAAACCCCCCCCTGCCATTGTTATTTGGAAACCGGATTCTTACATGGCAGGAATAAAAAAGCATACAGCCGGCACACACACACAGAGCAAACAAGTCCCCTTCCCCTCCCCCTCCAGTAAATACATGTCTGGCCCCTGCTTCGGTTTGGTTTGTAGTGGCTGAAAAATAATCACCTCGGGGCCAGCAGCTCACCGATAAATGAGGCTTTGGAAAAATTAAAACCCGGCATAACGTTTGCCGTCTTCACCGTCCTGCGCTTAACCTTGCGGCTCGATTCCCGCCGGCTCTGTGCTTGGCGGAGAAGCAACCCAAAATATAGGGGGTTGTGTGGTTTGGGGGGGCTGCTTGAGATTCTCCCTGGGACTCCTCACGGCATCAAATCCCGCATCAGGCACGGGCAGGCTCGAACCTGGACCCAGCGTCCGAGCACGGTTTTTACAGCGAGAGATGATAGATAGGTAGATAGACAGATAGATAGACAGACAGATAGACGGAAGGAAGGAAGCAAGGAAGGAAGGAAGCAAGGAAAAGGTAACACTGCCCACCGGCTAGGGTTGTTTAAATAAGGTTTTCCCCATCACTGTCACTAAATAGTTAAAATATTTTCCAACCCTGTCCGAAAGTGGCCGAAATGTGCCAGTACCGGACATTGCTCTTGGAGCAAGGCGAGGATTTAATTTGGGAAGAAGTGGGATTCCTTCTAATCCGAAATGGGCATCAGAAGATAAGCTGAATAGTAATGCAGAGCTACACCTCTGGTGCCAACAGCCCTCTCCTCTTCGCCACGCCGTCACTCGGTCCCGTCTTTGCAGGCAGGAGTGTCTGCTCCCCAGATATTGCCTTCCCAGGCTGCAGCTTGGGAGCATATGCTGTCCTTGTCCTGACCCCCCAGGCTCCCAGGGACAGACCGCGAACAAATTCTATTTTCCTTCCCTGAAAGGTTTCCGAGGCGGAGGGCTGAGAAGTGTCCTCCACCGCTGCTGGGCATTTTGAGAGCCCAGGTTGGGAGAGGAAAGCTTGGTCTCCTGCATCGTCTGCCTCCAGATTAGTGAAAAAATCATACGGACAACTAGACCCTTGAGTACACTTTTTTTTTTTTCCAAATTTCAAAGAAGTTACTACATCTGAGGTTAGAAAGGGAACCGAAATGTCCAGGAAAATTCCCATTTAAAAATACTGTTTTGCAAAGAAAAAAAAAAAAAAAGTGAATGTTCATACAAATACCTACCTTCTGGATTTTCACCTCGTTCTTCCTTCTTGCTTCTCTCTCTCCTTCCTTCCTTCCTTCCTTCCTTCTTGCTCTCTTTCTCTTTCTCTTTCTCTTTCTCTTTTTCTTTCTCTTTCTCTTTCTCTTTCTCTTTCTCTTTCTCTTTCTCTTTCTCTTTCTCTTTCTCTTTCTCTTTCTCTTTCTCTGTGTCTCTCTCACTTTATCTTCCTCGTTCTTTCTCTTTCTCTCTTTCTTCCCCTTTCTTCCCTTTCATCCCTTTTCTTCCTTTTAATTCCTTTTCTTCTTTCTCTTGTCTCCTTCCTGCCTGCCTGCCTGCCTTCCTTCTTCCTTTCATCCCTTCCTCCTTTCCCTCCTTCCCTCCTTCTCCCTTCCTCCTTTCCCTCCTTCCCTCCTTCCCTTTCTTTTCCTTTCTCTCTTATCCCTGCCTTCTCTTTCTTTATTCCTTTCTCTTTTTTCCCCTTTCCTTTCCTTCTTTCCCTTCCCTCCCTGCCTCCCCTCCCTCCCCTCGCCCCGCGCTCTGCCCGCTCAGCGGCACCGGCACCCGGGCGCTCGGGGGGGACGCGGGGAATTCCAGCCGGAGCCCCCGCGGGCTGGCCGCGCTCCGCTATTCTTTCAGGGCTCCAGCCCTGCTCTCTCTGCAGGAAACAGAGGAGCTGATCCAAGTTCAAAGTCACGTCGCCGTCCCTCCTAAGAAGTGCTTTATTTCCCTCCGAACCGCAAAACCCCTTTCCCCCGACTCACAGGGTAACAAGGGAAGGGAGCGAGGGAGGAAGGGGCGGGGGGGGCAGGGGCACCGGCAGCCAGCCCCGCACTCGCCTGCCGGGCCACCGCCAGAAACGCAGCCTCCGGCTCACGGCAGCTTCCGAGGGAGGAAAGCAAGCGGTCACCCGCAGTCGGTGCTGAACTGGTTTATTGAGAGAAGTTTTTCAACAGGTTTCTGGAGGTGCCAGACCTGCAGAGCGAACGCCAGTCTTCCCGGGAAAGCATTCCCCTCTTTGTAAGTCTTCCGAAATTTTCTTTAAAACTGCTCCGCTCTTGTTCTCGCCGGCTGCTGGTGCGGAGGGACCTGGGGGGGGGGACGGGACGGGACCTAGGGATGAGCGAGAGCAATTTCTTGCTTCCCCTGGACTGCATACACCTTTCCCCGGGAGGTGTCACCGCCCCCGGGCCGGGGGTGGTGGGGAGGCTGCTCCCTCCCTCCCTCTCCCCGGGCAGCCGCGGGTGCCGCGGCGGGGGGCGCAGGCTGCGGCGGGGCCGGGGGCTCTGCCCGCCGGAGGATGCGGCGGGAGGACAGAGAGGCAGAAGGGCCGACCAGGGGGAAAGAGGGGGTCTGCCCCCCAAATTCAACCTTCGCTTCTCCCCGGAGTAACGGGACGAGGCGCGGGGCGGGGAGGGGGCGTGCGGCCGGCCCCTAGCCTGGGAAGAAGAGGCCAATTGAGCGGGATCACTTGCACCGTTGTCTGTACCACAGACACTCATAAATTCAACAAGCTCATCAACAGGATATTAAGTTGCAGGTTACCTTTGATGGTGCCGATCCGAGGCACTTCTAGGCCGTTCGACCTATGACCCGTGAAGACCACATGTGTTGTGCTGTAGCCTCCCTCTGTAAAACACACTTCGGGACAAAAGTTCTTTGTCAGGCTCTACCGGCAGCGTAATGTAAAAGAAAAAGGGGAAATAATGAAAATCTCAGCCAAAGCTGTAACTTTTAAATGCCTTTTTTTTTCTTTAAAAAAAGAAAAAAAACAACCGCTAGGCAGGGCGGGGGCAGCAGGAAGGAGCACCTCGCTTTCGTGCCATGACTATTTATTGTTCTCTCAGTTGCACTTATATATATATATATGTATACAGAAGAGAAGTTGCCGTACAAACCCCCGCGCTCGGCGGCGATGCCGTGGGGCGGAGGGGGCGAGGAGCAGCTCGGCGGCGGTCCCCAGGACCGGAGGCAGCCGGTGCCTCCGCCCTGCCCAGCTGCCGCTGAGGGACGCGCAACGCCGCGTACTTTGCGCCACCCGCGCTCTGCCCCGCTGCGCGCCTCGCTCCGCGGCCGGCGGCAGACCCGGCGCGACGCCCCCAAAACGGGGTCTGCCTCAGCACCCCCGAGTTTTACGAGATGCCCCTTTTTCCGCCTGGAGCTGCCCATATAAACGTTAGAGACAGGGGAGAGAGAGGCTTCCCAGTAAAGCGCGATGGACTTTGTAATACAATTTATGCTGTCATTCATAAATAACAATGCCATATGGTAACCATATTGCTTATACAAGTAAAGCCGTCAAAGTGTCACTATTTGATTTATCTCAACAGCTTCTTCCAACGGTGACGTTCAGCTACAGAGAGAGAGGAAGGGGGGGAGAGAGCGCAGAGCAAAATTTGGCCTGGGTTTCCTGAGGCCGCCTCCCTCTTTATCTCTTCCTCTCTCTGTATTATTCTTCTCTCTGTATACGTAAATATATATATATATATACAGGGATTGAAGGATGGAATTTTTTGTCCTTATTTTGTCCCTATTTGAGCCAATGCCCAAAGGGAATGGAGCCCGCTTTCCCCGGCGAGGCGCGCACTGAAAATGGCAGCTCCGAAACTTCAGCAGGCGCCCGCGAGTCCCCGTCCCAAATGTGCGCCGGGTCCCGGCCCCGGCAGCCCCGACGGCCCCGGCAGCCCCGACGGTGGGGACGGTGCCGGCACCCTCTCGGGGCCGTGTCCCAGCCCTCGGGCTCCCACTGGGGTGCATGAGGCGACGAGAACCGGGCGTTTATTGGGGGCAGGAGAAGTTTACTTTTAAGGGTATAAAATACCCATCCCCTGATCCCCTCCAGAAAGGGGGGCCGGGGAGCCCCGCTGCCAAATCGCCCCTCTCTCTCCCTTTCGAGCCCGTGGCCAGCCACGACCCACTGTCCTCTCCCGCCCGGGGTCCCGGCGCCTCCGTGCCATCCCCCCCGACGGGACGGTGAGGGGGGTACCGGGGCAACTCCCCGCCCGTTTCGGCCGCCGCGGGGCTGCGGCTCGGAGCGCTCCCGCCTGCTGCTGGCCGAACCCAGCGCCGGTCACGAGTGTTCACGGAGGGAACGGCGCCACAGGCTCCCCCACGCCCCAGGAACGAAGAAAGCCACCCGCGACGGGTCGGGCGGGTGGTAAGCTGTTTTAGCAGATTTGGGGAGATTTGGAGGTCTTGCCGAGGAAAGCGGCAATGGCGCTCACTTTCTAATGGTTCCCCAGAAGAATGTTTTACACGTTATAAAATATCGCTTCCCCGCTCCCTAGCTATCAATAAGACGTGCGTTAAAGACGATTGTTTGTAAATGGTGCTCATGATCATTAGCATACATTTACATAATGCAGCCTACAGCACAACATTTTACAGCCAAACACTTCCTAAAGCCGATAGCCCGAGCTCGGCTTCTAGAGGAACCTTTACGAAATACAGTTGAGGGCTTCCAGGCTTTCACCCCCCCTCTGCAGCCTCCCCCGCTGTCCCTCGGCGGGTTTGCCGGTGAGCGGGGCACCGCGGGAGGGCTCCGCAGCCGGCTCCGCCGCGGGAGCGGGGCGCGGGGCCGACCCCCGACGGGCGCTGCCGCGGGTTTTGGGGGGGGGGAGGCACCGCCCACCTCCCTCCGCCGCAGCCCCCCAGCGCTGCGGCAGCCTGGGCCTGAGCTGGGGTCGGTGACTTAATGGGCTTTACATTCTTCACGGCCCTTTTGGGGCTCGCACCGTCCAAAATCGGCCCGGCCCGGGCAGCCACCGTCGCTTCCCGGCGTCCTAAAAATGGGCGAATTTCCACGTGAGTCTCGGCCAACTCCTCCCTCCCCGCAGTCGCAGGTCAGCTGCCTATTACCCAGCTATAAAATATTTTCTTTGTTTTATAGCCCCTCATAAAAAGAAATTGATCGGGGGGATATATTTGAATTAAGACATATTAAATCGATGACAGATACATATCACGCTGCGTTTAACAAGAGCGGGACGAGGAGGCGAGCGCAGGGCACCGCGGAGCCGCGGTACTGTTCTTCACCTCCACAGCATCTCCCAGCAAACTGTGACATCCCGGGAGCTCGGTCCAGCAACGCGCGCAGAATTTGGGGAGCGAGGAGGGCACTTTTTGGATGCACGTATAGAAAACACACGTATATAATAAATACGTGTATAGACGTACGGCTAGTGTGCGAGGAGAAGTCTTTACTGTGCAATAAAACCATCGAGCAGTCCCTTTTAAAACCCGGGGATTATTCATTCTCCTTCCTTGCCTTGCAGCATCACTGAGACCCCCACCACGCCAGGCCAGCCGGCAGCATCGGTTCGGCTCCGGGGGGGTAGGGGGGGCCACCGGCGGGTCTCGCTCCCCCTCGGGGGGAAGGAAGCCGTTGCTCCCCGCGGGGCCGGCTCCTGTGCTACAGCCCCTACCCCCCTTTTGGCAAGCCGTGGGCCAAATCCTGCGAGTTTTCCCCACGTGAGTAGCGGGGGAGGGAGGAGGGGAGGGCTGGAGCCTGGCCCGGGAAATGCCGGACCAGCACGGGGCTTCCTTTGGACGTGGTTCTGCAAAGGGCAGCGGCGGGGACGCGCGGATGTGCTTCGGTTCGAGGTGATCAGGTGGCCGGGGAGGGCCGGGAGGTGTGGGGGGGTGTGCGTGTGTGTGTGTGTGTGGGGGTCCGCTGGCATCCCCCGCCCCGCTTCCTCTCCTGGCGTGGCGGAGGAGCGTCCCTCGCCGCCCCGCAGGCAGGGAAGGACAGGCAGCCTGCCTGCACTTCCCAAGGAGCGCGGGGCATTCCCAGGGGGACCAGCAGCCTAAGGAAAGCGGATGACATATCAATAAAGGCCACCTCTCCTCCCGCAGCCCCAGAGAAAAGTCACGGCATGCTCTTTTCCCCCTGTTTGCTTGGCAGGGAAATCCCCGAGCCCGCCTTTCCGGCACCCCCAAACGGCAGCATCCTCCTTGGTGCGGAAGGGGCAGTTTTGGCGCTCCACAAAGCGCCTCACTTTCGAGGACCAACACGCCCCGCACCCCAGGGACGGTCCCATCGCTCCCCCCGCCCACCCCCCACCTCTGCCCCCCTCTAGGGGAGCCCCCACTTTTCCTGCCTTTGCCGTCGAGGGCAGCAGCTCCTGGCAGGCACCCCCCAGCCGGAGTCTCCCCCGTTTCCCAGCCCGCCGCCCCCCTGCCTCCACGGCGTCCCAAAGCTGCGAGGGGTGCGGGGCGGCTCTCCCGACGGGGCGCCCCGGGAAGGGGCTGCGGGGCACCTCGGGAGCGGGAAGCCCCCACGGAGGCGGCGAGCGCAGGCTCCCCAAACTTCCCCCTAAGATGTGTAGATGTGTGCTTGCCTCCCCCCCGGCTGCTCACTCGTTTATTTTCTAAAGGAAAGGAATCCCCCTCTCCCCCGCCTCCTTTTTAGGAAAACGTTGGCTGCCTTCCCCAAGCGTTGCCTTCAATCGCCCGCTTCGAGCGTGAGTACACACAGCCTCGGCCTCGCGTGGGGGTGTGTGTGCGTGGAGTGTTGCATCAGGGCGTGCTTTCACCGATGAATGAATGATGGCCCTCCAAAAAAAAAGAGAAGGAAACCGAGCAGCCGAGCCCGGCAGCAGCCCCACGCGTGGGCTGCTCCGAGGCGCGGAGAGAAACCCCGGAGCCCCGCAAACGTAAACACGCCGGCGCCAGCGCCTCCGAGCAGGGGGTCCCGTCCAGCGCCGGGGGTGCGGCAGCTGCTGCCCGCTGCCGCTGCCCGCTGCCGGCGGGGGCGGGGGCGTGTGGGGGGGTGCGCCCCGTCGGGCCCCGCGCGAAGTTTTGCAAGTGGAACTTCGGGGGGCGGCGCGGGGGGGGGCGGGGGGGCGGATCCCTGCTGCGCCGGCGGCCTGAAAGGGAGCCAATCGCGCGGCCCCAGCCGCTGCCAATCATCGGGATCCGTCCAATCCCTCCGGCGCCGTGTCCGAGCCGTATTTCCCACCGCGCCGGCGAAGTGTGGTGAGGGCTCTGCCAATCGCGGGCGGCCAGAGCGGGGCCGGGGATGCGCGGAGTTAGGAGCGCAGACAAAAGAAGTTAAAGAGCCGCTTAATATATACATGTTTTTGAAGGCGGGTAGAGGGAAAAAAATAACAACAGCGAGCGTAGATGGGCTTGGCTGTGTCGTTATGGAGCCCCCTTTGAGCAAGAGGAACCCGACACTGAGATTAGCGGATTTGGCAGCGGCTCAGCCCCATCCGCACCAGAACATGACAGGCTTCCCGGGGCTGGGGAACCACCACGTCCACCCCCACCACGCGGCCCACCTCCACCCCGGGGACGCGGGCGGCGACCCCGGCGGCGCCCTCACGCCGCTCGGACCCGAGCACATGGCGCAGCCCGCCGCCCTCAAGCTCACGCCCGAGGCGCTCACCGCCGCCGCCGCCGCCTTCGCCGCGCCCGCCGCCACCACCGCCGCCGCCGCCGCCGCCACCGCCGCCGCCGCCACCACCGCCGCCGCCTACGCGCCGCCCGCCGCCGCCCTCCCGGGCAACCCCTCGGGGGGGGCGGCGGGCCGGGACTTCCTCCTCCGGCGGGAGCTGCCCGCCGCCGCCGCCGCCGCCGCCGCCGCCGCCGCGCACGGGGCGCTGGGCGAGCAGCACCCGCCCGCCGGCTCCCCCCACCTCCCGCACCCGCCGCCCCACGGCGTCTTCATCTCGGCCGCCGGCACCTACGGCGCGGCCGACGGGGCGCACGCCGCCTTCCCGCCGCCGCCGCCCGGCGAGCCGGGCGCGCCCGCCGGCCGCCACCCGCCGCTCAACGGGCAGATGCGCCTGGGGCTGGCGCCCCCCGCCGGGGAGCTCTACGGGCGCGCCGAGGCGCACTACGGGGCCGCCGCCGCCTCCTCCTCGGCGCTGCAGGGCTACGGCTCCGTCAACCTCAACCTGGCGGCGGCGGCGGCGGCCGGCCACGGGCACCCGCACCACCCCCATCCCCACCACCCCCACCACCCCCACCACCACCACCATGCCCACGTCGGGGCGGCGGCGGCGGCGGCCGGGGCCTTCCTGCGCTACATGCGGCAGCCCATCAAGCAAGAGCTGATCTGCAAGTGGATCGACCGGGAGCCGCCGCCTCCGCCGCCGCCGCCGCCGCCGCCGCCGGGCGGCAGGAAGCCTTGCTCCAAAACTTTCAGCACGATGCAGGAGCTGGTGAGCCATGTCACCGTGGAGCACGTCGGCGGGCCCGAACAGAGCAGCCACGTGTGCTACTGGGAGGAGTGTCCCCGCGAAGGCAAGCCCTTCAAAGCGAAATACAAACTCATCAACCACATCCGAGTGCACACGGGAGAGAAGCCCTTCCCCTGCCCCTTCCCCGGCTGCGGGAAGGTCTTCGCCCGCTCCGAAAACCTCAAGATCCACAAGCGGACTCATACAGGTGGGTGCCCCCCCCCCCCGCCCCGCCGCCTCCGTAAGGCCCTTCCTTTTTCTTTCTCCCCCCCCCCCTTCCCCCTCTTTTCCTCCTCTCCTACGCACCGCCGGACATGTGACTTTTTCATGAATAAGTAATTCGGCAGCACACGGGCCACGCACACCCAGCCACGCACACGCACACGCACCCGGCCCCTCTGCCCCGCACACACGTGTGTGTCTGTCCCGTCCCCCCGCACCCTGGGCAGCTCCCTCCCCACCCCTCCGCCACCCACCTCCCCACACCCCGGCACCACCGGATAAATACACCGATTAATAAATAACGCGGAGCCCGCGGGGAGATAAACCGCAGCCCCTGCGCAAGAGCGAGGAGAGGACGAGCTCCCGCCCGGCCCGGCTCCCGCCGCCCCCGCCCGGGGCAGCCCCGGGGGCTCACCCCACGGCGGGGGAGAGCTGCGCGGCGGTCCCCCCGAAGGACGGCGGTTCTGCTCTTCCCGCCGGCTCTGACGGTGGGGACGCAGCCGGGCGGGGGGCGCCTGGCCCGGCGGAGATGGGGCTGCGGGGGCTCTTGGGGGCGCAGTTCCCCCGCGCTGTGGGCGGCGGCGGCGCTCGGGGCTGCCGGGCTGCCCCCGCTACCGGGGCTACCCCCGCTACCGGGGCTGCCGGGACTACCGGGGCTGCCGGCGCCGCCGCTGCTACCGGGACAGCCGGTACTGCCGGTGCTGCCGGGGCTGCCGGGGCTACCGGTACCGACCCCGCTCCCGAGGCTGCCGGTGCTGCCCGGGTTGCTCCCGCCTCCCGCGGTGCCCGCGGAGCCGGGGAGGAGGGCGCAGGGCGGGGGAAGGCGCTTGCCGGAGGACGCTTCCCTCTCTCTGTGGACCTGAGGAGGAAACTTCAAAGCAGCCCCGGCTGCCCGGCGGGGCTCGGCCGAGCGGGAGCTGCGGCAGGAGGGAGCGGCACCCCCGGGGGATGCCCGGGGGACGGGCTGGGCCCGGTGCGGGGCTCCTGGAGGGGCTCGGAGTTACGGGGTGTGTTTGAGCCTTCGAGGTTTTTTTTCTTTTTTTTTTTAATTCTTTTTCCCTTTCTCCTCCTTTCTCGCCACCCCCGAAATACGCATTTCGCTCAGGGTGTAAAAACTCTGCCGAAAACGAACGAAGCCGGGATTTATAGTGGTAGACAAATATTATTCCTCGGAGGACACTTAAGGAAGTGGAGTTGCCGTAATTGCTTTCTTGATTTATTGTGTGCTGCTGGGGAAGAGAAAAGCGGCGACCGTGCAACGTGTTGTTCCGATGTAAAACCAAATGGCCCATGGCGGAAAGGATTATAGATTTTTATCTCCAGAATATGGCAGGCATGAGCCCAGATGGAGCTGCGGAGACCTGCGGATGCCCAGCTCTCTGTGCCCAGAGCCGGGGGGGGTACGAGGGAGGCGGGAGATTTCTCCTGCGGGGGCCTGACACATTTTGGGGGGGGTTGTTGTTGTTGTTGTTGTGTTAATGGCACCGCGGAATGAGTTAAATGCTGGAGGCCTGTGTTTTTGTCACCTAGCCGTCCCCATCTGTCTTGTTTTGGAAAACAAAACTTCACCGCGGACCTTTCTGAGCTCCTCAACTCCTTCCCCATCCCAGCTCAAAGAGGGGGAAAGGAATGAGTCCGGGGGAGGCTTGGGGCGGGGGGCAGAGGGATTCAGCGGGAAAAGGAGCCCCCCCCGAATAACCTAAATATGTATCGGGCAGAGTTTGCAGCTCTGAGCTGTGGTCGAGCGTTGCCCCGAGGCCCTGCGTGGGACATGGCCCCTTGCAAAGGAAATTTGGAGGAGTTTGCAGCCGGGGGCTACCCGCAGCTCTCCGGGGGCTGTGCACCCCTCGAGGGGCCACCGGGGGAGAGGGAGACCCTCTTCCCCTGCCCCTCGAGGGGTGCACAGCCCCCGGGAGGATGCCCACGCGTGAGCCCACGGGGGAAGGCTATCTCCACGCAGAAGGAGCCGTTGCAACAACCCAGCCCTCGGGGCGGGGGGCAACAACCCCCTCGAATGACAGCTCGGCCCACGGGAGGGTGAAGGGGACAGGACTCTTTCCCCACGCACAGCCCTCGGGTGGACGAGGGATCCCAAACCTTCTGCCCATCCCTATCAGATTAATTACTGTAATTTTGACGCCTCAGCTTTAATTTAGTCATGTGTGGCCGGGGAGCAGGTGAGATTTACAAACTATTCGTTTATTATGGGCATTTGGGGGGGGGGAGGGGGGAAATAATAACACTGTAATCGTATCATTAGGGGATTTTGGGCGTTTCTGGTAATCCTGCAGGAAGAAGAGTAAGTCAGTAATTCAGGAGGCGTTTGCTTGTTTGTTTTTTTCCCCCTTTTCCTCGAAAGCATCACCCCAGGAGCTGCACACTGCGCCTCCCCCCATTTTGGGGACAAATTGCTGTCCCGCGCCCCCGGCAAGGGCCGCATCCTAACGGGGACCCCCCCCTCCCGCAAAATCGCTGCCCCCTCGCCGGAAACGGTGCTCAGGGTCTCCAGGCTTTCCCCCGATTCCTAGGCCCCCCCCCCCCCAAAAAGGGGGTGACCCCAAAGCCCCTCCGTGCCCCCCCCACCGCCGGCACTGCTGCTGCCGGGAGGAGTCAGGGGACGGCGCCCGGCATCTCGCCCCCTTCCTTGGGTTGAAACCACCTACAAATGGTTAAACTCTGACGTGACGCCCTCGTCAGCGTGCCAAGAGACACTCCGGGACCTTCCCCGCTCCTGGATTTGTGTGGAATTGGACCGTCGCGATCCGGAGGCTGGCGAAGAGGAGCTACCCGGGGACTGTGCACCCCTCGAGGGGGGCCGGGGGAGAGGCCTGATCCTCCTCTCCCCCGGCCCCCCTCGAGGGGTGCACAGCCCCCGGGAGGGTGCCCACGCGTGAGCCCACGGGGAAAAACACTTCCCTGAAGCCCCGACGGGGGGGAGCATCTCTCAGGGGGGCTGCGCTTGGGTCCCTGCGGGCTACCGCCGGCAGCGGGTGGTGTCAGCCCGCATCCTTGGGGTGGTACGGATAGAAACCGGGCAAACCCTTCGGTAGATTCGCTTTATTTCTCCAGAAAAAAAAAATTAAAGAAGAAACGAGGTTACTCGAGATTTGTCTCGGTGGGAGCGGGAGCGTGCGGGGGTTTCCGTGCACGTGAAAAGTCCGCTTAAAACCCACGAGATACATCTTTTTATTATTATTTTTTTAAAGGATAAACTCGCTCTTTCTAGTGCTACCACTTCGCCGGTAGGTGAGCCGATTTTAATTGACAAAGTTGACACGTAACTAGGCTGCGGAGGCACATGTTTCTATAGTAACAGCCAAGAAATAGCTAGTTTTAAAAAATAAAAATAGTTTTCTTTTTCCATCGTGATTTTGCTAAACATGATACGATTTTACAAACGGAAGGAGCAGTAAAAATCGCCTGGTGAAAATTAGAAAATGTCCACCGAGAGAGCTGCTGGGTTCTTATTTTTGAGCGCTCAGAGCAAAACACATCTGAAAATACGCATCGGCCATGCCTAAGCCGACAGCTTTTTAAACTCAAGAGTCGCAATAGTCGCGACAAGGATTCTCAGTGCAGGTCTGCCTGCGCCGGGCTCACGTGTGGCATGGCAGGGAAAGAAAAAGTTGCTGTAAGAAACTCCAGATCCGGCACATTTTTTTCCCTGGACTCTCAGCAATAGGCATTTACTCAGCCCCGCTCGGGAACTGTGGGGAAGGGTCGGTCCGGGGCAGGGCTATACGTACCTGAACATATATGTCCCAGGGTATGGTACGTCAGGAGCGGGAGCGGGGGGCTGTTTGCGAAAGGTACGCCAGGCGAACCCGCCCCGGGCTGATTTTCACAACCCCTTTAACTGTTGAAGAACGCGTAAAGCTCTTAAAATAGATGGGCCGGAGATTTTTAGACCCAAATTAGCCGGAGGTAACCAGCTGCCTAACAGCAGCCCGCTGCTGTCGCCACCGGTGGCCGGGCGGCTCTCCCCAGCCCGCAGGTTCCCGGTACGGGCTGCTGGGTGCTCCCTCTTTATCTCGGGATGCTTAAACAGGTGTTACTTTTATTTCCCCCAAACTAATTATTCCCCCAGCATAGTGCCCCATTGGGAACGGATTACGCAGGAGATGTGCCAGGCCAGCCAGGCTGCCGGCAAACGCCAGCCCTCGCAGGCGAAGGCATTGAGAGGTTTTGTTTGGGCTTGGTCATTAGAGCGGTAATGAAGGTTTCTCGTGTGCGAGGGGAGCGCCGCAGAGGGCAAACAAGGCAGGGCCCCGCCGCCTCCAGCCTGGGGCTTGGGGTTTGGAGGCCGCCAGCGGGCTTTCACAGTTTGCAAAAGACGGGGGAAGATCGGAAGGCTCGGCCGTGTCGCGACTGTCGCGAGGGGGTGGGGGGCAGCGGGGAGGGGGAAGGAGAAGGAGGGAAGGGGAGGCTTTGCCCTGCTGCTCGCCCCCGGCGGCCGCGCTGCGGAGGGGCCGCGCCGGGCGGCGGTGCCACGGACAGGGCCGTGCCCCCGCCCGCCGGTAACGGTGCCGTTGCTGTGTCCCGGCAGGGGAGAAGCCCTTCAAGTGCGAGTTCGACGGCTGCGAGAGGAAGTTCGCCAACAGCAGCGACCGCAAGAAGCACTCCCACGTCCACACCTCCGACAAGCCCTACTACTGCAAGATCCGCGGCTGCGACAAGTCCTACACCCACCCCAGCTCCCTGCGGAAGCACATGAAGATCCACTGCAAGTCCCCGCCGCCCTCCCCGCCGCCCGGCTCCCAGGGCTACGCGGCGGCGGGGCCCCCCGACGGCCCGCTGCCCCCCGAGGCCGACCCGGCCGCCGAGCCGCCCCGCGGCCGCGCCGCCGCCCTCTCCCCGCCGGTCACCAACCTCAGCGAGTGGTACGTCTGCCAGGCCGGGGGGGCTCCCCGCCGGCCCCGCACCCCCTCCAGCCGCGACGCTTCCCCGGCCTCCGAGGGGGACGAGCCCCACAGGACCTCGGCGGGCAGAACCGCTCCCTAGGGCCGGGCCGAGCCGTGCCGAGCCGTGCCGTGCTGTGCCGGGCCGCGCCGCGCCGTGCCGTGCCGTGCCGAGCCGTGTTGTGCCGAGCCGTGTTGTGCCGAGCCGAGCCGAGCCGAGCCGAGCCGAGCCGAGCCGAGCCGTGTTGTGCCGAGCCGAGCCGAGCCGAGCCGAGCCGAGCCGAGCCGTCGGCGGTCCCGGCCCCGCCGCGCTGGCCCAGGCTGCAGCGGCAGCCGCCTGGCACGGGGGGCTGGCGTGGAAGTGCCATCAGGTTTGACTCGCGCTATTTATTCCGTGTACGAAACCCTATGGTGTTTGTACGGTAACTAATTTAATTAAAGAGACTCGGACCCTTTCCCCCCCCCCCCCCCCTTTTTCCTTTTTCCTTTTGGTAAGAAAAAGCATTAATAACGCCACGCTGGGCCATCTCCGCGACCCGAGCTGCACGCCTGTGCGGGGGGACAGTGCCAAGGGAGATGCCCGGCTCCCACCCTGCCCATGCCGTACTGCTCTTGACAAGAGAGAGGGACGGGGGAAGGCTGCGAGCTGGCAGAGCCCTGCGTCCCTGGAGTGGCTCTGAAAGGCTTTAGCTGCCACCCCAGCGCCTCCTCCTCAGCCTGGGTAAAGCCCCAGGTTTGCAGCGGCCTCCTGACTGTAAGGCAGCACCTGCTGAAGCTCCAGCCGGTCGAGGACAGGTTACGCATCCCTTAAAATGAAATGAAATAAATGCATTTTTTCCCCTCCCCTCTTGCAGTTCAGCTCCTTTGTAATTGTTGGCCTCTCTCCCGAGTCGTGGGGTCCCACCCGCACCCGGTGTTTTCTCCCCAGCCCTCTTTCTTTCTCCCTTAGCCGTAACCATGTGAAAACGATTTAGGGAAGGAAAGACAAAAGATGCAGCACTCCCTTACCGCTCCTCCATGGTTTGTACGCGTATGGCTCCTAAAACGTAGCCGGAGAATAAAAGAAACCCGCTGCTATTTGACAACTGCTATACTGTGATACATTTTGGTTTTTTCCTAAAAAAACCCATGAAAACTGACAGCGATTTTCCCTTTTCTCGGGGTTGGTATTATTATCATTACTACTCTCTTTATTTTATTTTTTTTTAAAGTTCGTCTCGCAGAGGAAGACTTCTAGCTCCCTCCAGCCCCCTGTGCCGTCAGCTTGTGTGTGTGGGAGCAGCTCCCTGGTCCCAGCAAGGGGCGGGGGGCGCGGGGATGGGGGGGGATTATTTTTTTATTGGGTTTTTTTGGTAAGAGATCTATATTTTGTAGGTTTATTTCCTCTCTCCAGCCGAGCCGCTGCCTGCGCGCACTCCTGCTTTTCACCATCCCCCTGCGGTGCCGGGCAGAGTCACCTGGGAGGAGGGGACCGGAGCTGCTGGGAAGGGAACGGGGGGTGGGGGAGCGGGCTGGGGTCGGGGTGCCCACCCCCCCGCACCCCCCGCACCCCCCCAGCCCCTCAGGGCTGCGGGGCGAGGGGGCACCCCGGCCCCTCGCCCGCCCGTGAGGAGCGGGGGGCAAATGCAGTCCAGAGCACTCGTTCCCCCTCCGAGAGGCCGAGAGGAGAGGCGGCAGCTCCCTCCCCTCCCCCCGGGCTTGTGGAAATGTGTTTTGTGTGCCGTGAATGGTGGATGTCGTCTTGTCATTGTTAATAACGTGTATGCGAACGCGATTATTTTGTACAGTCGAATTAATTTATTTTCTGACATCATCCTTTTTTTTCCCTCCTTTTTTTCTTGTTTTTTTTTTTTTTTTTTTTTTTCCCCCCCCCGGAAGAGTACAGAACACACCAAAGAATTCTCTTCTTCATTTTGGTGATAGAGTGTTGTTTATGATGCTGTGGTTTGTAAAAAAAAAAAAAAAAAATCATTATATTTTTCAGCTTACTTGAAGGAACGATGTAATGTGAAACAGACTCTTCCTGCATGTCCTCCGTGCGGTGTGTTGGTGCTGATATATATATATATAGTTCATAGAGATATTATATTATTAGTACAGTGCATGGTGCTGTCACTCTGGAAGCCTTTAAACGTTGTCTTCATATTGTTGTGCTGGATCTAAAGGAGCAGGCGTTACTTTAAAAACAAACAGAAAACTTGAATAGAAAATAATTTTTTAAAGTTCATTCGATTTGCTTTTTATTCGTTTTTCAAAGCCCACTTGAATAAGTAGAAAATAATAAAGTAAGGTATGGACTTTTTAAAGAATAATTTATGTAATGTAATCTTATTAGAGATATTTTGGTGCTGATTTATAAACGAACTTTTTAATTTATGCATTTTGTTCAACAACAGATTGCACTATACATTACTACATGGCAGGGTTTATAACTATGGCTCGGGGGGATATACCACTATTTTTATGTACTTGCTACACGTAGGGTCACACACTTGCCCACCAGTTTTATGACACATGATACCTCCTAAATAAAATAATACTCATTTCCATTTTTTCATCTCTGTAAACCCCATAAAAAGCAAACAAAAAAAATGATTATCATGCAAATGAATAAAAATTTTATTTCTATGTATTGCATGTGCCTTACTGACAGAGGAGGGGCAGAGGCAGACCAGACCCCCCCCGAGGGTCAGTAGGTAGAGCCAGATAAAGTCCTAGCCTCACAGCGCGGCAGGAGCAGCACCGGGAGATTTGGGGGCGGCTGAGATACCCCGGCTTTTCCCAGCGAAACGTGTGAGTACAAACGGTTCTCCTTCGGATTTACGCCTCGCTTTGCAGCCACGCAGAGGCAGGATGCTGCGGGCCGAGCCACCCCTGCCTCCCCCCGCGGCTGCAGGCTCCGCTCCCGCGGGTGCTTGCCCCTGGAAGTCAGCCGGGCTGATGGCGGGGGGGGGGGGGGGGGCGCAGGATTGGGGGGGTGCCTCCTCATGGTGGAGCAATTGGATGCTCTGCTGCTGGCTTCCATGCACAGGGGAAAGAGAGGGACAGACAGACAGACCGACAGACAGATAGGACACAGACAAAAGTCAGGCATTTACACGCACGATATTCTTCATCTCCCTCAAGGACAGCTAATCGAAGTATCAAATCCGATCAATTAAAAGGTTAATATTTCCGTTGGAAAAAAACCAAACCAACAAACCCCAAACCTTCCTGGCAGCCTCCTCTTACAGACACTGGTGAGTTAAATAGCACGAGACTTCGGCAGAAGACATAGTGGCAAACCTGTAGGCCAGAAGATTATTCTGAAATACAGAGTCAGGTCGGGCGAGAAATAACGCCAGGAGATCACGGGAATGGGGAAAAAAAAAAGAAAAGTTTTCAGGAGCTGAGTAAGGGCACACGTTTCCGTCTTCGAGAGAGAAAACCGGAGTGAAACCCGCTGTTGGAAAGATTCCGGGCACAGTCGCGTGTCAGCATCCTCCAGGATTATTTCCTTCTTTTTTTTGCCTTTTATTTTAAAAAATAAAATAAAATAAATACAACTAGCCCAGGATGATTCCCCGCCCCCCCCCCGTAATTTACCAGCGCTCGAAAATGACTGGTCAAAATGTCAAGAACAGTTTCACCAAAAGGTTAGAGTGTTTTTTGAGTCAGTTTTGTTAAATGTGGTAAAGGTGAAACAGGTTGCAAAGAGTTGTTTCAAGCAGAATGACAATAACCAACATACGAAGCAGAAAAACACTCATAAATGAGGGCTCCAATCAATGGGAAAACTTATAGCTCCCTAATGAAGTTTCTTGTGAAAAGGAGGGCGACACAAAGCCACCGAGACATGAATCATTCATGGGAAATATAAAAGATAAAAGATATCTGACAATGAGCAGAACCTTGTATAGAGTGTCTAAAACAAGTTTCCCCTTCTTATTTTCTGCTCCCCCCCCCAGCCTCCCTCTCCTAGTGTTCCCTGCCCGCCCTATAGAGTTAACATTGACCAGTGCACGTCCTGCCCCACTTCAAAGTAATTTAGCCCAGAACGGAAGGCTTGGCGCTTGGACAATCTTCATGGTGTGTTAAGATTTCTATGGCAATTGGCAAGCAAGACGTTCCCATCTGAATATGGCTCAAAGAAAGCCACTTATTGACACCGAGTTGGCCATCATCAAAGACTTCATCTTTTCCTAGGCGAAACGTGGTCCGAGCAAACACTGTTTAAATCATCCACCTTTGTAGTCGGGGCTGGGAGACATCTCGCCACACACTACTGCTGGCGCTCGGCCCTTTCAAGGCTCCAGCGGCGGCACCCGAGTTTGAAGGGGCTAAGAAATTTCGGGAGTGTGGGAAATGGCGTCGCGGGGGGGGATGGATAGGCGGGGGGGCTCCCGGCACAGAGCCGCGGGGCTGCGCCCCCCAAGGCACCCACCGCGGGCGGGGGGTGCGGGGCGCAGGGGGGCCCCGGGCGGGGCAAGCCGCTGCTTTGCTTTTCGGGGGGCGGCGCGGGAGAACCAAGGGGTTTCAGGGTTTTTCTCCGCGTGTTTCGGGCTGCTAGAGATGTCGCCGGGGAGGTGCAAGGCGCTGGGAAGGATGGGCTGCCAGCCCCCCCTCGGGAAAATATTTCCAGGTAGGGCAGACCAGGAGGGGTCAGAGAGTGTGCTGGCACGCACCCTCACACTCGCACACGCACACACTCGCACTCGCACACACTCACACTCACACACACGCTCCCCCCCGGCTCGGACACCCAAACCCCGGCGGGGCGCTGCCCCCGCTCCCCCCGCACCCCGCGTACCGCCGGCACACACAACCACGCTCCCGCATTCACACCCACACCACGCAAGTGCCTAATCAGGCAGGGAGAAGTTCAAAGGCAGGTTCTTTGAAATTCAAACTACTGCTTTTATGGTACATCAACATGGAGCGTTAGGATTGCTATGGCAATGAGCGCAGCAAAAGCAAGCTGCATTTAAAATAGTCCACCTCGATTCGAGACACTCTATTAAGATACAGTTGCATTGACCTTTAGTTTCATGCCGTGTTAGCGCAGTCAATTTTCACTTCATCAGAACGTCTCATATTTTTTTGGCCTCTCTCCCACCCCCCTCCCCTCCCCTGTTTCGGGCCCCCCTCCCCAACTTCAGCAGATAAACAAACAAACAAATAAGCGGGGAAGAAGCTCCATCCCCAGATCTTCTCCTCCTCCTCTGCCCCCCTCTTTTTTTTCCCCCCACCTAAGCACTTTTATTTGCCGAGCGATTGTTCTTTGTTTATTTAATACAAGTACTGCGTGAATGGTGAAAAATAAACACGATGAAAAATAACCAAACAGATGATTCCGCCAAGTGAAAAAGCCCGGACTTAATAAAAGTGCGAAGCAGTCACCGTTGAATGAGAAATCCTTTGAAGTGGAACTTATTATAGGAAGAATACTTTTTGGTTTCCCTAACGACGCTGCTGAATTGAAAGGGCTCGCCTTTGTCAACGATTTGTTCTCCTTTGCCGGGATGCCCGCAGAAATTACTTACATGGGCTGCCTTAACATGCAGCCTGCAAATCAGTAACTTCCCAGCTCAGACTCGCAGACGCCGCTCTCCTCGGGACAAAAAGAAGTCAGGAGGAAAACACCCCAACCTTTCACTCAGCCTCTGATTTTGGGGGGGCGGAGGGCGAAAAGGGGTTTGGGGACGAGGGGGAAGGCGGCTGTATCCCCCGGCCCCGGCCCCGGCCCCGGCCCCCGCCCCGCCCGGCGGCAGGCACCCGGAGCGGGACCGCTCCTCCGCCCCGCTCCGCCCCGCTCCGCTCCGCTCCGCTCCGTCCCGGCCCCGGCCCCGGCGGAGCTCCGCCGGCAGCGCCGCGCCTCTCCTTCCCCACCCCCGCTCCCCCTTTTTTCTCCTCTGCCGAGCGATTTTCCCAGGCAGAGACATATTTAATAAGGGTCGTTTATTACGGAGGCGCTTTGAAGGGTCGCCCCTGAAGCCCTGTGTCCATTAAAAACATGGAGGTGACATTTAAACCTCGTTTTAAAGGAGCTCTGGGGTAGTTCAATGAAAGGCAACTCGTTTGTCTTATGAGCTTGGAAACAACCTCCCTTCTTCTCCTTTTGACCACATGGCATAACTCAAAAACAATAGTTCAAAAGTAAAATGGCATCGTGGTGTTCAGCCTCAGACAGGCACCCATCTAGCAGGAGAGAAAAGGGATAGTCCGTAACACAATGTGCTTTTTGTGTCCGACTCTGTCACAAGGATTTCGTTGTTTGCTTTAGAGGCTGCGCCTGTTATACTTTCTTGAAAGTGCTTGTGTTAAACAAGAGTTATAAGTCATCCAAAACAACAAACATTTTGATTTTCTTTGCCTAAAGGGTTTTCCCTGGCCATGGGCACCGTGAAAAAATAATGTACTTGCTGAGAAAGGAGCACCAGTAGTAGCATTACAAGCACAGTGCATTAAATATTGAATGACACGAGGGAAAAAAAAGAGCTTGTCGAGGGGCACTCAGCCTTAAAGTCTTTCTTCAACTTTGTCTTCAGTGCCTGTTGGACTATTTAAGATGGTGTTAATTAAGGGCTGCATCTGATTCCACTAGCCCCCAGCTTTGTCTCTTTGCCGCGCTCCCCTCAATAGCCCCTCGCCGCCGCCAGCTCTCCCCACACGTCGGTTCAGCGGTGCATGTGTCACTTCGCGTTTCCAGGCTGAAGAGAAACCCGGATCGTGCGTTAAGGGCAGCGGGGAGATACTCATCAAGGGGTGCTGCAGGGCCGGCAGGGGCCGGCGGCAGGGCAGGGCAGGGCCGGGCAGGGCCGGGCCGGGCCGGGGCAGGAGGAGGCTGCGGCGGCCGGGGCCGGGGCCGGGGCCGGGCGGCGGGCAGCGGAGCGGGGGCACCGCGCCGGGGTGAGAGCCTGTTTGCACATCGCCAACAGCCTGTTTGGCAAACAAGAGGCGGGCGAGCTTCATTTGTTTCAAATTAATCGTTTTCCACCAAAAAAAAACCCCAAACAAAAGAAAGAATAAAACCCCCCAACCTTCCCCAAAATCCTGCAAAGGAACAGGAGGAGCCGCCTCAGGTCCCGCGGCCGCCCCGTGTGCGAGCCCACGCGTGCCCGCGTGGGAAACCGTGGTGTGTGCCTGTGCACCTTCCCGCCTGTACCCCGGCCGCACGCAGGCAGCTGCTGGCGCTTGCGTTTGCGGTCCCCCTAAATGCGCCCGGCCCCGCGTGGGACAGCCCCGACTGCGCGCCGGGCAGCGGGGTGGGCGAGGGCAGAGCCCCCGGCAGCCACGGGGGGGGACGACACCCAGGCTTGGGGACAACCGGCGGGGCACCTCGTCCCGCGTTTGCCTTCCCGAATTTAGGGACTCGCTGCTCCCCCCTCCGCGGGGGGAGGATTTCGGGGAGAAGCCTTTCCCGGGCCCCGTCCCTGCGCCCCTGCCCCGGCCGCTCCCACCGTCGGGGGCGCTGCCCGAGCCCCGGTGGGGCGGCCCGGTCCCCCCAAAGCGCTGGAGGCCGAGAGGGGCTTTGCCCGTGGGGGGCATCGCCTCCGCGCTCAGCAAATGCCAACAACGGGGGCGCAAATTGGGGGGCGGCTCCGCTTTTCCCCCCGACTCGTTTGCAACCCGCCAAAGGCACCGGGCGCTAAAAGCAAGGGGGCGCAGAGGGTCCTTTGGCAGGTGGAGGGGGGCGGGATGCCCCCGCTGCCCCCAAAGCGCCCTCAGAGCTGGGGTCGGGTTAGGGGCCCCCCTAAATGGGGGGAGCGGGGGCGTGGGGCCACCTCCGCTCTGTCCTGCCCGAGGGGCGAGGGGGGCAGAGCCGAGCGTGGGGCTGGGAAATCCAATAGCCGGATTTTCTTCTTTTTCTTTTTTTTTTAGTGTCTGCGTTCCCCCTCTCCTCCTCCTCCTCCTTTCACACGGCGAGCCCGTCTAAAGCGCTCCAACTGGCCTTTCAAACAAGAAAACCCTTCAAGGAAAAATGGGCACGCATCCCCTTCCAGGCACCTTGCCAAAATCTCCCAAGCACCCTACCTGGCATCCCAGCTTAAGTTTCTTCAAGAAGTGTGTGTGTGTGTGTGTGTGTGTGTGAGTGTGCGGGGGGGGTCGGGGCCGGGGGGTGGAATTACAGCCGCCCTGTAGTGGTAGACACAAGTTCAGAGCTCCACTTCCCCCCTCTTTAATTAGGCTGGGGAGAGCCGCGGAGGCGCCTGGTTGAGGTGCAGGCGAGGCGGCCGGGCCGAGCGAGTGAGTACCCAGCGCAGCCCCGACGGGACGGTGATGGGCGCCCGGGGAGAGAGGGGGGGAGCGCCGCACCGGGGGGCTCCGAGCCGGGGGGGAGGGGGCGAGCAGCCGCCCCCCCGGAGGAGTGGATGCGGGGTGGGAGCAGTGGGCCGGGGGGGTGCCAGGGGGACTCGCCTCCCCAGACTTGCGGTGCGGGCCGCTGGGCGAGCTTGGGGAGTCCAGTGGCGGTGCTGCAGAAGTCAGCCCGAGCCAGCTGTGACTTCACCTATTAGCCCCGATGTCTTTCCGAGGAGACTGGCGGAGTTAAACATCCCACAATGGGCGCTCTGGGGCGTCTCCAGCCTGACCTCTACCCGGTTTTAATAGTTTCATAGGAACTTCATTAAATCAATTACTTAGTGAGCACATCATCATTTATTTGTAATTAGCACTGAAGAGCTTGATTTTTGCAGCAGCCCGCAGCCCGGTTCCCAGCGGGGTTGGCCATGTACTACAAGCACTTTTGTTTGCTGTGTGTGTTGACTCGTGGTATTATTCGGCCGCCACAATAAAAGTGTAATCTTCACGTCTTAATCTAGCGTTCAGGGGGGAAAGGAAAACAAACACGGCGCGGACGAGGCCCCGGTTCCCCGGCGCCCCCCCCCCCCCCCGCCCGGGGCCGCCGGCCCCGCTGCGGGCCGCCGGGCTCGGGGCGGCGGCGGCTCCCGGGGCGTGCGGCCGGGAGGAGGGCGGAGGGGCGGGAGGGCGGGACGGGGACGGGGGGCGGGGCCGAGGTGGGGGAAAGGGAAGGGGAAAGGGAGGAAATGGGTCATCCGCAGCCAGGACCAAGGGGAGCGGCTCGGTGACTTGAAGGGCATGAAATAAGGGCTGCGGCCGCGACTCGGCCGCCCGGAGCCGGGCAGGGCGCGGGTGTGCGTGTGCCTGTGCGTGGGTGTGTGGGGGGGAGCAGCGGGGCTCGGCGCTGCAGGAGGCTGGGGGGCAGCAAGGAGGCCTTCGTTTCGGGGAAAGGAATGGGTAGGGGCAGGGCAAACCGCCCTGGACGGGGGGGAGGAGGCATGACCCCCATCCCAAACAGCCAGGCCTCCTCGCTTCTTCCCGTAGCCAGCACCTTGCTGTCGCGGCCCTCCACGGGGCGGCGGCTCCACGCGTGGGGCGCCCCACGGCTGCCCCCAGGCGACAGCCCCAGCCCCTTTCTCCCACCGCAGAGGCCGGCCGCAGCAGCATCGCTGCGCGCCCAGGCGGGGCCCTTTGCCGGGCCTGCCGGCGCGGTGAGGGGCGGGCAGCCCCGGGGGGAGAGGGGCTTTGCAGCCCCCCCGGGCTGGGCTGGCTCCCTGCGCAGCGCCCGCCAGGCGGGCTGGGGCTTGGGGAGCGGGGACGGTTTTTGGGGTGTCTGTCCGTCGCCCGCTCCTCCGGGTTAGGGCGGGGGGGGGCTGAAGTCCCGTTAGAGGCGACAGCACACCTGCAAGCTGCCGGGCTCACCCGCCCCACGCGCGGCCAGTCGCGGGTGGGCAGCGGAGCAGGGACCCACGGGGGCAGGGACAAACCCAAGGCCGAGGGGGCGGGTAGGGCTGTAATAGCCCTATGTGGAGAGAGTACCGCGTCTCGGCCCTGGCGACACCCCCACTCCTGGTCCTCGGGCGCTGCCCACGTTTCGGCTATCCACCTGCGGAGGGGCTCCCCCACCCCTCCGCCCCACTGCCGGCCCGGCCCTTCCCCACGGAAACCCGCCGAGGTGAACGGGACGAGCAGCCCCGCCGCTACTTGCCCGGGCCGGCTCCTCCCGGCCGTGGGGGGCCCGATCCTTAATTTCCATCCTCGTCGCGGCGGGAGCCCGGGCCCGGGGCAAGGCAGGTGCAAGGGAGGGTGCAGATGGCACCCGCGGCGGAGCCGCCCCTCACCGCGCCGTCGGGCCCCTCGTCGGGGGCGGCGGGTCTCCGTCGGCCCCGGGCCGGGCCGTGGGGGAGCGGGTCACGGAGTCCCCCAGCTGCAAGGGCCGACGAGGCGGGACCGGTGGTTTTGGCAGGGCTGGGGCCGCCGTGCATCCACCGCCACCCCGGAGCCGGGGCACGGCAGAGCCGCCGGGGCGGCTGCGAGGCCGTTCGGACACGGGTGATGAAACACGCGGGGGGGGGGGGACGGAAAACGCGCAAGTGCCGAGGGTTTTGGTGGGTTCCCAAATTCACAGAAATAGCGGGGAAAAAAAAAAAAAAGTTAGCCGGGGCTCGGAGGGGGGAGAAGTGCTTTACTTGCGCGGAGCAGCCGGGACGCGGCGTGGTTTTAATTGCTACGTATTGTTAATATTAAAGCGCTTACGCGAGTGTATCACACATATCCAATCTCTCCTGGTCGAAACCAGCCGCCCGGAAAGCCGAGCAGGGCGGGTTTGGCCCCGAAGCTGGGATAAATGGGAGTTTGTCCGCCGTGGCACCGGGCAGGCGGCGAGCGGAGGCTGCGCGGCCGCGGAGGTTGCGCGGCGGCGGAGAGCGCTTCCAGCTCAGCAGGGCAGGAGAGAGTGCCCTCCCTCGCTTCTTGCCGGGCAGGAGAAAGTGAGCAGAGCCCAGTCCCCAAAAGTTAAAAAAGGAAAAGGCATTACATTTTTTGGGAGGGTCTGTTACCACCCCCACCCCACCCCCCGGCTGGGAGCTGGGAGAGCGGTGCCCGGCCCTGCCCCAGGACGGGCGGCCAAGTCCGGGGTGCTCCTGCCCCCCCCCCCCCCCCCCCGCTCCGGAGCAACTTCGTCCACGGACAGTGCCCACGCAGAACCGCGGAGTCGGAACGTTTTCGTGGGGCGTTATTTTTAGGGCGTGGGAATGGAAACGGTGGGGCAGCCCTGGGCTTTGCACAGCCGGGGAGGTGCGGGGGAGAAGGCTGGGCTGGCTGCGAGCCGGGGGAGTCAGCATGTCGAATCCCGTGGGAGACACGAATTGCTCGTGGGTGGCGGGAGAAAGAAAGAAGGACCCCACGGTGTGTGTGTTACCCCAACCCAGAGCCTGAATTTGCCGGAGAGCCGCCCTGGTGCGCGCTCTCGGTGTGCGCGGCCCCGAGGAGCGGAGGTGGGCAGCGGCACCTGCCCGTGGCCAGGAGCGGGTCCTGCCCCTGCCCGTGGCCGTGGGGTTTTATGGAACCGGGGGCAGGTGTAAAACACACCCAGCCCGGACGTGTCTTACAGCCCAAACCCCGTTTGGGTGGGTGGGGGGCGCTGCCGCGGTCCCGAGACCCCGCGGGGGAGTGTCACGGGGGGATCCCCGGGGCGCCGCGGGCGGTGCCCGTGGGGGGCGGCTCAGCCCCCCCGACCCCCGGCTCCGGCTCCCGCTGCCCGTCCTGCCCGGCCACGAGTGTTCCTGCCCGTCCCTGCTCGTGCCTGCCTGTGCTTATCCGTCCTGCCCGTGCCTGCCCTCCCTGCCCGTTCTGCGTGTTCCTGCTTCTCCTGCCTGTCCCTGCCTGCCCTGCCGGCACCTCCCCGGCGTGCCCTCTCGGAGCAGCAACCCGTCAGCCTCTGGAGCTGGTGCTGTTGATGGCTGGCAGGGAGTTAATATGCATTTATTGGAGCCTGCACCCTCTCGCAGCCGACCCTTTCATCTCCAATAAGGAGGAGGAAAGCTGCCTCCCGTGGGAAATGGGTGAGGAAAGGAGGTTCGACAGGACAAACCCAGTCAGCTCTCCCCTCTCCTAAATCTGGAAGGGGCTCCCCAGACACCCACCATCACCAACCGGGATGGCAGATAGTGGTTGAAAGTTGGGGCTCTGCTACAAAATATTTTACAGCAGCTGTTTAACGTTCCCCTACCCAGTTATTAAACATGAACGGGAGTAAATGAAAATGGCAAAGTAAAATGAAATAAAACCCCTCTTTTCATTCTGCTAAGAGACAACACCTAATTAAGGAATATTTGAATCCCACAAAAATGCAGGCTCTCCGTGGTGACATAAAACTTCTCTTTTAAAACCATAACCAAACACAAACGAACACAATCCAGCCCAGGCTTAGGCACAGCTGTGGTCCCAGCCCCAGCTCGCTGAGGGCCAGGGCAGGCCAGGGGTAGGGGCTTGCTGCCTTGGCTTTAGCCCAGCCCACAGGTGCCTTCCTTTAGGCTTTTATGTTCTCATTTCTTGCAGAGCAGGGAGGCAGGCTTGGCCCAGAGCAGCTTTTCAGGTTCCAAATTTGCTCGTGGAGAGCCAGGGCAGCACCAGCGGCTGGCTTTGACGGCCGTGCCCAAGAGTGCCTAACTGTTGGGGACAGCCCTTGGATCTTTTTTTCCCCTCTCCTCTAGCACAGGAAAAAAGTCTCCCTTGAATCTGTTCATCATGCAGTCCCTGGGAACCTTGCATTATTTTATGTTGTGCCATCAGCCGACCCAGAGCTCAGAGCAATCTGCCTAGGATTTTACCAAGATCTTCCTCCCTGTCCCCATTTACTTCATCAGAACTTATGTTTCTATTCTCCAGTTGGCAATGTTTGTATGCCAGATGTGTTTGCCATTTGGTGCATGCTGCAGAGGTCAGAGAAATATAACCCAGGAGTGCGCTTAACCCGCCCCGATGGCTGGGAGCGTACCTGTGGGGTTTGACGCTTGCAGGTGGCACCTGGGACCTTCCCAGGGGTATGAGCCTGCCAGGCAGTGCTCGGAGGTGAAGCTTTGCGCTGGGTGCATGCAATCCCGCACCAGGCTGCTCTTAAGCAGAAAGCAGGGGGAATGAGAAGATCTTAAGCCCAAATACGCACACAATACGGGCACAGAGCTCTTCCAGTGGGGTAGCGAAGCAGGGAGGCGAATAGGCCCAGTTCCCCAAGACATTTGTGCGCTGGTGAGCTAAGGATTTAGCAGCTTTTTATAGTCATTTAAATGGAGCTACATTTGTTGTTTTGTAAGCCACCATAAAGCACGAGTTTATCTGCCTCTCGGCTGTTGCAGTTCTGCTTTGTGTCCTCCCCAAGGAAAGACCATTTCTGCAATTGCAACCAAAAACCCGCTACACACAGATAACACATGCACGTACACACACCTGGCTCCCAACCCTCCCCTCCACATGGACACTGATCTCATCCAAATACCCTCAGATCATGCTCATTAGGAGAGTAAAATCCACAGGGATTTTTCCAGGATATAGGGGAAAGAAAAACCAACCTTGAAAGGAAGGTGATGCTGCTGGCATTCAGCCGCCTTCTCCCTTGAGCTCTCCAAGGACACAACCAACCCCTTGTCCCCGTGCAGAGCCCAGGGCGCAGGGTGACAGCAAGGTCCCCGTTAATGGCAGGTGTGGCTTTATATGAATGGCCTGTTTTGTAGTGTTTGCTTGCTTTTTATTACTTTGCCACTGAAGAAGCAGAGTCCCAAGTTTCCTAGGAGTCAAGGAATTGCTCCCTCCCTTTCTCAGCTGCCCGTCTTGTGAGGCACTAAGAATTTTACAATGCCCATTTATTGGATCTAAATCAAATTAAAAGTGGGGAGTGGAGGTGGAGGATTTTATTTAAAAAAATTGCTCGGAGCTTCAGAAAAGATGGGGCCAAATCATGCTTTCCTGCCTGGGTTAAGCTTATCTTACCTGCTGCCCTGCCAGAAGCATCACTTGCAGCTTCCCCTCTCCCCAAAGGACCTGTGGGTCTGACAAACCGGCAGGGACAGGAGTGGGGAGGAACACATGTCCCATCCTCTGGCTGGGCAGGGACAGAGCCAGCCCAGATGTGGGGCTGGAAAGGGTAATGCTGAAAGGCCATGGACGTGCAGAGAGCCCATGCTAGTCCCCAGGCACCCCCGTGACCTCCCCAGGGGAGAGGGACGTGCACCTTTTGTGTACTGCCTTCTGTCTACTCCTTCGAGGAGGGCCACCTTCACCTCCTGAGAAAAAGACCCCCACCTATACCCTTGCACCCCTGGGGCAATACCCATGATCTGGCACGGCGTGACACCTTCGAGCTCGGGATCCCCCACGCCGACATGAAGCCCCCGACTCTCAGAGGGCAGCAGTATCTTGCTGGGCTGGCATGGGGCCCTGGTGCTCCCCAGTGACAACAGGGATGGATATGTGGGCTGCCGGTGACATGGATGTGCAGGCTTGTCCGTGGCTGCCAGCTCTGGGAGCGAGCATAGATCAGCGCTGGCAGAGGGTGCTTGATTGATGGCTGGGTATTACGGGGGGCTACGGTAGATGTGTTGTGCCAACTTCAGTGTACCCGGTCCAGAAAGCCAGGGATTATATCAAAATGGCAGCTTACAACTATGCCTAAATAAAGGTGCTTGCTTACAAGCACAGTGAACCCAGCCATTTCCTAATGCCAGCTCTAGATTTGCTTTCCACATTTGCATCTGTGGCTCGTCTGAGCTCTGCACATTGGGGAATTTAAAAACAATCATTCGTATTTTCTTCCTTGTTTCTGAATGAACCAGGCTCCTGCAGAAAAATAGCAGGGGGGAATATATTTCTGTTCAGGGATATAGCATTCTAGTCAAGGCATTTGGAGAGTAAAAGCGTAAATGTATAAAGCTGCGAAGAGATAATACACGGGGAAATGATTTTTAAAATACAGAGGTAAAACCAGGATTACACTTTTCCAGAAGCAATTTGTAGACTACGCGGCAATAAGAATTGGCACAGCAAGTGCGAAACTTGGATATACATATATAGATGCTATAGGGTTCCTTTACCCACCATTTAGAACAAATGATTAAGGTCACAACATTACGGTGTGCAAACACTAAGGTGTGCATACATGCACACTCACACTCACAGACACGCATGTGCACGCACATGTCTTTACAACTAACGCTGCATGATTATTCTTTTGTTTTCAGAAGATTTTGAAATTTTGAAGCGCTCTGATAATTTACACTTACCTATAAGGTCTCAACCGTTGGGGTGGCACCTGGTTCATTTCTTGGTGATGCTGGTGTCAATAATTTATTTAAATGACCAGAGGGGACGTGCTATGCATTAATGATTACTTATGCTCTCTATACATATTCAGATTTTCACTCCTGAGACTGTGCAGGTTCAGTTTGCCAAGAGACGCTGCTGTCTCTCCAGCAGGTGTTACTGACTGAGGCGGCGTTAAAGCAGCAAGCGGGGCGATGGGAGGGTACGTCCCACAGCCGGGGAGGATCATATACTAAACTCCAGGAAAGCTGAAATACGCTCCGGATGTTATCTTGCAATCAAAGATTATTTAAACCTCAAGTCTGCCTTTGAGCGCAGAGATTATAACGGCATCTATTACATTTCAGAGCCAAATCTGCGTTGCCAGGTTATAAACTCGCATTTCTGTCATGGTCCAGTTGCTGCTGGCTAACCATCTCTTCAGCCACCAGCACTACATTTTTAAGGGATGCTTTGGGAAATGCAGGACTTGGGAGGAACCGGGGGTGCTAGGGAGTCGGTCTGGTTCATGACTGCCTCTCTTTTTGTAGCACGGGAGGGAGTGCCAGGCCCACGGCATCGTCAGCTCGGAGGAGGTGAGGGAAGCACAGACAGAATTACTAACCACATCTCCCTCCACGACAAACTTGTTTCCCTTGTAAGAGGTGAGATGCCTCTTCAAAGCACAAAGGAGAGAGGATAACTGGCAGGAGGGGCTCTGCTTGTGCATGCAGAGATTCCCCCCCTCCTTCCCCGAGGTCTAGTTTTTGTGGTGGTGGCTGCCTTTGAAAGGCAGTAATGAGGTAGGAAATGTTCACACTCCTCCTGACGTCAAAGGGGTTCAGAGCAGGATTGATGCTGGACGGCTGGAAAGAGAAAGTCCGAAACGAGAGCAGTATTTGGCGGTAGTGTAGACCGAAGTGGCTTTTTTTTTGGTTGTACATGTGCAAATCACTTGATATATGTGCCTACACGGACACGGACTGAAAGCACAGCAGGATCATTTAAAGAACTTCTTCCTAAATGACACTTCTTGTGGCTGATCACCGTTGTGCAAACTTGGTTATCCTTCCTTGCGAAAGCCTATCTTCTTTTGGGTCTCTTTGGGACAATATTAAATTTTAATTGAGAATATGGATTTCTAACTCGGCTAATCCTAACAGTGCCCTTAAGACAAACCAACATGACACTGGTAGGAAGAAATAATTCCCTTAGTGGAAGCTGGAAGGTGTTTTTTTCTCTCCTGTGTCAGAGAAATAAAAATCTTCTCCCAAATCTGCTCCAAGAGGCACAGTCTATGCATGGGGCGGGGAGCTGGGACCCATAACCACTCATCCCGGCTCTGACAGACACCCTTGGTGGCAAATCTCCCCAACCTCCCTTTCAACACCTGTAAAATGGAGATAATGAGAACGACATCCTCCCTTCCTCGGGGTTCGATGCATTAACTAGTGCGTGCCAAGCTGTCGGAGGCTGGTCCCGCAGGCATGCCTGTGTACAACCAGCTCGCCCCCCAATCTCCGCGCTGGTATTTTGCTGCCATTTGGTTGGCATAAATATCCCACAACAGCGTAGTGCTCCAGACTATCATGGGCAGGCATGTAGCAGTCATCCTTTGTTTTCTTTAAACGATTTCAAGCACCAAATAACATCTCTTTTCCCGGAGCTGCAGGCAAACCATTTGGCCTCCTGGCAAACAGCTTTCCTAGTCCTCCTGAGCCCGCTGCCATTTGCCGGGTAGGCTCACGTTGCATTTTCTGCCTCTTCCTCTCAAAATGTTTCTCTCGAGGGGGGGGGATGCTCTCATTTTATTTTATTTCATTTTTCGAGTCCCAGAGCTAGCAGAAAATAGCTACCTCTGAACAAGCACGGCTGGTATAGAGCAATGGCCGTGGTGGGGATGCTTCCCGGCTGCATGGGCTGTGCACCTGTCTTGTTTAAGATCGGCGTTAGAAAGAAAGCGGCACTTTTGGAGGCTTTTTCATAAAGCACCCAGCAGACCCTGGCATGAAATGACAAGAGATCTGGGAAACACCTAAACGGCACTTGAAAGTGCATTTTTTTGTCCTTGGAGAGATTTTTAAAAAACTTTTCTATATTGATGAACTGTTAAGGAGCGAACCGGAGAGACGCATTTCTGATTTTCAAGCTGAAACACAGCACAACGACTCACACTATGGCCGTAATAAAGGCAGGCAGGTGAAAAAAGAAAGGGGAAAGAAAGGGGAAAAGAGATGCTTGCTCAGCTCCCTCTTCCACACATTCAGCATCGTGTCCGTGACCAAGCAAGCTGCTGCCTCTGCCGCGCGGCTGCCACCACAGTGGCCCGCAGTGTCAAGGGGAAACTGTCCAGCAGTGGCCACCCCGTCCCCACCGCAGCCACGGATACCAGCCCCGGCCGCCCAGGACAGCCCGCACCGATGGTTACCACCACCTCTGCTGCAAAACACCAAGCAGAGCCACCGTAATAATAACAAAAGCTGCTCTCCCCATTGCATCAATAAAGTACTTTTTTTTCTCATCTTCCCCGAGAAAGCCATGTATGAAATCGTGGCAGAGAGGGCTCAGGCCACACGGAGGACTGGAATTCAAGAGACGTAAATCCTACATCCACCTCTTGTCCTGTTACTCCAGCTTGGAGAAATCACATTGCCTCTCTCCCTCTTTAACCTCCTGTTTTTTAGATAAGGCTTGTTCTTGCTTCTACCATAGGTAGAACCAAGGGGGCTCCCAATTCACTGTGGTAGTAGTAGTAGCAGTAGTAGTAAAAATAGTAATTATAATTATATTAAGAGACTGGGCTGTAGCCAATACAAAATCCCTTTTCACACATTTCTATTTAGATGTAATCCATAAAACTGCATTTTTATGTCAACACATTGGCAATGCAATAACCCTGTAGTGGAGGCTGGAATAGGCATAGGCATAGCTGCATGCATATTTATTTTATATCAGCTCATTTTTACATGAGTGTGTGTATAATTACATGGCACGTAAGAATTTATTCTCCTGTGTTCACTGGGATATACATACATAGCAGTGTGCCATTTACACAGCAAATGTTAAATGACTTCAGTTTGTTATTCTAGGTGGTGCGCAGGTAGCCTAACCTTTTTTGATCAGCTGCAAGCCGGTCTAACTCTTTTATGGCACCAGAGGGGATCACCAGGCTTATAACTTCACAGAGGCAAGGAATTGGCCCTTGCCACTTGTAGCTTCAAAAAAAAATTAGACTAATTGCATGAGGTGCTACCACTTCCCTCCTCTGATCTGGCATCTCCCGTAGCAGCAGATTGTCTCTCTGGCTCGTCCAACCCTGGAGTCAGGCGGTTGTCAAGAACTGACTTTTTCCCCTCTGGTATTTTGGCTCTAGGTCTCTGGGTTGGAGGCCACAGTTTTCCGCACCTGCTAATAATTTTTTAACAGATGCTAGAAAGGAAAATTTCCAAATAGAGCAGATACAATCTGCTGTAGCCTGGGTCAAGCATGGACCACAGGGTTCATTTGCCCTAGAGATGGGGGGTGAACGATGTCCATCGTTTTAGCAAAAATGCTGTCTTCCTTGAAGATGATGGTCAACGTTGCGCCTTTGCTGCAGAGGGGAAGCATGCTGTGTGCAAGCTCTCCTCTTTCTGCTGTAACACCAACTGGCTCCGCCATCAGTACGGGTAGGAGGAATCCACACTGCCAAGAATGATAATTTGCATTTTTTCAGACAAACTTTTATTTAAAATCCAAAGGAAACATTGAACTGATTCAATACATGCAGGTTCAAGTTGCAGTACTGCCACGGGAAGAATTCAGAAGCTCTGTTCCTCGCAGAGATCAAGTCTAAAACAAGCCTTGACATAAAACCCCACTTCAGCATTTCTGGCAGCTCTCTGTCCCACAACTTCCACCACCCTTTGCTAAGCAAGTCCCCTGCCCCCTTCCCTCTGTTTTTCTTGTGATAGTGCGTGTATTTTAATCCACTATAACCATTTGTTCTCATAGCCTTCCCTGGTCAGCAGGAAGTAATGGGACCTCCGAACGGCTCTTGAGAGGCAAGGGAAATAAATAAAAGACAAGGAAATTGAAACAATAACAACGAACATACCATCCAGGGCAGGTTTCCATTAGGCTCAAGAGGCAAATGACAACAGGCGTAGAAGGCTGTAGATGAGACAAAATGTCTCATAAGGTTTTGTCACTCTCTCATGGCACTGGCTAGATATAAATACTCCTTTTTGTCTTTCTCCTGGGTCCTAAGCTGACACAAAGCCCAGGAGACCAAAAAAACTCCAAAAGACCCAAAAACCCCAGGAGGACAGGTGACGGGCGCACATGCTTTTTCCCTGTCTTGCATTCAGAAGTTACCTTTAAGCTCTCTTTCACAAATTAATTACTTTCAAACATACCCATCATAGGGTCAGAGCCTGAAGGTGAAATCAGAGAGTCCAGGTGAATGTTATTCCCCTCCTCCCCTTTTGTTTTTTCCTGCTTGCAATACTCCTTTTCAAGTTTGGAAATTAAAGTTATTTTCCTGCCAATGTTTTCTGCGTCCATGTGGCAAACAGTTCTCTTTCCAGTGGAGCAGGAGCCAACATGGCTGCCTCGAGCGTGCATCGGTTTTGTGTATCCTGTCAACTCTTTCCTAGACAAAGTGAACAGTCCTGAGATCTGTTCTGCCTCCCCCTAATCCACTTGTGTGTCACCCCTCAGTTTTAGTACATCATGCATGAACCTGAGGGAAAGTACTGGCTATTTATTTTTCTCAAAAATACAATTTTGAGGACATTGCTCATGTTATCTTAACTATGAAATCTTTCCCAACTTTTCCCTGCACCTTTTCAAGCCTGGATATACTAAAAAATGTGACTTAACACCGAAAGCATGGACTTCCACATGATTGTGTCTTGGTGACTACTCGTCTTATTTGCTCAGGTCACCGATAAATGGATAGTTTGTCCTAATTGTTAGTTTTGCACAGTTTTCGTAAAGATCCTGGTCAACGGCCTGGGGTATCTCCTTGTCCTTCATAGACGGAGGAGGTGAGTGGGCTGTAGGAGTACATTGGTGGTGTCAGTGCATGCCTGGCTTGCTCTTCTCCTTTTTGTTAGGCATCCAGCACATGCACCCTTGGAGATAGGATTCCTGGCTTGATGGCTGCTATCCATCCTGAACTACAACGGTCGTTCTTAGATGAGAAAAACATGAAACGGGCGACATTTTTTTGTCAGTGCATCTTAAATATTCCTGTTAGTTGTTCTTGCTAAGTTCATATCTTTTCATATACGTACATATGTAAAATCAACAAGTATAGTAGTTGTATCTGCTTTTTAATATACAGGGCTATGCACCACTTCTGGATAATCCATGGTTGTGGATTAATCTTATCTTGAAACGTGTATTCTGTCCCTTTGCCATGGAGAAATCCCAGTCCATGGGAACTTGGGTAATGAACTGGAGATTAATTCATGTTTTCTGTCATATTTCTGCTTGCGTCTATTAAGGGGGCTTCTTATGGAGGCAGTAGCTCTAGGTCCTAAGGAAGTGTCTCAGATTGTTTTTCTCTCCCTTTTGCTTTGTTTTCAAAGTTTGCACTCTGGAGAAGAACAAGTCTAATATTGTCCGTGTACTTTTTCACGTAGTATGAGCATTGTGGCCTCTGCTGAATAGTCTTTAGCTATTTCTAAGGATGTAGGAAAAAACCCTCTTTGCCTCACATGAATACATCTTGGAAAACTAGACCTTAAATATGGTTTGGGTTTTTCAAGTGTTGAATCAGGTGGTCATCGGTGGATTTTTGCATGCTAAGTTAAAATAGGTGTAAAATGAAACGGGATTTCAGCTCATAGCATAGGCTAAGTGTCAGCTTCCAAAACCTGTATTTCGAGATATGTTTTAAGTTTTGCTTCGTGATATTGTTGTTTACTGTGTTGTCAACAGGCTTTTGCTTCTGCTATACTTCTGCCCTTACGATACGTGTATTGATGACTGCTTAACTCTTGCCAGAGCGCGTCTCCCATTTTGTGAATAAATTGCAGCTTGAAGTTGCCACCTTTTGCTCTCATTGAGGAATCACTGTTTTATTTATTATGGTGTTGCTATGGTTCTACCGTGATGGACTTTAAGTATGATTCTGTCCTCTCAGCAATTACATGGAAAAATGATGGTGTCTTGTCCTCTGGTCTGCCACCTATAAATCAAACAATATGATTTGACATACAGCTATCAGATAATTGCCAAAGACATATGCCAGTTGGGACAAGCCGAAAATGATGTTGAAAAATGGCTGACAAACCCATGGTCAGGCATATCACTTAGGGCAGAATGTGCCCCTGCAACTCTATTCAAATAAATCCAATAATGCCTCCAAAAGTAGCTGCTGCTTCACATCTGCCCTCTTCTTCTGGGGCTACGCTTTTTTCTGTCACTGTATTAGCCACCATAACCTAGCACTGGTCCCGAGAACCGCAGAGGTTCGTGCCGTGGCCAACTGGAGTCTTGGATCAGCTGCACTGCAGCTTTCCATCAGCCGTATGCTGGCGGGGCAGGGATGGAGGTGAGTCTGGAGACCGGCAGCCAGTGGGTGCAGCACGAGGGCAAAGGCTGGAACTGGTGGCCATGATCCGGGAGCTTTTGTTTTCATAGCAACTTGCAGGGAAAGGATGAGGCAATGAAGGGAATGAGAGGAAGGGTAAAGACTAGACAGCCTGGATGTCTCTTCTAAACCTCTCAGCAAATAGTGTGGGATGGGCACCTTGGCAGCTAGCCGGACCCAAGTAGCTCAGAAAAGTCCACCAAGAGGCAAGGGACAGGAATGAATGCAAGCTGTCCTACACCGAACTTGGGCTGTGACTGAAGCCAGGTTGTCATTTCTGCAGTCCTTACCCAAGCCAAACCCTTCTTGGACCAGCGAGACTTTGGCCTCTGTACGACTGCAGATTTGGGGCTCTGACATACCCTGCGGTGGCAGATTCCTGCAGAAAACTGCTGCTGCGAGGCCGTGGCTCGGGGCTTCACCAGGAGAGAGCGAGCATGGGGGGAAGGGACATTTCCAAATGAGAAATAGATTTTTTTTTTTTTTAAATGAGTGATTTGTTGGCTTCAGGCAAATGGCAGAAGGTTTTACTGAAAAGGCTTCTTTATGGGATTGTGGTTTTGCTTGGGGTAGCTGAGAGAAGTCTGTAAACCCCAGGAGCTCGAGGAGTTTGACAGGTTTGACAGGCCTTCCTGCTACTTATGAACAGGAGGCTGGAGCGAGTGTTCCTGAGATCACCTCCCTGTTTTCCATCAAAGCATGCTGGCAAGCCAGAGGAAGAGAGAAGCTGCTTTTTTCCCCCCAATTTATTTTCTTATTTAAAGACAATCTTAGAAATTTGCATTTCTGGATCTTTTAAACTTTGTATTTTCTGGGCTCCCCTCAATCTGAAATTCCTGTCAACCTTTCTGGGCTTCGGATTAGACCCTCCCACAGAGCCCTGAGCACCTTGAAATCGGTATGGCAATAATCATTAGCGACAACAGGAGAGTCACACCAAAGACTGGTGTACATCACCTCTAAAGCACATGCCAGCTCTAAAGAGCAATGCTCTACATGGACCACAATACCACTGTCAGCCCTTCTTGTGTCCACTTGCCCCACCGCACTTTGCGCGCCGCCCTGGCCCAAAGTGAAAGACAGATGAGAAAATAATGAAAATGAAAATAAAAATTATGGTAGAGCTGAGTAAGGACTTAGTAAGGTAGTAAGGACTGCAGCTGCTGGTGCTGAGAGGGAGAAGAGGCCTCTTTACCCTCCCTGGGTCAATCTATGCCTACACACCACCCCGATCTTACTCAGTAAGGGGAGCGAGCGTTTCTAATTCACATACTTCCCCAGTTTATGAAGCGAAGGGCTTGGATTTCTGCTGTAGCAGCAGTGGCTGCTGCAATACTTAAACCATCGCTGGTCAGAGAGCTGTTGCGGTGCCTGAGCCGGGGGTCACTGCCCTGGGCATGTGGCAAAGGGAAAGCCTGGAAAGAATCAGTAATTCATGAAAAATGTACACATAAGGAGGAATTTCCTATTTCTTTGAATGATGGTAATTTAATTTAAAAGGAAATCCAGTGACAACTTCCTAGGAAATAAATGCCTTTTTGTAAATCTCTGGTTGTGGTGAAAAGGTGCTTAGCTGAAAATCAGCTGGATTCTTCTTACTCTGATTTCTAATCTTGCCTTAGTTCCTAACCCAGCCTAAAGCTTGGGAAACTGAAATCAGTTCTGACAACATGAACGGGCTGCTTAGGGCAGAACAAACCCAAGAGATTAAGTTAAACTTGCCAGCTGAGGCAAGCTTCTGAGCTTTATCAAACATGCAAGCTGGAGAAAACTCCGGAGCCGACATGTGATCCTGCTAATATCTGAGCCCACTAAATCTTCCACCCGCAAGGAGCTTCTCAGACCTGGGGAAGTCTCCTACCTCCTGAAGAGAAGGAGCAGCTTAGCTCCAGAGGCCAGCCTTGTAATTCCTTAGCCTTATCCCTGGCAGCACCTGGCCAGTCCACCTTATCCAGCTGCCCCAGCCTGGAGGCTCATGGCCAAGCCACTTTATTCAGCACCAGCTTAAAAAATAGAAATGACAATCCTATAGGCAAAGCACCAGAGAAGGCTAGTTGGACTGGAGAAAGAAAAGCAAGGCCTCTGGTGTAAGCCCTGTGGCTCTCTCCTACTCTCCTCTTTTTGTTAGTCTTATTGAGGTCTTTTAATACAAATGATGTATTTCAAGCATTTCATTCTCATATAAAGCCAGTTCCTGGTTCTCTGTGCTCACCGTGGTGGACTATGTCCTACCATTCTCAAGTATTTTCATGGAACAAGTATTTCTTCCCCCCTTCTGGATAGACAGTCATGAAAATTTGGGGCTTCTTCCATGCCACCTAGCCACTTAGCTGGTTTCTTTGTGCAAGTCAATAATGTAGCCTCATCCTTCGTATATTCCTATTCAATTAGGGTAATGACTGCAAGCCCCAAATGACTATGCTAGGACCGTGCAAACGTGGTAAGAGGTGACCTGTGTCCCAGAATGCATCATCTAAATAGACAAGACAGACGAAATACTAATGTTCCAGTTGCATAAAGAGGAACTGAGGTACACCGAGTTTGAGAGAGATTTCCACATAGGAAGTGTATGCTAGAAGCAAAAATTCAGTTTGATCCTACCCAGTGCTTCGCCACCTCGTGGTTCTCTCTCTGACTAGCTTTCCTCTCTGTGGGACTGAATGTTACCTCCCAAGTCTCTCCTCCTTGTAGGTGCAGATCAACCAGGGCACTAAAGAAGTTATCACCGCAATTCACAGCTTTCGCACCGTGAGTGCAGACCCCATGATGCACGTGCTCTGAGTTGCAGCTAGCTGCCAAGCTCTCCCTGTTTGCATAATCATCTGCATCACATCCTACAAATGAAAACCAGAGCGTCCTTCAGATACCTCAGTCATTAAACAGTTGGTCACAACCATGTGAAACCCTTCAGGAGCTGCGGGAATTTCCCTGTAGCTCCCAGTCTGGGATCTGGGGTGCGCCTCCCCCTGTAGTCCTCACTCCCGAAGCATCCCTGCGCCGGAGACTGCCTTTTGCCGGAGTAAGGGATGTCCAACACAGCCTTTCAATTTGAACTCAGCTCCCACTCCACAAGTCATTTTTATTTTACTGGGATACCAGTGAAGCCGTAGCTCAGTAACTGATGTTAAGAGGAACTTTTAACACCTCAACAGCAAATAGAGGAGAGTGTTTCCCATTAGCGGCTGAGGAAGTAGTGCTCCTGTAACTTCAGCCTTGAAAGCTAATGAAGCTCAGATTGTGGCCGTGGCCTTTGATGTAGAGATGCCTGAGGTCAGTGTAGCTTTCAGAGGTGCCAGTGCTATGCTATGTCACCGCGCTCGTCTGGGCGAGGGCCCAATAACTCTAATCCTGTAATCATCTTTCTGTAAGCAACAGCATTTATTGTGCAGATAGTGGAGGATAGCTGCAGCGGTAGTTAAATCACAGATACGCTATGGAGGACAAGCTAATCCAACCCTGTAATATCATTTCCAGTAGAGGAAGTTACAGCCAACTACATCAGTAAATAAGTAGCAAAATATTGGAATCAGTTTAGGGAGAGAGCATGGGGATCAAAATGTCTTATTTGGCCATCTAATCCATCTCTCTGCCAGTACCCTCATTCTGTTAGGGGAGCGATGTTAACACACTGGCAGAAGTCAGGAAATTCAAAGCCGCGCCTTGACACTCCATCTCTGGCTCCCACTAATACACGGGGGAGTAAAAGCACCCACTGATGAGTTTGGCACCATTAGCTTTGAATTGAATTCCTTCTCTTGGGTTGTTTCACAGCCTCAGGCCACATCCTATGTATTTAATGCCTTCTAATGTAGGCTGTTGTCTCCCAGGTATACCTGCATCGTCAGAAGAACATGATGGCATATTCCACTCGGGTGGGGGGAAATACACATACATGTGTAAATATGGTTCATCCAGGAGATGAGGAGAGCCTCCAACAAGCTCTTCTGTTGTACTAATTAGTACACATTTAGACATTCCTGTTATTTTAGTTCTCACAATCCACTCGACTCCATTATAGGTAAATCTCTTCTTATGTATATCTTTGTAAATCAGAGCTCTTTTATATGATATAAGCATTAGATATTAAAAAACCCCCACTATTTTAAAAAGGAGAAATGAATGGGAGTACTTTGTACCCCTTTTCTATGTGGATATCTCTAACTTTGGTGGGGGTTCTGTGTGCGAAATGGCTGCAGAATTGGTTATGAAGAATCAGTTCTATATACCAAGCAAGAATGAAAAATACTTCTTTAAAGAAAATCTGATGGCAAACTGCAGACTTCAGTTGTACTACACACAAATGCACGCATGCACATATACACGTATATATAGTATGTATGTATATAAATATATATATACATAAACGCTTTTCCTTTAGCTCAGTGCCTGAAAGTTCATTTGTGGGCATCCTGATTCTTGATATATTATTTGTAAACAGAGGGCCAGGGGACTGAAGTATTTCCTTGACTTCAATGGATGATGAGGCCTCAAGCTGTGAACTCAGATTGGGACCTCTAAGTATCCTGCTGCTACCTAACAGCTTGCTGAAAAATGACATAATTTGTGACATCAGCAATATGCTGCTTTAATAGAGGTTTGTAAAACCGTTTCCACCCTCGTGTGTCAGGACAAAAACACCTATCCTCACTAAACGCGAGGCGGCCCCCTCCTGTGTTCCTCACGCACCTTGCATCCTTTGTACTTTTTGGGTAGACGTTGCTATAAAGTCCCAATATCCGAAGAGTGATAGGAAATTGTTTGGTAATATCTGTGCGAGAACTCCTGCACCATCAGTGCCAGGGAAGATGTCACTTTTCAGGAGAACGGTGGCTGCCAGCGGGAGGTTCAACAATGCAGATTTTAATGTGGAGATTTAATTTCAAATACAATTCACAGTTTGTACGTGGTTGAAAAATGTTTATTACCACCTGGATGTTCAGGACACTGTTTTGGAGGAAATAAATTTCAATTTGGACAATGCCTTGTCATTTCAATTGATGCCTTTAAAGGATTTCACGGCTCTGCAAACAAGATGTCTTATACAATTCTAATAGTAACAGCAGAGAACACAGCAATTTAAAAATCGTCCAAAATAATAATTAAAAAAATAACTGACAGCCTTGGATAACAGGACACTAGCCTGAAATTGATTCAAATGCAAGAGATTTAATGATTTTTGCAAATGCTCCATTCTATAATACAAGGAGAAAAGAATGATTTGCCTCTTGGAAATGATATTGCATCCGGGGTAAATTTATTTTCAAATACGATACAAACTAAAAAAAAAAAAAAAAGTTTTAAAGGATATAAACATTGTCAGAACCTGAACAGCAGTAGCAGGAGTGTCGCTTAACATGAAAGAGCTGGCGCTCTGGATTCATTGCTGCGTCGCTGGTACACGGAACGAAACCAGCACCTGTTAGGAAACACACCTTGGGAGTCACAACCACCCGGTCACTGCTTCGGCATCTGCTGGGATTTCTGGTTGGAGGCGGCTTTGACACACTCACGGGAGAGGGCCCTTCACACATGGCTCCTTAGAAATGGTAAGGGAAAGTACCTCAGGAGACGGACCATCTCCACAAGTGAGTGCGTGGTGGCTGAGGCAGCGTACCTGCCTGTTCAGAAGACCCTACCCTGCGTTTTGCAGCCCACCACAGGCTGCTCCCTGAGGCAAAGGTGCACCGAGATATGAACACTGAAGTCAGGAAGGCTCCACGTGAAAATACAGAGACTTCTGCATCTCTCTCAATAGCAGTGTTGTAGGCCTTCCTCATCAAAGGAAAGAAAGAAAAAAGTATTTTTCGAGGGGGGAAACAGTCCATTGGTGTAGACGTTTAGGCAGGAGACTAAGGTGCAAGCACAGCTTGACAAAATACAGGGGTAGGAAAGTAAGTTTCCTATTCTTCCCTTGTTCATTCTCTAAGGTTCCTCTTTCTCCCCCTTTTTGGTTGCATCTCTGTATGTTTTATAGCATCAAAAAATGACTAGAAAAGACCTCAGGGTTCACCTAGTCCACCCCCCCTCATGAAGGCCCTGCAGCAGATGCTTACCTAGCCTGCTCTAAGGAAACCTCACCACTTTACTTTAGTGACTTATCTCATTGTGCAACTAGTCTTCAGTTAGTTATATTTTTTGTTTTACAAACAGTGAAGATGATGTTCACACTTTCCTTTGCTGCAAATTAAACCCATTTCTGCCTATCCTTCTGCCTACGGATGTGGAGAACGAGGGATGACTCCACCGCGGAGTATGAGAGGACAGACAACCATCTGTCCTCTCCATCTCCATCCCTCAGCCATTTCTCAGCCACTCTCCACCAGTATTTCCTCTCTGTTAACATTTGCTCTCCAACTGGTGGTCCATGCCCACTACTTCTTACTTGTAGTTGGCTCTTTGTTCAGGTCGATAACTGGACGCACCAGAGGAGAAGTAGCGTAAGGGCTTCCACAGGGAGCTCTGGAGAAAAATCACCTTATATGAGCTTTTACCATGGGAAGAGATGGTTAATCAGATATTCCAGGGCTGAATGGGAGGCGTGCATGGAGAGTTCTGCAAAGGCAGAACTCAGTGGGTTCTGCCAGCTCCTCCTCAAATGCCATTGGGAGCCTGGGGGATGCAAAGACGATCATGTTGAACCCGAAATGCAGTCAGTGGGCTTCAGCCCTGCATTTACGTCTGTGACAACAGAAATGAAATACGGTGTAGAAGCACAAAACAATTTCTGCTTTGGCCCGTCACACTGACTTATAACTAACCTCAGATCTCTGGTGATTTCTGGCCCGTTCTTTACACACATTGGCTGTGGCAGGAGGGAAAGCCACAGCTTCTATTTTCATACTTGGTTCTCACATGAAATAGTGGGGGGGGAGAGAGGAGGAAGGGGGGAAGATGCAGCTGCAAAAACAGTCAGTGAAACATAAAAATCCCTATTGTTTTGTTGTAGTTCTCAGTGCCCTTCAACTGCTGGGCACAGACAAGGCCTCCCCCTGCTCAGGTTCAATACGCAGGGGAGCCTTGGGGCTCAGAGCTCCCTCCCTACTTTCCCTAAGCCTTGCCATCAATTGTGCTTTTGTTCATGGAAAAAAATTTAGCCCAATGCATGCTAATTTATTGCCAGGGAAGCAATTAAAAAAAAGTTTATTATCCTTTCCCCCTCGCCTCTCAAATGGAGTGTTACAGCAGCAGGGTTTTTTGGTAAACTTGACACAAACTGATGTCAGTAAGGGGGGAGCAAGGCCAGGAACCAAGCACAGAACTTTACATCTCCCTTCCATGTGAAATGGGACGGCCTTCCAATTTTCTCCGTCTGCCTATACTTGGGAACGTGCGTGCTTCAGGAAAACCTAGGCACAAAGACAGGCTTATTTCCCTAGGCTTTGACAGCAAACGTGCACTGTACACATCGCCCTCACACATCCACTTTAACAAATGCTAGTTAAACATTAAAGAGAATTGCCTAACATAGCTACAATGTAGAGACATATTTACATTTACTACTGAACTTACTGTGTGCCTTTTTCTGTAGATTTGGCATATCTTTAACATTCAACAAAATATTAGACACCGACTAATCTGTATGGTGCAGTCAGTTAATCCAGTTCACCTCTGGATTTTGTAACTCCTTGCAAAATCTTAGAACTGCACCAATAGAGATTTTGCCATTAGTGCAGGACTGGCTTTTTCTTTCAGGAGGAACTGGTTTTTTTTCCAAATAGACTGTAAAGAAAGCAATAGATGTCTCTACCTACTATATATTTTAAGCAGTCTCTGAGCAGAGCGTCATGATGTGGAGCTGAAAGTGCCTGAACGCTTTCAAGTGAACAGATAGGCTTTCACTTGTACCCCAGCAGTCACGCGAGTGCTGAGGTAGAGGCATGGCACTGCCGTGGGGCAGGCAGGGACGGGCAGCCTCTGCAGGGTGAGCTCCTTCTGAGGCATCTTGTGGGCAGAGAACAGAGACCACAGCTCTTCCCCGCACTCCAACCAAGTACCACCGACCTGCGGGACCTTCTTAAACTCTAAAGTAAAACACAAACCCTTCACTGACAGCCCAAGCACTGATGATTGAAGAGGGTGGAAGTGATTTTTGTTCTCCCACCTGTGCTCATTGCTCCACACAGCAATGCCAGCGCTGTAACCGGACAGCCCTTGCACATCCTCTGCCACTGGTTTCCCCCTCAGTTGCAAGTATTTAATTCCATATTATCCAACCATGGGCCTCTTGGTGACAAAGCTGGAGGCAGGGCTGTCAGTGATGGTCAGATTTGCAGTGATACATGAACTGCTGACTCTATCTGAGCTGCATTTTTACATAGGACAGGACATGCAGAGTTAACATGAAGCATTTCCAGTGGCATCCCATAGTGTACCAGATCTGCACAAACACTGCTATATATTAGGGACTACTGCAAAAGCAAGCCAGGAATGAAGTCAGGTATCAGGAAGCCTAGACCAGGTCTTCCCAGCAGCGTGAACATGCCTCCCATAAATTCTAGGCTGTTGCAGGCATGTCTCACACAGGGACAAGGTTTCTACCTTCAGCAAGCTTCACTTTGGAAAATTCCTAACTGATGCGTGTGCTTGATATCACAACTTTAATAACACTAGCAGCGCTAGCAGGAATAGGAATAAAATTATAACCATAAGACCCAAAGCTACGTGGAGCCACAGTTTAAATTACAGAGGCCCAAGAAGGTAGCAAAGGCATTTAAGCACTCCTCATTCTCACCAAGATGATCAGCTTTAAATGATGCCAGCAGGCACCTACAACAGCTTTAAGAATCGGGCCTCTTGCATTTCTAAAGATGTCATTCTGTCCAGCACCATACGGTATTGGCTTTGCTATCACAGATTTGGGAGCTTCAGACTTAATTTGGGAAGCAATAACCCCAAACATAGTGAGGATGTGTGATCCCTCCCCTGCTTGCCCTATGGGCACATGCAGGACATTTCCACTCTGCATCCCATTCCCTGCACCCCCGGACATGGGGAGGGAAGCCCCCCTCCTGTTCCCAGTGAGGGACACCCACTGCTGGGGGGGTGAAGGGAGGCCTGGGGTGCACCGAGGGGACAAGGAGACCCAGTGGGGACTGGGAGGGGGACGGAAGGTGTGATGGAAATGGAGGGCACTAATTTCTTCACCGGCCCTTGCAGGCACCACTGGTGCTGGTCTGGTCTGTGTGTACCTCTCTGCAGGTGGCCTTTCCGCAGGCACCCTAGCCCCGGCTGAAGGGGTGCTGTGGGCATGAGGGTGGCCGGAGGAGACCCTTCTGGTGGCGGTGTAAGGGGTGCGATTAAGGCACCCCTTCCTCCTTCCCCCTTCCTCCTTCCCCTTCCCCTTCCCCTTCCCCTTCCCCTTCCCTTTCTCTGCGGTGGCCGGGGCTCCCGGCAGCAGCCCAGGAAGGTGCGGGGCTGTCCCGGTCCCTGCGGGGCCAGGGCCACCCTCCATCCCTCCCTCCCTCCCTCCCTCCCTCCACCCACCCGGTGCCCGCGGCTGCAGCCCGGCAGCCCCACGGCGGGTGGGGCACAGCGGGGGTCCCCTCCCGCCGCCCCGGGAGCCGCTGGCAGCTTCTCGACCCCGTCTTGGGGGGGGGGGCGGGACACCCCCCTCCCGTCAGCACGGCGGCTCTTGCAAATAGCAGCACCCCAAAACTGCCCGCAGCCCTGCCCGCCCCGCCGGGGTTCTGCGCCCCCGGGCTCCCCTCCGCCCCGGCTCCCCAAGCCCCAGCAAAAATAGCAAATAATATGCCGTCCTCACGGGCTTTTATTTCCTTCTCCCCCCGCTTTTTTATTTTTAAAATAGTAGCTCAAAACCAGCCCTGCCTCGGAGCTTTGCCGTGCCCTGAACCCGAGGGAGGCGAAGGTGGGAGAAGAGGGCTGGAGCGATGGGATGGACGCAAGGCAGGCAAAGTTGGGTTTGCCTTTTTTTGCCCCCCCCGCTTCGAAATCAGAAATTACTGCCTGAGGAGCAGACACTCCGTTTTATTGGCTCGTAAAAAAAAAGTTTTCAAAGCCTAATTTCCACCAGATACATTTATTTTCCGTTGAAAGCCGAATTAAAACAATACGCGCGAGTAGGTGCCATTAAACCTAAGCCATCTTTTGCTGTTAATCACAGGAGAGAATGATTACAGAAGCGAGTAAAGGAGCACTGTGTTTTAAACGCGAAAATCCAGATTTTTAGGACGAGTAAGCTCAGAGGAGGAGGACTGAAGCAGCCCAAGAAACGAGGAGGGATCCTTCACAAGAGTTAAAATTCCGTGTCAGGTTACTGCTGGGTGTTGCAGGGAACATGCCGTGCCGGGAAGGGAGCTCGGCTTGGGAAAGGCATCCCTTGCTAAAATACCGTTTGATGCTTGTGTCGAAGAGGAAACCAAAACAATCTTTGCCTTTCAAGCCCCGATTTCAAAAAAAAAAACAAAAAACGACCCAAAGAAAAGAAGAAAAAAAACCAACCCCAAGCAAAAAAATCCCTCTAAATTTCCAGCCGCTTTCCCGGCGGTATTGGCTTCAAAGCCCAGAGGCGGAGTGCCCCTCTGCTGCCGAGGGCTCCCTGCCCTCCCTTCCCCCGTCTCTGCTGTCTGGATGGTAGGTTCAGAAGCAAATGCCCTGCTAAATAATTGCTAGAATTTGAAAAAGAAAAAAAAAAGGCAAAAAGAAAAAAAAAAAGAAGGGAAAATGCGCACCAGCATTCAGGTGCTAACCTACTTATTTGAAAGTAATTTATTTTCCATTTTGCCCGTTTTCCCCCTTTAAAACAGAACGCTGAAAGAAAGAATAAGTGCTTTAACATTTCAATGTTGTGCTCTGGTAATTACTTTTTCACTTTTCCCCTAAGTTCCAATGTGAAAACCTCACAGGGGGGTCTTTGCTGTAGCAGGGCTACAGTTCCCAATCCCAAGCGCAAGATCTGCAATTACAAACCCATTCGGTGCCCTTCCCTATCATTAATATGCACAAAATCCTGCCGCTAATCTTATAATCTGTTTTGTTTCATCAATTGCTTGCCTAGCACCAGGCGGGGAAGAAAAAGGGAGAAAGAAAAAGAAAGCAAGAGGGGAAGAATAAAGCCGGAAACACACGGGAAGCTTCCTAAAGTAAACGAAAAACACCAAATAAATGGCATTTTATTTCTTGTAAAGCGAAAGTCGTTAAGAGTGTTAAACGGAAGCGGGATTTTCCGCCGGGGGGGGGTGCGTGTGTGTCAGGGAAGTTTAAGGAGAAATCGGAGTGCGTCCGCCGTTTTATTTGCGCATTTGACTTCTCGGCGGAGGGGTGCCGACATGAAGCTCCCCGAGCAGCCGGCTGCGGAGGGGGAGCTCCCGCAGAGCTGCTGCCCAGGGCTCGGGCTGCGTGCGGGGGCTTCGCTGCGCCTCCGCGCCCCCCGCGCTGCCCTCCGCGGCCGCGCACCTCCCGCGGGCTTGTCGCACGTTGTCATTAAGCCTTCAGTAAAACAATGAAGACGTTAGTTTTTGAAATCCTCTTCTCTTCCCCCCCCTCCCGCCCCGCGCGGTATTAAGGGAATAAAACAATCTACGCCACACGGGTCCTATTGAGATTAATGAAAAAATTATGCAAAAAAAACCCAACCAAAAAACCCCACCCCAACCCTCTCTCTCATAAATCTCATCTTCCCTTCCCCACGCCAGGCCTCGCCGCCGCCTTGCCTTGCACCTGATGATTTATTAAGGTAATCTGCGGGGATAACTACACATGTGCCCAGCTCCGGCTCGTCCCAGCTCATCTTCTAAGTAATTGTTTCTCATTAGTTCCGATAATGTTTTAATAGCGTTACCCATAATTTAGTCAGCCAAGAATTAATAACGGGGGGTGCCCTGACAGGCGGGGGGGGAGCTGCGAGGCGCAATATAAACAGGTAGTCTTTAATTAATCAGATTAGCCTGCAGGTCCCCGCGCCCCAAGGGAGCACCCGGCGCAGCGCCCTGGGACGGGACCGGGGCGTGGGGGGGCCGGCCCCGCTCCTCAGCCCCAAACTCCGCGGGTGGGGGGGGCCGCCCCCCGTCCCGCTCCTCCGCCGCCCCCCGGGCCCAGCCCAGCCCAGCCCTGGCCCCGCCGTTCCCGGGGACGGGGGCGGGGGGGGGGGGGGGCTGCCCCCGTCCCGCTGCTCCGCCGCTCCGCTGCTCCCTTTGCCCGCTGCTTCCACGCGGGTTGGTGGGTGGGTTCCCTCCCCCCCTTCCTCTCCCCTTAATTAAAGCAAAAATAACCCAAAATGTTTAAAAATCGCTGCTCGGAGACGGAGGGGAAGCATACTAAGCGAGCAGATGGGAGGAATAAGCCACTGTGACTCCATACGTAAAATGGCCATGGAGGCGGTGAAAAATGAAACTAAAAAACAACTGTTTTCTATTTACAAATTTAAATAAACAGAACAGCCTTCCCCGCGGTGTTTGTCTAAGTGCAGCAGCATTGCTGCTGTGTAGGTCATGAAAAGGTTGGTGCATAGTTTAAAACTTCCCATTCTGTTAATTTCTTAAAGAACAGTCGTTCATAGTCTGAGCACAAAAGCTCATGATTTAATGAGGAACAGAAACAAAATCTCTGATTGTTGGTGTTTCAAACTTCATTGGAGTCCTCTGGCAACCACAAGTTGATCCTCTGCAGCTTCAATACCCTTTAGCCCTCCATATAAGAGTACATGCTGAATAGAGGACAATGCCTGGTTGTTATGTTTATTTACCCTTACTACAAGCTGGGTTAACCTCTTCAAAACAGCTTTACTAAGCCCGTTAACCACACGGCCCACATGACCTGTAGCCGTATCCCTAATGTGATGTAAATCTGACTCGAGACCATATGCACAAGTTCTGCTGCATTGTGTCTCCGAAAACTACAAGTTTATTGCCGTCCAACCCTTCCCGGGCTGGATGCTTCCAGGAGGAAATGCTCTGAATAGCGACCGCTTAAAAAAAGAGAAGAAAGTCAAGAGTCCCGCGTTGTCGGAGCGATATTTTTAATGGCTGTTGCGCGTTTACAGAAGGCGGGGGGGGGAATGCGAAGCCCGCACAGGGTAATGATTTTCATCACAATTATTTCTACCGGTGCGTAATTATTCCAGGCGTAATTATTCCCTTTCTGATGGGAGTTCTGCATCGGAGCGGGAAGAAGCGTCGATACAAATAGAAGCGATTGACCCGCTTTTCACCTGCTCTTTTAACAGAGCTCACAGCTTACGTTTTGCCTTTCTCCTTTAGTGAAGTCATAGTCCCCCATTTGTAGTAATTATCGTGATGTCACACAGTCAGTGATGTAACTTCTTTGCAGGCTATGAGGAGTACATGGGCTGTGCAGGAGCGAGCAGTGGTTTGAGTCGGGAATAGCTGTAGTAATTAGCAATTCTGGCAAGCAAATTATGACAGATCTGCAAAATGGAAATGAATTTCTGCTTAAGCTTGACGTCTTCAATTTTTTTTTCCCCCAAGTATTATAGTCATCTTTTAAAACAGCTACTGGGGCCCCATGGCGAGAGCTTCATTTACCAGCTCATTTTTTCTTGATGGCTGTGGCAAGCGTAACAATGTTCTGTGCCTGCTTCAGTAATGGCATGTCGATCATGCTCCCACGGAAAGTAAATGCTCCCTGGAAAAGAGAGAATATCAACTTCCTGAGAGGACCTCTGGAAATTGTAGTTTCCTTGTCTTTTTCTTTAAAAACATATCCGTTCGGCAAGAAACGTTAGCTCCCACAGGAATCCTGAACAAGTTTTAGGAGACAAACTAACCGAGACGGGGCAAATGCATTTAAAGACATGCGGTGGGTGCCGAGTGCTCCAAAGAGGAGGCAAAAAGAGAGAGAAAAGAGAAGCCCAGTGTGCAGCCTGCCCGTTTCAGCCTCTCTAGCTGGCAAACACCGAGGGCCAAGAGCAGCGAGGCCGTGCGTGCCAGCCGGGGGGGCTGGCGGACACCGTGCCTGGGGGGCAGCTGTGCTCCCCACATCCAGCATCACCCTTGAAACTGTCTGCGGACGGAGGGCAAAGCCAGAAGCGTTAGCTTTGTCAGGAAACAGCGATAGGCGTTTGGGGGGGTGGAGGGAAGTTTTCCTGACTTGGGGGTGTGCTGAGGTCGTGCTGCTGCACCTCTCCATCAGGTCTCCAGTGCTAAAGATAGGCTGGGCCTGTGCTTAGAGCCAGGGGCTGGGATGAAAGCTGAAAAAACAAGTGGCTGGGATGATAATATTGCCCAAATCTGCTCTGGAGCCACGGTGAAGCGCACCCGAGCACTGCGTATAGGGGATTTTCCCGAGCGGATGCAGAACTAGCCAGTGTGCCTCACCAGTGGCTATCTGAGAGCCAGGGCAGATTTCAGAAGTCACTTTGTATTTACAGGGATTTTGTGATGGTACCATGGTGACAAGTTTAAAGTAATTAACTATGAATCGTAGTTAAATCTTAAACAGAAGACGCACGTTTTAAATAGGGCCAAACCTGACTTGTTCCTTTGGATGCTTTAATCCACACGTGTGTTGCTGAGGTAGGATTTTGAAGATAAAGCACTGTGCATCAAGACATGCCAAAGTTCAGTAGACCAAAAAAAAAAATCTTATTTGTAATTCTGACAGTACTTTGACACATTCTTGAAAAAACCAAAGATGCACTCCCTTCCCTGGCCCCAGTGTTGTGTAGGGCGTCTCTGTGAAGCACTGCGCACCCTTTTAATGTCCTGCTGCAATCGATACGGGATCACAGGCTGGTCCTAGATTTGACAGCAAGCGAGGCTAACCAAGAACAGGGTAAGAACGATAGCGGCATGTGTGGCTGTGCATGCATGGGGAGAGAAATGCAGAGAGCAAGCTGTTCATTGTTTTCTGGTTTTCATTTAAGGCTTGATAATCATTAAATAGACGACTCTCGTAAGTAAAGTGAAAATAGAACCCATTTGCAAAAATGCTTAGGAAATGTGTTGCTCCAGTGACATATCTAGCTTGACTGAAGCAGTATTAATTAAATACTAAATCACATTCTAGAACAGTTAAGACAAAAATCCACCTTAAACAGTACTCTAATGCAAATCAATATTGTTGCCTGTAAGAACAGGCTGTATTAAAGCCATTAAAACCCTAATAGTTAAAACTACTATTTTGTTCTAAGCAGGATTTCCTACGATAGCTTGCAGTATTTTAGGTGGGTTTGGAGAATAATGGGACTGACAGATACTCAATGGTAGATGCTTCATATCGAATTTCTTGTTTACAGAGCAACCAATCAACCCTACATTACCCCAACAACAACATTAATATTATTATTATTACTATTATTATTAATAATAATACACCACTTTATCTTAGCTACATCTCAGCCATTTTCACTTATACTTTCAAACCTTTACAGAAAATGCAGCTTCAAACGATTCCATTTATTAACTGTTGTGAAAATAAATTGGGAACTAAGTAAACATTTTATGACATGGGACTTCTTCAGAATAATTCAGGTCTACGCAGTGATCTCAAACGGCAAGATACATTTTTTTCACTGAAAGAAAAACATGCTTTAATTATGCCTATTTTTCTGTAGGCATTCAGTCAAATAATAGCTATTGCTTAAAAGAGAAATTTGCCTGTGGGATGACAGTAATAAGTAGAGAGACGTTAAGGTCAGGAATCATCCTTCCTAGGTCTGTGAAATGGCTGACCTGGGAGCACAGCTACCCTAAGTACCTGCAGTGGTGTGCAGAAAGAGACGGGCGCCTAGCAATGGCAATCCGCACCGCTGGTGGCCCAAATCATGATCGGGAGGGTCTTACCCCTTCCACTGAGTGTACGCAGGACGCTCTGAAGTCAGGTACCTCTGCAGGTGCCTAAGTTGGAGCACGATGAATCTGGGTCAGAATGTCTTTTTTGAAAGCAGGAGTTAATTAAACAGCATGCCTGTCCTCTCTTCATTGAAATAACATGTTTAGAAAGGAAACCAGGATAATAGTGTGTGTATGGACACATGAACACTGAACCACTTGAGATCGGCTGTATGTTCTCTTCTTGTCAGCGTGCAGCTGTAGTTTGGGTTGCTAGGAATCTGAATTCTTGAAGGAAAAAAATGCTCTTTTTTTCTAACAGCAAAGAGTAACACGAAGAAGTTGGCTTCTCTGCCTGTTCACTCGGAGGCTTATTTTCTCCCTGCTAATTTGCAGTGTTGAGCTAAAGTCCAGAAAAAGAAACCGATTTTAATGCCATTGAATATACTCTATTCACTGCCTCTCTTTCCACCCACAGGTTTCAACAGATAGGAAATACCAGTAATTATAGCTTTGTCCCCATGCTCTCTTTTCCAGTTCTCCTAGATGAAATTTGCCTTTAGCATTCTTTTGATTTTCTCTTGCATGAATATAAAGAAAACAAGACTTTCTAAAACACCATTTGCTTTGATAGCATTAATCTGGGGATTAATTTAGTCATAGATCTAAATTTTCTTTTTGGCTAATTTTCTCAATAATCTCACGCTTCCAACCTGTACTTAGACTTCCAGTAGTTCAACTGTGGGACCAAGGGTCTGTTTTTAAGGAAGCTTGCAGCGTGAATGGGAGCGACGGCGGGTGCGTGGTGCGAGGCTGGGGTTTGCATCCATCGCGTTTGGTGGCTGTGGTTCTCGCGTGCCACGCGGCCACGTGCATCATTCAGCGGGAGCCTTTTCAGAAGGCTGCAAAAGGCTCCTGCCATCAGGTGAGTCAGACATGTCAGACCTGCCCTGGGAAGAGACAGGCCCTCCAGGTAAAGGCTGATGGAGGAGCTGGGAGAAGGAGCAGCCAGGAGGCAGAGCCGCAGCCGGTGGGTGCAGCCTTTGGGTGACGATGCACGGGTGCAAGTAACCCGGGTGGGATGAGAAGCGGGGGGACGGCGGACAACTGCGGCACCCACCATACTGCTGGCTGGAAGTGCAGCCCTTCTGAGGAGCGGGTGGCTCTGTGGGCCAAAGACAGTGCCCCTGTTTTCAGCAGTGCAGCACATACTCTGCTGTCCTTACCCAGTGCCATCCTTCATGCAGCAAGACAGCGAACGTGCTAAGGGCGAAGCCCTCTGAGAAATAGGGTGACTTTGGCCTGTAGGGTATGGGAGCTGTAAGAGCGCTTTGGCTGGGCTATGCTGTACAGCTGTGAAGGCAGCACAACACAGCGGAGGGGTTTCTGTTTGCACAGCCTTTGGCTTCCCTCAGCCTGATGGCTGTATGCCTCTGTCAGGGCAGACTGTCAGGGAGAAAGCAAGGAAGAAAGGTGAACGAGCAACGTTTCCCCTTTGGCTCATCATGCAGACTAGCTAAGAGTCCTTCCTGGTTGACTGACAGGCGAGGGAAGACTCAGAGGTGTTTCCTGCTGGACAGCTCTGTGAGAGCAGAGCAAGAAGGCGGCGGCGGACCCATCTAGCTCCTCTTCTCTCCGCCTGGTCATTGGAGAGCCCACCAAGTCATCATTTCCCCATCTCCACCTCTTGTACCAGGATCAGCGCAGGACCAGTACTGTGCAATTTGCTGCATCCCCCAGGAACCACGTAGTATTTGAATGCAATAATTTCAGAATGACATTTAATGCTCCGTTAAAACAGTAGTAACATCTTTAAAAACGTAACAGCTATTTATGCAAGATGCAGGCCATGCTAAGTAAGGCCTTAACAGCTCTACTTTGAATTTCAGTATGTCCTAAAGTGCTTTGAGAATGGAACGGAGAGGGCTTTTGGCAAATACAGGAAACAGCTGGAAGGGAATTAAAATTATAGAAAGCTGCTAGGTTTTTTTTTTTTTTCAGAAGGAAACAGCAAAAAATGATAGTCTTGGAAAAAAAGAGAATTGAACATAGTCAGCCCTAAGTGATACAAAGATCCAGCCTACAGACAAGGGAAGCGATAAGGCAGAGTTGACAAAGAACAGTCATTTTCACAGGTCAGGAGCTGAAGATATAGGCTTATGAAAAAAGGGGGCAAATCAAGTTATGCATTAGGAATACCTAATGCAATAACTTTCCAGGTGACTGTGGAGAGACCGAGAGATTCAGAACCAAACTTTGTAAGACATCAGTTTGGCAAAGCTTATGCTTATACCTTATGAACCTCGTTTTGGATGAACATAGCCACTACCAAACCCAACTCAGATCTAACAAAGTTCAACATATAACTGAGGGCTCTTCTTTGACAACTTAGAAGAAAACTCTGGCCATGTGTTGCCGTGGATTTTGGACATGGCTCTTGTCATGTCTATATGTCATCCTTAAAGATTTCCTTTACCTATAAGAAATGACGTGTATCAAGTAGCAGAAGGAGTTTCAGCGTTGGGCTGTTATTTGCCATGGCCAGAAGATGAACACATTAATGCAGTGGTTCCTGGAACATGAAGACCTCCTCTTTTTGTGTGTGTCTGTATGTGGCAGCATCTAGGAACATTCGCTCTGTGAAACTTACGGGAGTCATTAAGAGCTTGGTAAATCTATACGACCATCTCATAAATGGAGTATACTTTTTTTAATGGCAAGAAGCATTTTACCTTTCTAGAAGGTAAATGGAGGGGATTCAGAGTCAATGATTTCTGTATCGGCTGGGGATCAATATGTTCTGGGGGAACCAGGAAAGCAGAAGAAACGATACAGCCAACTCTGTTGCTGGTGTTTATCATGGGTGGTAGAATTGTGTTGACTTTGACTACAACAGGGGATGGACACGATCACAAGTGAGGCACCTTTCACGTTTTTCCAGAAGATCAGGGAAAGTAAAGTTTCATAATTCTTCATCTCTCCTGAAACCTTTTTATGTAATTTGTAATGTTACATGGGGTTTTACTCCCACCATCTTTTGTTTCCTTATGTACCACTGGGTTAAGGAGAGAAACAAGCTGGCTAAAACTATTATGATACAGAACACTTAAGGCACCTCGTAGTTATGTGACACGCTTGTCTCTGAGCTGTGGCTTGGATTAAAGTACATAAGTTAATTAAAGTAAAGTAATAATTGTTCTGGGACATGTGGGACAGTGATCAGACGAGCTAGTCCCCTTTGGTTGACAAGATGGAAGAATTAGAGGGACTCCTGTACCTGGGGATGCCTGTGGCTTTTTCCTCAGCATTTGCTCTGTCTGTGGTTATCTGTGCCTCTATCCACGTCCATCCCGATGACTGCAATGAACTCACTAAGAGGATGACTGCAAACCCTCGGTTCTTAGACCACTGGAAACTATTAATAACCTGCATCAGTACTGAATGTGAGGATTGGTTTTCCTAATGTATAGCAAATATATAAATTTCGAAGTACCAAACAAGTTCTGTAAGTTCCAAAAAGCCTCCTGGCTTCCTGATCGATTGCAGATGGGACTCCAAACATGAGCACGGGTTGTGAGAACCCTGCACTCTGTTTCGGGAACCACTGCTGTTGTTATTAATTACCTTCACTATTGGTAAACCTTTGCTAATAAGCCTTTGATTTGATGCCCTATTCTATCAGATCTCATCATACATGTAGCCAACAACTTTAACTCCCACGTGACAGTGGCCACGCCTTTCTTACAGATATTTATAAGGACTACATTAAGCCTGTGGCTTGTCTATAGTAGAAAAAACCCCTCAATTGTCTTGCATCACATGAAAGACTAGAGCCAATAGTGCTATATTCATTTATTATGTGTGTCAATGTATGGGCTGCCCCGGGCCACTGTGTAGAGACAGACAACTTTTTCAAAAGCAGTTTGCTTTGGGGATCTAGTCAGGTGATTCAGATGGCAGGGTTGGAGGTGCTAGGGGATCCTGGTGAGTAGGTAGGGCTTTGGCATGGGCTGGACTCTGGGTACCTGGGCCAGTGGAAGAAAAGGAAAAGCAAGCTAAGGTCATGTTCCATGAAATTGCAATAGGGACAAGAAAGCACCTGCTGCTGAATTTTGAATTAAGTATAGGTCTAAGATATATCTAATGCTTATGGAATTGCCAAAAAAAAAATCTCTGCCACTAGTTAGGTGACTGTTGCTCAGAAGACAAGCAAACTCATGAGTGAGGGGAGGTCCCTTGACGGCACTCTGCTGGCACAGGGTTGGAAATACTGCCCTGCTGATGAAGATTTATTTTTCTTCAATTACTTTTCTTAATGGTTTAGCTAGCAATACTTTCTTTTGCAGACCAAATCCCTGCAATGAAATGTGTGGCAGTCGGGTTACCTCCTCACCGTACTTGGCTGCCTTCTGAGAGGACATGCATCGAGGACCTAGGGGAAATGGGCATAGGGGGACCAGTGAGCCACCCACCCTTCTCTCCTCCACCCCCTTCACCATTAGGAGATGTCATGAAGCAAACAGAGCTCCCACACCGCTCTGGTAGCATGGGCCAGAGGCTGTGTGTGAATACAGCCACTGTCTAAATAAGTAATTATGTAAGTCTCCTTCCAGCCCCTATGACCTGTATCAGCACCCGCAGGCAGATGCCAGGATAAATGGAAACGAGCAGAATGGGCCATGCCAGCGGGCCAGTGCAAACCTTGCGTACCTCCCACAAGGGGAAATGGAGAGCACGTATAGACACGCATCCTCAAGTCCACAGACACAAGAAATCTTTGATCCATAGTTACCTGAGAAACATTAATTCTTTCCATGGTAATTCAGTGGCTCACTTCTAAATCCCAAAAGTCTAGTTATGACTTTTTGGAGACCACAAAAATACATGGAATAACCCACTAAAATCTGCTTGGGTCTGAGAACATTATGTCTAATCCTGCACAATGTTAAACTGCTACAAGGAAATGAGCGTGTTGTGCTCTGGAAGAGGGCAGATTTGCTTTTCTGAGGAGGGAAGGAAGAAGGCGGATGGCAAAGGGTCCCCCTAAAAAGCATGGCATTCAGGAAGATAATTCCCCTGGGATTAAATGAAAACAGACATTCTTTAAGCAACCCCCTGCAGAGGAAACTTGGAAATCTGTGCTTTGGGGCTTAAAAAGAACGCTTGGATTTGCTTACAGGTAATGAACAAAAGAGAAGAGAGTCCTGGTCACAGCAAATGGAGTTGGGTCTGTGCCCGAGGGAGGAGTGATTATGCTGACTACAAAGGAATGACTTTCCCTTGAAACAGAAGGTTGAAACCATATTTTTGGGGAAGTCAAGAGTAGGAAATAAGCTAACAGCTGTGATGGTGCTGAATGCAGGTTTAATTTTTTCTTTTGCAAGTTGTAGCCAAAGAGCCATCATGAAGAGCTGGGTCATGATTCCACCGTTTAGTGATGAACTTCCAAAAGTTAGTGAGCTGCTAGGAGGTGTTCAATGATATCTGGGTCAACTGAGCATGTTTTTCAGGCTATAACAAGATAATGTCTCGCACTCCTCCCTGCTCAGGCCTGTCCTGCCTCCAGACCAGGTTGACACACAACTCTTGGCCGCCTTCTAGCATCTTTGCAGTAGGTAGGAAATGCCCAAATAACTGGTGTAGTCACATATGACAAACTGAAGACTCCACACACAGCAAGCTATACAAACAGAGCTTTTTGGGTTACCTATTTCTGTATCCTCTCCTTTGAACCCTTTGACATTCGCCCCTTTTCTGTAGCAACATCATGGGAGGAAAGACACATGCACAAAATCTTTGGGGAAAATAAATGATCCCTGAAAAGGTTTGTCAAAAATTTCTTTTTGGGAAAAGGAGATGCTCAGTGGGTCTCTGTGATCTGTTGAAAGAAGGGATAGATGGGGAGGGAATTCTGCAAAGTATCAATACCAGCAAGTTTCTATAGCCATTTTGTTGATATGAAGAAAACATTAAATATCACTACCTTTTGTTGCTTTTCACCAGTGTAAACTTTGACCAGAGCAGAAGCAGTTAGTTAGTTCAGAGGATAAATCAGTTTGTAATGCCAGAAGCAGGCCTGTTTGTATGAGATATGCTTCTACCTCTAGGAGCAGAGGGAAGGACACAAAAGGTCGAGAAAGAAAGAGCAACAACAACATGAAACAGAGATTAATTCTTACCTCAAATAACTCCCTAGCAGCAGTACAAGAACTCTGACAGAAAAAGCCCTTTCTAAAGCTCAACAGGTAGGAAGGACTTTGTGATCCCTCAAGTCCACACTAGGGCAGGAAAGATGAAGAACAGGGACCTACAAGGTCCTTTACTTCTCCTCCGTCAGACATTACCATTCCCAGCCCATGGATAAGGGTCTTGCCCTGCTGTGTGAGCCAGACAAGCTGTTTTTCCCTCTTACAGCCCCCCAAGCTGCCTGAACCACTGGGGACAGCCATTTAGGCTGGGATGGGCCAGGGGATCCTGCTTGGTCCAGCTCCAGAAACTCCTTCAAGCCACCAAATTCTCTACCTCTCACTGAGCAAACAGCCTGTTTAAGATCCCCTGAATGAAAGGCAGACATGAGGGCTTTTATTGCCGTCTTTATGTTTTCTTTCATTCCTTCTCATTGTGGTTGTTGCCTTCCTGTGTGCTTCTCTAGAGTAGGAAAGAATAAAATTAAAGAAACAGAGAAAGTCATAGAAATCAGGAATATTCTCCACTGGTTTCCATCCTCCGTCTTATAATGTATTGGGAACGGAAGAATCCTAGAGAGCACATTTGCTGCTGCCAAGCAAATCTTTATTTTATAGCACAAAAGCAGCTTCCTGGACAAACATCCTATCCAACCATGCATTTTTTCCCCTAGTGAGCATCATGGTTATTATATGGAAAAATGAAAAGTAACTAATATTAAGACTTCGGTATCCTCAGATGCCCTTAATTAAGTCATTTAGAATTAACTTGAGATTTATAGCCATGGAAGCAATTTATTAAATATAGACTAGAAAATTCCACCTGGAAGTAAATGACTACAGGACACACAAAAGGCATTTGATCCTGAAGGGGAAGGTAGCTATAAAATACAACACAGGCAAGAAAAAGTAAAAACAGTGAAGCTCGTTCTGTCAACAAGAATGGAATCACCATTATTTTTGTAGTCTATATTTTTTCTAATTTCAGATTAATTTTCTGAACAGCCGTTTTTTACTGCCATTTTCTATTTCAGCTGACGGAGCTTTTGCAGAGAGCTGCTCCAGGTCCCTGGAAATATCAGCTAGCACAGAGAGAAGTGAAGAGGCAGCAAGACCGCTGCTACTTAAATTAACTGAAACAATATTTTGGCTGTACAGGCTTCTGAATTCCCTCAGTAAGCCTTAAAAAGAGCCATCTGGTCAGAACATTACATCTCTGGTTAGATCCTGCTTTGGAAATTGAAACGAGGCTCGTGAGCGCTGGTTAATGCTTTTTAAAGAGGGATTTGGGAGGTGGGTAGTTGCCTTGGTGGGTTGCTTGGTGCAGAGCAGGTTTTGGCATGACAGCGGGCAGGTGTCTGCAGCGATGGATGTCTCCTCACTCCGTGCCCGCAAAAAAGCATCACCTGCATTGGGAGTGTGCCGGCATGGCACGGCCCTTCCAAAAGCAAGGGCACTCACCCTGTCTCACCGAGACCCCGCATGCACCTCCTCGAGGCGACAAGGACAGAGGGGTCATGCCTTGCTGAGGAGGAACCCAGAGCGGTGCCATCCCGTGCCCTCTGCAGGGCCCGCGTCCCCCGGGACAGCAGCTGCGTCCTCCAGGAGCTACGTCCGGGTGGAAAGACTATGGAGGGGCACAGCATCCGTCCTTCTGCTCCCGGCTTGCAGAGAAACTTCTCCCTGCGGGAAATGTCAAAGCGCCATCCGAGTCCCTCTCCCCCCATGTTTTGGACACAGGTCTTTAATGAGTGGAGGAAAACAGATTAAGAGCCACCGAATGCCTGCTGGGGAGTGTGGGGGGGAGTTGGCAAGCAAATGTTTTGTATGAGTTTCTGCCCTGCTTAGGAGCTTTTGCAGCCCCGTGTAGTAAAATCTGTCTCCTTCTCTCCCCACCTGGCATAACTCCCTCAGGACTGATTGCGCCAGTGTGGGAACCAGTATAGCACAAGCAATTAGCTACTACAGCCCCTTCTGCTCCATTGTAAAGGTTCGAAATTTGCCCCCAGATGGATCTTTCTAAGAGAAAAGCCTTCAACTGTGACACAAAACACATTTCTAAAACCTTTTTCAAATAATAAAATTGTATAGAGAAACTTTAAGTACTAAATGAGCTCTCTCGATCTCTACTTATTCATCAATTTTCACATTAAAATTTCACTTGGCCACTTTGTAAAAAGACAAACAACATCACAGTGGCCCATGCTTAAATCCCACCAGCGCACTCCATCTTTGCACAGAGATGCACCTGAGCCTATACTTCGTAAGGCCGACGCTCATAAAAGGTGGCAATTTATCACACATCCCTGAACCCCCACTCTGCAGCATGAGGAATATACATTGCCTAATTAACATAAACGACAGCAAATGCTCTGCGTCCTCGGAGCAAGGGCTGACAGCGCTGCAGCCCAGCGTGCACAGAGGTACCCCGTGCTGCCGGCATCGCCCTGGGATGGGATCCAGCTTAGTTGGTGGCACCTGGAAGCTCTGCCTGCAGTCTGTCCTGGCCGAGGGGAGCGGGGAGCCGGGCTGCTTCCTCACCTCCAGCTCCGCGTAAAGCCCTCAGATATAATGCCCTACAAAGTGCGATATAATCCCTGCGGGTTGATGGGGTCCCGCGCTGCCCCGTGCCAGAGGGATGCTCCAGCACATTCCCTCCCAGGAGGCAGCCCGGAGGAGCCTGCCACCCCCGGGGCACGCTCCTGCTCGCCCAGCACCCACGGGCTGGTTTGGGACGGGATGGATCCCTCGTGGCTGGGGCCGTACACGGAGAGCCCTCCCGGGGGCCGCGGCACTGCTGGGAGAGGGAGGGCAGCGGGGAGAGACCTCCCCGGGCAGCGGCGGGAGCTGGATCTGGCCCAAGCACGAAGGCGCATCGTCTCCAAGATACAGTGGCTTGGGGTAGCTTTTCCTAAACAAAGAGCACTATAAGGGAGCCACTGCTGGAAATTTCCATTCCTTTGTTGCGTAGATGCTGTGTAAATAAATGCATTCCTAAGATTTTTCATAATCCTGGAAAGGTCTGTAAAAGAAACTGTGTAGTTTGTCAAATCGCTGGAGTTCATATATATTATTCCTCAGCCACCAGGAACATGATATACAATGGCACAGAATATAATGCAAGAAACATATGCTAAAGGTCTTCTTAGAAGCACGGTACATTCGTATGTGGCATGTACAGATATTTCTTCTGTTTTGCCCCGTGGGATCTAAAATATTCAACCCATATTACAGCCTGGGTTTGTGAATTACTTCCCTTAACTCTAAATAATCCTTACCTGACAGGTGACTTCGGCAGCAGCATTTAGCTATTCCCTGGTTTAATGTGTGGATGCTTTGAAAGCATTTATAAATTAGTACATGAGATAAATGTGTAAGCAACCTCTTACTTTACTCTCCTGCTTTTCTTCCTGTCTGAATTTTATTTAAAAAACAGACGATTCAGGAAGATCCCATTACAATAACGATATTGTGCCTGATGTATTTACATGTTGAATGGCTCAAAAACACATTTTCAATGTCTTACTTTCTTGTCATATATAAACACTAAGTACATATAGAAGAGATTATATTCCTGTATCCAGTGTATTGTAATGTAAACACAGGAGTTACTTACATAGTAAAGACTATTGTACCTTCATTGATAGAAGTCAGATCTTTTTCTTGAAATAAGCTAGTAACTTCTCCCACTAACTCTACCCCCTTGGACTCAGTTAATCTGGATTTATAAAATCACTTCCCCGTTTAATGCGGTACAAGTACTTCAGAAATTTAGAACCAAAACTGTCCTTTAGACTACCAGAACAATGTTTATTACCCTTTTTTTTTTCATTTTTGAACACACTCTGACATTTATCTTATATTTAGACTTTCCCAACAGCTACGCCTGCTTTCTTTAGGATGAATTTTTAAATTTTGAAAATCATATCTCCTAGTAATGCAATTCTACTGGAAAAATATTGAAATGATATGGAAATAATACTTTTCTTTTTAAGCACTTTTCATTTTTAGATCTCAAAGTTCTAGACAAAAGAGACCACTTAAAAAATAGTCGTATAAAATACAAAATGTACTTTTTCAACGTTTGTCTTCTAATTGTCCAAAACACAACATTATCATTTATTTCCTAGATATTTCCTCGATATTTCAGTCAGATTAGAAATGTAAAAAAAAACCAAACCCCACAATCAAAACAACCTGGAAGCCAAACCAAAATAACCCCTCAAACAGGACTTACCGTAAGGTAAGCCCAAATACTTTTGGCTAGATGGTTAGCTCTCTAATTTCCTTCTGTTTGGATACTGTCACAGCATCTCCAATTCTGCAGTGCTCATCCGAGATCCTAATTTTTCCTGACCTCAGTACTCACATTTGGGGGCTACTATGTCAAAGCATTTCAGCCTCCAGGATGAAGTAGCCTGGTTCAGGCTTCTCTCAAAGAAAGATGATTACAGCAATTGTAGCTCTCAAACTGGAATAGATTATAAAAGCTTCTTATTGTATTTTAATATAAAATTTTCTTGACTAAGGGCATCAAACTTTAAACCCAATTCATAACAACCTATGATCCCAGAGACTGCAAACCAGTAACTTATCTACCACACAAACAGCTGCACAAATCCCTCACATTTATTTTTTCCAGGCTTTCAACTTTGATTAATAACATGGCAAAACCATGCAAGTCGCAACCATATTAACCACAGCTATATTTTTAGTCTTACTGACATGAACACTTTAATATAATAAAAGGAAAAGGAAAACAGAAGAGGTGTTTCATTAGGACACGAGGATTACTAAAACCGCTGTGTGGAGTATTTGTCAGGAGGTGGTAGGGGAAGAGTTATTACTTACATTTTAGCATGTCGCTAGGACCCGGAGCAAGAGGCTCCCTCAGTGAGATATGTTTGCTTTGGAAAAAAAATTAAGTAATCAGACCGTCCAAGCTCTTCTTACTGACACATTTATAATACCAAATTGCAAACTTGGTTAAGAAGTTTGCAGCACTACACGGAAAAGTATTTTTCCAATTTTGTTACGAAGCCCGGCAATACGGCAGTGATACAAGATCCAGAAGTTCACATATTAACCTGCCAGTCCTTTTTTATTGACAGACGGCTACATGCAAAAATATATGAAGCATGCAACGTGGTTTGTTAAAAAAATAGCCCAAACCACAAACCCTCAGCAAATCTGTTCTTGCAGCTGATTATAGAAGCTTATAACCCATTTTAAAAGCATTTATTTAAAAAAAAAAAATATCCCCCAAACCCAAACAAAACCCCCCTGAATGGCTGATATAAGCAAGAAACCAGCATTATGTCAGTAAAATAACAGCTTCAAAACAAATCCAAAGACTAATGCTTGCCTAATACAGAATTCTTCAATATTCAATGTGTTTGGCTTCAAGATTGTGTGACGCTGGGACTAGAGTTAAATTTAGTCCAGTCTCCTCATCGATTGTTCATATGACAGGGGTATTCCTTAGGTGAGTTTCTGACCCTAAATTCAGAATGAATAGTATTATACACATCATAAACATAAACAATATTTGGCTGAGTATGTCGTCTGACTTTTTTCTTTCTGCATCTACCTGCCTACACATTTGCACCAACAGTATGTTTATAACGATGCCTTTTGTAAGAGAGCCAAGCTTTGTAAATCGGAATAATGGGCAAAACCAGTCATACATTTTCTATTTCTAAATCGTTTGCATGAAGACAGCTACATTTCAAAATCGAGGGAACAGAACAAAGAGATACAGGCATACAGCATCCTAATAGTGACCCTGAAATAACTGCTCAGGACAGCACCCAAATATCGTAGTCATGCACGTATTGGAAACACCCAGGTACCACAGAGGGGATGCGATAGCCGGGCAAAGAGAAGGGCAGAGCAATAGCAAATACCTTGTCACACTTTTACCCTGAGATGAAAGCATCATTTCTGCTTTGACCTTTTCAGCATTTCTAATGCACAACATCTGCAGTATCAGAAATGCAGGGGAACGGGGAAGGCACACACGCCAATCTATTTCTACCCACCGGAAAGCGAAGAAATGTACAGTAAAACCTTTATATGGCACCGGAGAAAGTGAGACCCTGTGCACAGTCTTATATATGAACTTCACGACCAAAGAAATTTGTCTCCCACTTGAATGCCACACAAGCACACGCGAACCATTCCCGCTCATCTGCACTCCCCGTTCTGACATTGGGACTTTGCTTTTTAACTAGCCCGGGCTTGGCTGCAACTAAGATAAACATATTTAGCTGCAACTTTTTTTTCTTTCAAAAAGAGGCAAACTGGATTATAGCAAATAACCTTTAAGATAATTAACTGACAATGCCGCAACTAGCATAAAATCTTCCTTCAGGCAACCCCTAATTTAAGTATTACTGGCACAAAGTGGAGACAGATTGTGCATCACCACCGCAATATTTACATAGCAGAAACCCACAGAGCAGGAAACGTGAGACTCAATGATGCACTAAATTAGGAACAATCATATTCTAGTGTTAATTTGCTTTCTCCTCTATCCAAATTTCAGGTCCAGCAATTGGTACAAATGCACATAAAACATTCCCATTTTTAATGATTAAGAACCACAATCTGCAAGCAGTTCTGCTCAAAAGGAAATTCACTCACTACTAGGGATGTTTGCAGGATCAAACCCCCAAAAGTGAAACAGGTTTACCAACATAGAGATTTTTTAGAAAACCAAGACTTCCTAATCTGTTTATTTCTTTCCACAAATGATGTCTGCACAAGCAGTCCGAGTCGTCTGCCAGGCTACCTGCCTTTTGATTGCAAATATTTTCCTATGACAGTAGCACTGTGATTCTGCAGCATAATGGAGAAGCGGTTTTAATTCACCGATGCTGTAGATATATGCAGGTACTCAAAAGGCTGCGTAATCAAGGAATTAAAGTTAAAACGGGGGGGAGAAAAAGACAGCTGGTCTATTCGTAAATACATTGGGAAGTGACACATTTATAATAAATATAAACTCTATAGTCTATCCAGACACAGATTTCACGAGCACTACTCTCAGTTACAGCACACTTCATAAGATAAATGCAAAGAGCCATCACCAATCTTTCTGAATCTTAAATATTATTATTCAAATTTGGTTTCCACTATGGCATATTAACAAAATATTTACCTTGCCTAATCGCTGGTGTTCTTCAAAAGCAGAAATCAGTTCCTGTGCCCACTTTATTTTTTCAGGGCTCGGAGAGAACTGTTCCTGGACAACAGCAATTTGGTTGGGGTGAATCACCTGCTTACCTACAAAGAAGATTAATAACACCAGAATCATGCATCGACAAACAGATGTTCAAGCAAAATGTTCCAACCACTTGAGGCTCTCATATGCCTCGCAGACTTTCTTGCTCTTTAACTAATTATTTTACTTGGTTTCTTTTATTTTTTAAACTGGACAACACGCAGACAGCCTTTTGCCAGATTTTTTAAAGAATAAAAATATCTTGAGCTGTGCTTGCATTCAGGATAGTTTGAAAGAACCCACGATTCTTTCTCCTCCCTCCCCATTTCAATCCATACATCTTCTCTCAGTCGTTTCAGGTGCAATTGTTTCTCCAGGGCAGTCAATAACACTTAAGTAGAATGCTTCTCTGAATTTAACTATGTAAATAACAGCTCCAGCCCCTCTTAAATAAGTTGTATTAAAATGCGCTCGGCAAACGAGATCTGAAGAAGATGGCAAGAGATTTGTAGGACTGAAAAGTTACCAGTCACCTAAGGATCATGCCCTAAATTCTCAGTATTGGCTTAGCATCATAAAATCCTCAATGTTGTTTAAATTGTTGTTGCAATAGTTAGCAGTTGCAGGTAGGTTGTAATATTTGCTTAGTCACTGGTATATCAAACAACTACCAGCGGTGCCCTGAGGTTTTATGAAGCACTTTTTTTTTAATCCTTTCTTGTATAAACATACGTTAAGAAAATAAAAATAGATGTTGCTTTTTTTTACTAGAGATTTTCAAACGTGAATAGACAGCCACATAATCCGTTTTAATCTGTTATTGTATTTAGCTACCTTAAAACAAATACATATCTAATTTGTTTGACAGTTTTAAAAGTGTAACATTTGACATTATTAGTTCATTTCTAAGGGAATTTCACAGACCGGTGTGATTTCTGCACTTTGCTTTCAAAGTGTTTTAATAAAGAGAGGCTACCGTAATTCCCAGCTTCCCGCGGAGTAAATGACTCTCCCCCGTGCCAGATAACAAAACTAGTTAGAGGGATGAGCCTGGTCCTGCAAACCTGCCATCAAGGGAGCAGTCTCCTGCACACAGAGTGTCCCACAGCCGCGCCGTCCCGCCGCCCGCTGCAGCCTCTCGCGGGAGCGAGATTTTTGCACGCAAGGAAAATTTGAAGCGTCAGGACCTAAGGAGGCTTCCTGCGCACAACGGGGTCTGCTCCAATGTTCTTACTGACATTAAGCCAGCCGTACGTTAGAAGTCAGCCCATCACTCGGTATAAGAAGTCTCAGGCGTGACCACAGAGATACACCTATTTTAAATGAAATCACCGCTGCAAAAAAACTGGGATTACTTTTATCAGACTGCAGCGGGTCTGAGTGATAACCCGGAGTACAAACAAAATCTGGGGATGCAGCAGCACAATCTACTTAATTTAATGAGAAAAGAAACAGGAATTTTTTAGGGTTGCTACGTTTCTTTGCTAAAAAGCCATAAGTAGCTCAATTTTATTTTATTTCCTATTAAACGACCTTTAGTTTATGATCTTATGGGCATCCAAATATTCAGTTTCAAATTTCAGTGTCATAACTATTTAAAAGATAGCTTAAAAATAGGTAAAGCTGAAAATTCAGTAAGAAATTTATTTCTTGAAAGAAATTACATGGAGACAAGTTTTCTTAACTAATGTGTTTTACATTGGGGGTCTAATCAAAGCTTTTTTAGTCAATTTAATCAAATGTCACCATTAATAAGATTATGATGTTCCTTATTTGTAATACAACAAATTCTCCCCAGCTAAACTACTAATTTGAAAATTGAAGGGTGTACAAATAATTCCTGCAAAATCCTAAGGAGCTTAACTTTCTGGGAAAATGCAGAATATATTTTAAATTATATTTAAAGTCAGCCTATAATTATAACAAAAATAAAAATATTTATACATGATTTTTTAAAGTGTAAAACATTTCTGTAAAAAGATTTGCTTTTGATAAAGATATCTGTAGCAGTAAGCTATACTTTTTATGATTAAAACACTACTGAACAATTTACAGAGAATATAATCTAACTTTTGATTTATAGCACTCAGTTGATTTTTGTCACAGATTATGTATCCAAATAACTGTATAATAGACATAATGCCATGCAGGAATGAAGCAAATATTTTAAACAGAATTGTTGTTATTGACAAGTTACTGAGAGAGTGCAAAATTGGAAGACATTAAAATTTATGACCATGAAATCCTTTTTACAGTACCACTTGATATATCGTGCTTTAAATCAATACCTGACAAGTCTTTTAGGTAGCTGTATGATGGTGTCATTTTAGTCTTCTACAAAAGACTGCAAAAAGAGAGGAAACCTATAGTGTTTCGTATTTATATCTGGCTTCTCAGCATGTAGCACAGGACTTTCTATAATGACTAAGTCAGCTGTTAAAGCTTATGGCAAGGTTTACTTCATTTTTTACATAAACTTTCCTAAAACTGATGACCATTTATACAGGCAACACACTGACTTTAAGTCCACGGGTTCTGGTATTGTAAAACATCTTGCCGGGTGTGTATGCGTGTGTGTATGTGCGGGGGGGGAGAGAGAGAGAGAGAGATCTTTATATCTATATATATCTCCCCCTAAAAAAAAAATTATATATATATATATATATAAATATACATATAAAAGATTAATTAATTTGGCTAAATTACATCTGAAAACATTTGATTTTATGTAAACACACTCACTGAAGGAAAAACAGGCTGCTTTTAAGATAACTGGAAAAGAAAACTTGGCTACAATAAGCAGTGAGGGTCACAATAGTAACTAAATAGCTGGTAAATTCTTCATTATGTTATTTCGCTTGTTTAATCTTGAGTGAACATATTTGCTTACATTAATTCTACTGGTCTAAATCTGAATATGGGAAAAATCTAAGGACATATAACTTTGCTGAAGATTTTGGATTTGCATTAGTTTTGAGGGTGGTGAATTTGGCCCTATGCATGCAAATAAGTGTGTGCTCCCCAGCTATGAGAGCAATTCAGAAGCCTCAGCTCGTTTCAGTCCGGTTGATTTCAATTATTTTGATTCTTTGTGAAAAAGTAGCAGGAAGGGATCTTAAATATTTAAAAATAACAAAAATCGCATGTTTTGAACTTGTTATTAAGGTGACATTTCAGTATTTTACTCTCACGTTATCAGAGGACTGTCAGTGGCAAATATGATCTGCAGACTTCTGCTTTATGCAAGGTCATGGATTAAGCTAAGACCCATTTGTAATTTTCTGTGATGAATATTAAATTGGAAATATTAAAATATTTAATTTATATAGTTTCGGAATGAAATGTTTTTGCTTTCCGTTTTAAATGACATTTTATTTTAACCAAAGCAAGCAAGAAAGACTATAAAAACATTAGATAAACTGAAAGCAAAAGAAACAAAAGAACAAGTGAAACATTTTGGATCGACCTAAAATATGCTTTTTTCTTTTTTACCAAAGATATGAAAAATGTGGTTTTGTTTTGACTTAAACAGATTAAAAAAAATTTTTTTTTTTTTTTTGGCCACCAAATCAGAAAAGTCAGTCTTGCCCTGTCTCTACTTATGGTTGGATTGGTTGTCAGGCTGTTTGCTGGATTTTGGAAATGTGTTGACGACAGTTGCGAAAAGGCAGGAGGCAAAGAGCAAGAGCTGTGAGTTCACCTTAATGAAGTCTGTACCTTTTACAGATCTTTACTCCTCGTACGGAAAGGCAAGACACATCTATGGCTGAGTTAGAAACTCACTTTATGCCCTAAATTGCCACATGTGACCTTTTTATTTGTCTCCTATCTGGACCCTATCCTGATGTCAGTCAACTTCCACCGTAAAGTCAGTGGAGTCCAAACCACCATTAACGTCGCTTATGCTGAACATTTCTAAATTTCCTAAACTGGCAGCCGGAGTTAAGTATTTAAATACATGTTAAGCATTCAAAAAGAGTGCTCTCAAAGGTGCTAGGCATCTGCAACTCCATCTTCTGTCAACAGGAGGTTCAGATGCTTAAGTTTTTTCAAAAATCAAGCCTTTCCTTAAGCTAGGAAATACTGGTCGAGATTAGGTAGCCATCAGCAGGTGCTACCATTCAGGAGCTCTATTGTTTTCCCAACTTCAATCGCAGATGAATGAAGGGTGGAAGTCCACATGGACGTGGATAATGTAGCTGTGAGGAACTAACTGTTTTGCCTCTGAAACAAGATCTGGTTTTGCAAATGTTGAAGCTCAACAGACAGTAAGGCAGAGTTTGTGCTGAAGAGCATTGATTGCTATTCTTTCACTGGCATGTCGAGATCACTTAAAAGAACGCTTGTTTTTTTGCTTGGTGCTTTAAGATATCATATACCACTAACTGTTAAAATATAGTTTGCTAGAGGGCATCACCAGGACCCATGCCTTTGGTAACAAAAACCTAAGAGATGTACTACTACTGTACGTATATCCTGAATGATGATCAGAGACAAATAATGTAAAATGTTCATCCTATATGCTAGAATTCTCTAATGCATGCGTCAAATGGCTGATTTCTATCGCAAAACCCCAATCTTTGGTGGCTGCACTGTCCCACCAGGGTGTCCGAGTGATCCGGTACACCAATCACAGGGTAACAGGCTGCCTTACGGGACGCTGGGGCAAGGAGCCTGCTGCTCTTGCTGTCTGCCAATACCCGTAGGTGTCACCAGCACTTACTGGGAGGGGAGCCAGGAGATGAAAAACAAATCAAAGAAAACAATAAGAAAATAACTTTCCCCTAGCAATTAGCATAGGAGATTTGCTTTTCAACTCCTTCACCTAAAAAGTATTTTTTAACAACTGCCGTTTAAAAGAACATAGGGCAAAGGGAACCACATATTTTAAGAAGCAATCGTAGAGTGGTCATCGCAGAGCACTGTATCGCCTTTCCCGTGCTCTGTGATGGGAGGAATCACTGCACAGCCTCTACCCCAAGTTCTCTTCAAAAACAGTCACACGCTTCATGGGATGTGGTTTTAAAAAGCAGCCTGTGACTTTTCAGGCAAAATTGCCAGCCCCAGTTTTAAAGGTGCTAATAAACATAGAAGAGCTTGGTATTACTGAGTTTTTCAATAAATGACCTGAAACAAAAACCAAGTTATTTGTCTAAGCGACAGGAAATGTAGAAATATATTTAAATTGAAGAAGCTATGCATTATTTTGAGATATCGGCAGAAAGCCATACCGGTGAATCCCATTGAGGCACCTTCTCTTGATTGCCTGCGGAGCCCATCTTCATCTCGGAAATCAATGTAAACAAGGTCCACTGCTTGAAGGCCAAATGCCTTTGCTGTGACTATTATTTTTTGCCTGGCATATAGAATATCGTGAGTTTCCTTGCTGCTTGTTGCACCTACGAGAACAATGAAAACAAACAAAGAAAAGCTGACAAGAGCGTCTTAAACCTTTCTATTTTAAATATTTCCTAAGTTAAAAAAAGCAAAGTTTGAGATTTCATTTAACCAATTTAGAAAACAAATAGGGGTGCAAGGCTATATTGTCAAAATGATACTCTTCTGAGAAAAAAAAAGCTGCTTTAGCAAAAAAAATTCTCTCTTTAAACACTGGCTTATAAAATTCAGATTTTGATTCAGTTCAGATGAGAAGTTGTAAACCTGAAGTCAGTGGAAGCTTTGTCTGGTAAGGACTGCAGACTTGGGACTAACATGAAGTAATTATTTGATTATATTATTCACTGTATGTACAGTGAGAAGCATTACAGCAAGAGAAGCCTTACACAAATTGCTATACTGGGTACAACTAAATGGTTAAAAAATTCACACTGAGAATAGAATTACACTTTCCTTGGTTCTGATTCTTGTCACAACTGATGTCCTAAGCTGAATATTTAAGCTTTAGTATTTGGATGAAAAAATGATGGTGGATGACTTCGGAGAAGAAGCAAAAGTATTCATGAGACTTCATGTGCTCACAGGGCACCAGCTAAGCAACGTGCTCATGTGGAGGCTGGTGTGAAAAAATAATAATAATAAGTTGCCTTTCCTTAGGGTCACTATTTAGACACAGATTTCCAGTTTGTAAGGAATATTTTAGTAAAGCAGTGCTAATTTTTACATTAACGTACTTATTTTTAATTTAAATGTTGATAGCTCTGCACTTTTATCTTTAAACTGAATCAGATTAATAAGAAGCTAAGCGGCCTCTCATAAAAGCAATTGTGAAATACTTCTTATTTTTAAGGAAGGCTAATAATGCTTTCACATGAATACGTGGCTGTATTGACATGGGACATATTTAAAGTAAATTTATGAAAGCAAAATGTAGCAGGAGAGTATTTGTGCATGACGTCAAAAGCCTGACTGATAATTGTCTGTACAACAGTGATGAAGCAGACACCGGAATTTTAGGACTTTAAATGTATTTCTTAAAAGCATGTGCATGTTTCTTATGAATATCGTATTTTTAAATAATTTCAGTGACTCAACAGGTTTTGGGTTTTTTTTCATTAATCTTTGGTACTGCATGGCAAGAAGTGCAAGAAAGTGTCGGTGCCCTGTAACACACAGGGACCACGTTTTAATTTGCCAGTGATACATTCTGCTCTGAAAAAAATTAAGGAGAAAAGTGAAAACATAAAATGCAGAATCAAGTGTTGTCATTGCTTTAATTATTGCTGTCAGAAAAGTAATGGCCATAAATCACATCGGGCTTCTCGGATGCAAATGCCATACGTTAACATTTATAGTAAACACACAGGTAACAACCTATGCTGGCACGGAAATCCTCTCCTCCAAAGACGACTGCGTCCAAATGAAAGCCCACCTGGGATCCTGTTCTCAGTGCTTCTTCACAGACAGCCTTCAAATGAGAACAGAGTATTAATTTCTACAGAAATGCAGGATGCAGAGAAACTAAGAGGCTATTACAGCAACTCAGTGTTACCAAAATCCTTCAGCTAAAATTGCTCCTATTAAGCAAAGCCATTGCAGGTGCTCGACTATGCACAGTGCTTTAAAATGACTCAGCAAAAGAGAAAAGATTATCTTTCCCTAAGCACCTATATGCCTAGACTGTGTAAATACAGGACATCGTAGCACATTCCCTGCCTTCTGGATGACATAATGCCCTGGGTATTACTGTGATCGGTACTTCAGATATTTATGTAACAATATGAAACGAAACATTTGTCAAATACTGCTTAAAAGCAAACAAAAAGTATTAAATTTGATTAGTTTGACATGTAATATATCTGCATGAGAAACAGAAATAAAGATCAGAATGTCTTTTATTAAATAAATAATATGAACGGTTTAAAACAGTTGTGGATTCCTTCTAGGATATAAGGATTCCTTATAGGATTGCCAATTTAAAGTCTTCTGCAAAAAGTAGCTAAGGAAGTTAAAAATGCAACAAGTGCTGCAGAAAAGTATTAAAATAAAAGCAAGCAAAATTTCGCTGCTGTAGCTATTCTATAAAGAAGCGCATTTCCAAAATATTACTATTTTATATCGACGTTTGGATAATATTAATATTTTTTAAGGCTAAGGTATGCAGAGAGAGACAGATGTAATTACAAGCTCTACTGGTGGGTGTTCTTCTATGGCAGCTGGTGGGACAAGAAATTATTCTTAACCAGAGTGCTTTAAAAGGCAACTCTCCTGCCAACATCAGGAACTGCAATATTAAAATTTCCACTATAAAATACTGTAGGTGAAGGAAAACCTCCGCCGGTTTAAAACATGATTTAATTCTGCGTATGCACACCAGACAGGAGCGTGTCTATTTGGTTACTGCTTTATTATGTTCCCAGATAGGTTAGCGTGTGTTGTAAGATAAATGGCTGTATCAAACGAGCAGGCTGCCTGCGAGGCCTGCCGGTACTTCTGGAGGTACTTCTGATGTGTGTGTCCTCAGCTGGTCTGAAACTTTGCCCTTCGAGCTTGGGAGGGGAACGCTGAATTCCTGGTGCAAGCACGAGATCTCCCATTTCACTACCACGCTGCCTTGCCTTTCTGAAAAACCTGGACTTGATAGTAAAGGTTGGGAGTAATTTATATTAAAATGCACTTTAAAAATAAGATTTGATCTCAAATTACCCTAAAAAAAGGAGCACGTTCTTCAGATACTTGCTATTTTCAAAGTTAATTATACTTCTAATCTTAGCATTAAACACCCCATCGTACACACAGAAAAACGGTAACATGAAATTTGATTGTAATGTTATCGGTAGAAACCATTATAAAGATGCCAGTTTAGCAATAGTGAACTGATGATTAATTCTTTTTTCTAATTAAATGTCATACAAAAGTCGAGTTCGATAGCTACTAAGTAGCCAAGTGTATTGCAACACCGGGAGTATTGCAAATCTTTGGCGAAGCATGTTTCCACTTCAAGTGTGTTAAAAATAATAACAGTAATGCAGAGAGGTTTTGTTATTTGGCATGGACTATCTGGAACTATTCTGTCACCGAAATATTTTGAATATATGAAGGCCTTTACAATACAAACATGAGAGTTAAATGTACAAATGTTTTAGGGGATTGAACAATATGTTTCGTATTTTTTAACCTCTCTTCTTTGATGAAATTAGGGGGAGACTGGGGAGTATTCTGCTTATCCTAGTTTGCTGAGATGGCAAAATATGAACACTTCAAGACCTGCTTACCTTAAAATTGAGCAAGCCCACTGCAGTTTCCACAAAGGGGATAAAATTCATTGGTTCTACAAGTGTTCGGCCTTTTAGGTGATGTAAGAATTTGTCTGAAAACTAAAACTAGACAGTATGAGCTATCAGAGAGAGAGAAAAAAGAACAGGCTACATGTATATATAACATGCTAAATTTTCACCTGGCTGTAACAACACCCCTCCCCACCCCAAAACCTTAGAATTAAAAAAATTAAACCAGCTTTTAGCAGGGCCTGCGATTCGAAACTGCAGCATTCCCATACATTTCTCAGTTTCCAGGCTGGTCTGCAAAAAAAAATCCAGGCTTAGCACCTCTCACCCTGGCTTAGTGAAATGCAAATCCGCGGGCCCTGGAAAACAATGAAGTGCTGCTGTACCTGAGGTCCGGTTTTGTTTCAGGTCCAGCACTGCCATCACTGGAAGTGCTCCCCAGCCTTCTAAGTGGCATCCGTATTATTCATTACGGCACCGTTACCCTTTTGTTCAATAGGCTTTTCTTCATAATTTTTTAGCTTACCTAGGAAGGCCTTAAAAAAGGAAGTTTAATTCTTTGAAGACCAAAGCTTGCCAATTTTTTCCATGAGACCAGTTCACAGCTAGCTCTGAGCTGCCAGTGGGGTAGCCCAAATTCCAAAATCTATCATCTGGAAACATACAAAAGCTCTTGCACAGATTTTTCCCCTTTCAAAAGGGGAAAAAAAAAGAGGGGGGGGAAACCCTCAGCTCTATATTGTAAATCTATTATGTCTGTCCAGATCCAGTAATTTGCGCAGAGATAAACATATCGCAGGTACGGTGAAAATATGTTAGTAAATAAAGACAAAAATAACATATGCATGTATTTTAAATTTAAGGAATATTCGACTATTAATGGATATCAAAGGAAAGGGAATTTTAATCATCTCTCCATTCAGTCTCAGTTGGGTAAATCATATCTAAGAGATTTGCATAAATATAAACCATCAAAGACTTTTCATCTTCAAAGGGGGTTTCAAGACCCTATAAGCTTTGTACTGTAATCATCGCAGGTCACAACCCTGCAGGAATAAGGCTGCTATGGCAACATAAAAAACTAATGCTTAAGGCTTAGCATAATATTCTGACTAATAGAAAGGAAACTCATTTTAAAAGCTGGCAGCCTATTTACCAGAAGCTGGATTAGAGGTGTTATTTCCCCTTTTAGCTTCCCCCCACTGCCCCTCCCCAAAAGAAGGAAAATCTAATCACCCAGATCTTGAAAAAAAGCTTTCCAGCAATTTGCAGTAACTTTACAATTAGGCCAAAATAAATCACAGCTTTCTTTGATGAAGAATTCTGCCCTTCCCATCCCTGCTTTGCATTGTCACCGTGGCCCTCTCGGTAACTTTTCCTTGGAGAAGAGAATTCCACCCAAAAATGTGCAAAGAGAAAAAAAAAAAATCAATGCAATTCACACGTGTGAGTGTACAGTATGGCAGGTACTACAGCGACAGAAAACAGTCAACTTCATACAGGCAAATGCAGAAAAGGAGGTAATATAATGGCATCAGCACATATTCTTAAGACTCCTACCTGATTTTTATTTTTTCAGTGAACAAAAAAAGTAAAAAGCACTACCATGTTTATATTTTAGGTGCGAGTTAAAGCAGTGGAGCTCTTCTCTTATTTTAAAATATTTTAAAAGTCGCCCTCCTGGGATTTTTGCTATCTTTTGTTTTGAAGGTAAACAAACAAAAAAAAGCACGTTTAATTAAATATTGTCTCCCTTTCTCTCCCTTTTAAAAATCTGCAATAAGCACCAATACAAAAGGTAACGAGTGGAGAAGTTTCAATTAATTTTTTTTTTTTCCCCAAAAGGAGACGATTAAATGTTTCCGGCCCGGTAAAGTGTTCATTTCAGGGAGAAAGGGGAAAAAAAAAAAAGAAGGCGGAGGGAAAAAAAACCCACAAAGCTTGGGGAGGGGATGAAGTAGCAAGGCCTCAGCAATTCTTTCAATTCCAGTGCACACCCAATAGTGTGTCGGGAAGAATGCACACTGGTCGGGATTTGTGGGAGAATTGTCCCGCCACAAAGGAGGGAGAGTTACGCTTGTTATAGTCCAATAAGCCATGCCAGTCAAACAAGTACCCACACTAGGGACAAAAGGAAAGCAAGAGATTCTCACACAAAAGAAAACAAGTAAGCCCATCTTTTAGTTGTGCATCAGCCTCCAGGTTTTCTGCTGCACATAAATAAAAATGAAGGGGGGGGGTAAGTGTCGGGGGAAATAAACAGCTTCTGGGAGGCTGAAAAATCATGCTGGGGTGAATTTGGGGAGGATTGGGAAAAGAAGGCAGCGGCGTTGAGCGGAGCGCGCTCTTTGTGTGCAAAGGTTAGGCAAAGTGAGAGGGAAGCAAAAGGTGGACAATGAGGCAGAAGTTGTTGGGGCTGGCTTGTTTTCCATGACGGAAATCAAAGTTAGTGAGAGGGAAGGTGGAAGGGGATGAGGGGACAAAGAGCCCCTGCATCCCACCTCCCCGATAAACCTACTTCGTGGCAGCAAGGGCCCTGCCATTTTGGAAGCATGAATATTCATTACTGACAAGTTACATCTAACACTTACATGGCTGTAAACCCTGAGAGGTATACTCCGGTTAATTTAATTAAATGTTGGTGGAAGGGGACGGTGTACTTTCCATTGTGAGCGGCGGAGGCCAAAGGGGCAGTGCCACGGAATGGACAGGGCTCGTCACGTAGTCAACGTATTTGCTCAGTTGTATGCTCACGCCTGATCTTAATGGTTTGATCAAGGTTAGAAGCTGAGATTAAAATAGATCCTAATACATCTGCCTGCCTTTCATCACAGTTTGCATGTGTGCTAGTTGCTCAGCTAGTGGTTTGCAACAATATAGAAGTGAATAATTAAGCATTATTCCTTTACTGGCATGTTACAGAAATAATGGTATATCTAAACAAACGTCCCCCTTTTCTTGACAATTAAAACAATTATAGCATAATTAGGCCTATTTCAAAGTTTTCTTAAGTAATTTGACATGCCAACCATTTACATTTCAGGTTTTTATTGGCTGAAAAGTCAGTCGTGAAACACAAACACACCTGTCAGCAATTAAAAAGGAAGAAATAGAGAACTGTTCAGGAAATAATATCTGTGCTAATTAAAAACACTAGTTAAAAGCTTCCTGTTTGTTCCTTCAGTTGCCCCAAGGAGTGACCTTCCCCCCAACCCATTTTTTCATATGTCGCTAACATGGTTTCCCCATCTCCTGCTTACAATGCACCTAAGTAAGGCACACGGACGTAGACAGTCATTTTGCATGTTAGGGTATTTAGAAAAGAGACAGATATTTATGCCTCTACTTTTTATAGGAGACTCTGACACATCAATATTGGTTCTTCATTGACTGCAGGAGAAATAAATCTGGTTTTCTTTATAAATGCAAGGTGTTTCACGTATGCTTTTTGTATAGCATGTCTTATACACATTTAAACGGATGCATTTCCCAATTACCTTAGCCAAGCAATGACATTATATGGTATTTGCAGCCTTCCTCATAACTCAGAGCCATTCATCTCTATGCCTGTGTGAACTTGGCCCAACAGCTTCAGCCAAAAGCTACTGTGTGGTTGGTAAACAGGTAGCTACTCACCCATCTTATTTCTTCAACATTTTCAACCTTTGGCAGCATCATGCTTGAAGGAAGGGTCTTGGACTGCAAAAGCACCTCTAGATCTTCTTCTGCAAGACCGCTGGACACGGAGTTTATCCTGACACACTTTTCAGCATGGCCAAAGTCAAACTCTTCAAGGGTTTTCACAACTGTCAGTCTTGCTTCTCTCTACAATATATATGTATTTAAAGGCAGAAGAAAAGAAAAAGAAAGCTTATTTTCTATTGACAGAAAAGTGCACTGAGCAGAAAACTTGTTGAAACGATGTGGGGAAAAAGCTAGACAGCCAGTATATTGGTGTCCCCCAAACGTCTGTCACTCCTGGACTTTTATTGAAGCAGTCATCACCAGCACCTCGCAATTTTACCTTCCTCGTTTCTTTATAACTGGTAAATAAAATGCTCGGGTTTTACATCTAAGTATTTCTACACCATCACTTGTAGAAAACATGGCTTTCGTGTCCACTATTGCTGAACATGTCTAACAAATACAAATCTTTATACTGACCACAATGTGTTGCACTAACTGTCTGCACTCACAAAAATGGCATGTTAATAAATTTGCATAAAACAATTTGCTTTTGTAATTAATCTCTATATTGCCGGTGCTAAAATAGCATGGACGTCAGAAAGCACTGATGTACATATACTTCTTTGGTTTTGCTATATAAATCTTCCTTTTCTCCATGTATCCAAAGCGAGTTAAAGCCCATAGTAGAGTTCAAAACTCGCATGTGAAAACACCACCAAAATAACTTGTAGATTTTTCTTGAACCACGTACAAAGCTATTCCCCCGCTGGCACAAAACAAAATCTCTGAAGACATGTGCTTCCCGTGGCCATTCGCTATTTTTGTGAATGTAAATTTACAAATCTGTTTAATATTTGATTTGCATGAAGAATACTTGCATGCTTTTCTGAAATGAAACGCATTTCTTGGCCTGGAGAAGAAGAGGGGAGGGAGATGGAGGGTGCTGGGCTCCCTGCTTCCTGCCAACTGCAGTTTCAACCCCAAATTCCTTCCAGTCGCCAACAGCCCCTAACAAATTCGCATTGTCAAAATGCACACTTATCAAAAGTCATTTCATTTGTGAAGAGTTTTTATGGGGCTAATAAAACTTTAAAGCTCCTGACTGACAGAGGTTTAGGAACGACTTTAACAATACGCAGTTGCGGAATAGAGATGCTTTTCAAGAAAACAGGCAAACTCGAGGGGAAAAAATAATAAAAAAAAATCATCAAAGTTAATATCCAGGCTAATACCAATCAACAAGACAGCACATGACAGTAGATTTAAACCAGACGGATGCAAATCTCTGCTGGCGAGAGGGGCAGAGGCGGTTTCCCAATGTGGTCTGAGTTAAACAGTGTGAGGGAACAGTAGCTTACAGTTGTCAGGTCCGATCAGAACAGGGTCTCCCAGGCCAGTTTAAGACAGCTCTGCAGTGTACTGATTTACAGGGCTGGGACCCCCGATAATTAGGGTAAGTTTAGAGAAAAGCAAGCGATGGCTCTAACTGGTTAAAAGGAAGGAATAATGAAGCAGAAAATTAATGAAATCTGAAGCAAGCAGCCTTCAGCTTGGGGCTACTAGCCGTGCCTCTCCGAAGGTTGGGAGCATATGCCCGTTAATCGGACAGACGGGAACAAGGCGCACACGTATGCATCCCTGTGCTGCGAGCAAGGGGCATGTTCAGAGGTAATCTCTGGAAAATACAACCCGAAATGTTCGAACTGCTGTGAATGGACTCTGACTGGGGCCATTAGGAAAGCCACACAAAGATGCGTGCAGTTTACTACAAACATGTCCAGCTGGAAGAGAGCTCCGGCACACAGCCGTCTGAAACGGCTCTTCCGAAGTGGGTAAACCAAACCATATGATGGCATTACCGGGTAATACAAACCCCCTACGTTTTCCTTTTCCGACCAGGGGTAACAGGTTTCTAGGGCTGGGCCGAAGTTTCTGGATATGATGCAGAAGGCTAGCTTAAAAACACACTCCAAACCAATTCATGCTTTTAATTAAAGTCAGATTATCACCGTTTCAGCACACACTGATCCAATTTGCAAAAGAAAGATCTCCCCAAATGATCCACTAAGGCAGCATCCAATTCCAACCGAAGGCACATCTCTAGCAAATTTACAGCCTAATACGTTATGATTTTTTTCAGATTATAATAATGAGCAGTAGACCGTCTCATTAGCTATTTTTCTCCTCAGGCTGCAAACTCTCTTCCCAAAAAAGACAGATCGTGTCTTTCTAGGTATATTTCCATACAAAACACTTATTAACAGGCTGTTGCTGTTATCAATTTACATAAACTAAATGTGCAGCCCTCTGGTACGTATCCCAAAAATAACCAACAACTTCACTGAATTTATACCAACCAACAAACATGGGGAGGGGGTTGTTGTTTTTTCCCATATTTTAATAGAAAATATGTTGCTATGTTAGTTAACACACCCATGCCATCTGTTGGGTTGAGAATTGATGCATTTTCTTAGAATCACTACGTTTTAGATCTGTCTGCCTAGATACCCCAGGAATGGAAACATTTCCCTTCCATGATAAAATACTTCTAGTCACTATAGTTTCCACATCAGGATTCCATTTATGTTTTTAATTGTGGGACAAACTGAGAGGACCTGGTTGCCAAAGTCGGAGCTCATGAGGGGTCTGACTTGGTGCCTACCCTTCCTGCAACAGAGAAAATCCCACTGACGTTAGTGGGGTATCTCAGGTCCCCAGCCAGGCTTCCAACAAAACATTTCATGGGTAAATAAAAAAATGTACTAAAACCTCTGACTAAATGTACTAAAAACATGGAGGAAAGGGAGAGCCCTTTCTGCCTCATTATGCAGTGAAATGTAGATGCTATTCTTATTGTAGGATCCATGTGAAAAGCTAAAATTTTAAGCTAGGTAAACTACTTCAACATTGTAGTAGTACAGAAAAAAGTAGTCCATGATAGAATAACATCTTTATAGCAGTAGACACAAGAATAAACACATTTTACAAACTGTATGTAAAGTCCCTGCCAAGAATGATCAAACTAGAATTTTTAAGGAATGGTGAAATAAATGATTTACCCTGTTCTTCACACGAGAACTACAACATTGGATAATACTCTGTCATGAACAAATAGCTGATAAAGAAATAAACCTGATCGTTAAGTAAACGATTCCATCCCCAGGTAGCTTGGGATGGTGGTATCCCCATTGGGTCCCGCGTGGGCTGGGCTCTTTATCAAACTGAACAAGAAAGAAAGGCAACAGAGAGCTTCATGGTAAACAGTGATATTACTAAAATACACTAGATTTGCAACCCGTGCTGGAAAACCCACTGGGAAAAAAAACGTTGGCCAGGGTGGCTACTTTAGCACCCCTTCTGTTTGACACAGAGGAGGACACGGGAAGATGTTCATTACCACGCACGGCTACGCCAACTGGAGAAGATAAAGCTTTCAGTGACGCAGCATCGCCGACAAATCCACTGCCACCCAGACACACAGACACTGAAATTAAAGACGGGAATACGCGAGTTGCCGGCTCAATTGGCACCCATTAAACCTAATAACTAACCATCCTCACGAGTTCCTAGCTCTGAATTATCAAATCTGCAAAGAAAACAACATCCGTCTACTTTTACACTCCAGTGGAAGAGGTGGTCCCTCGCGGCGGGGCTGCGCAGTCTCGCCATCTGGAGAATAAATCGAGTGTGAAGTACAGTATAGTTTGGGACCAAGCTCCGTGGCGGCAGCCCAGCAGTTAGTTCATTAGTCCCAAACTTGTGGGGATTAGTGCGGTATCAGCTCTACTGTCGGATGGGATCAGGCAGGCAGAGCGCGAGACTCGGGCATGGGGGTGGCGGCGAAGAGGGAGCCCCTCGGGCTTATTTATAAAACTACATAATATAAGTGCACCTAAATAGGTGTCTTTGGTACCAGTGTTATCATAGTCTCCTATCAGCTGAATCAGTACCTTTCCTTCTGTCTTTTCTTTTTTTTTTTTCCCCTTTTTTTCTTTAAGTTGTATGTCAAGACATAGAAATTTCCGCTTCGAAACAGGAGGAGTGCCACAGAGCTGGAAGCTCAGCCACCCACTCACCCTGGACACACTGTTAATACAGCAATAATGAAACAAAGATGGTCACATTTACAGAATTTTGGGACTGCAACAGCAGACAGAAAAATGCCATTTTCCTCTTTCTTTTCAAACTGGTACGATACCCCACAAACCAGTTTTCCAGCACTGTGATTTCTAGACCTCCCTGATTTGGGGGACAAAAGCTCTGTTTTGCTTTATCTTTCTTGCCTAGTCTTACCCTCTTTTTTTTCTCAAGACCTTCAGGTCTTAATGTAAAGATAGTGGGTATATTTAAAGATATGTTTGTGTGTAGATCTCATCCTTGTAACATCTTTTGGTAATAATTCTTCATATGGAAATGTAAATATATGATGCGCTAAAATAGCAGGTCAGAATCTATCATCCTCATTGCCATAATAAGTTTGCATGTTTCAAACGGCAGAGGAAAAATTAATTACTATAATCACAATTCAAGTTATTTTTTGTGACAGGCCTGACATGGTAAAAACATACAATTATGTGTTAATGTTACTTCCCTGGAGTGGTTTGTTTACAGGACTTGACATTACTGAATCTTTTGTCACTTATATTAGTGCATACCCTACGAATGCTTCTCTCAAATAAGATTTTGCAGAAATGCACATATATTATATACCCACAGTGTTTTCTGGGCAAAACTGAGTTTCTGCAGAGGGAAAGCCTGACATTTTTTACATGCTTAATTCCCCGTCAGTGAAGTGATGCCATACAGAATGATACTTCATTTAGTTTCAAATTCACAGATGAGATTGGCAAGAGAAAAGACAAATTACATTTGTTTTTAAGGAAACAAAGAGAACCGTAACCGTGGAGCAGAGTGTTTCTGAGAACAGGAGGCGCCTGCTTCATGAGACCTGCCTTCCGCCTTACATGCATCAGGTACTTGTGAGAATAAATCTTCGAAATGGCAAATACTTATTTCTAGTTAGCCTTGTTAGACTGAAAAAACTCCTGTAAAATATGCATAGATCGCAAAGCCTTCAGGAAGCTGTTATTAGATAATTTCTTTTAGTTACCTTTGAGCACGTAAACAGTTGAGGAGTTTTTAAAGACTTATGAAGTTTTAAAACACATTTTCTTTTGGTTCAACAGGGAACACACCAAACCCACCAGGTAATCCTAAAGGAAAGAAGGGGCAGGAGTAGGGAGGAGGAGGGAGAATAGGGCCTCCATCCTGTATGTCGGTGTTTCTCTGCAGTTCAGGCAAACGCACGTTTTAGAGCACTGCAAGATTCTGATTTTTCCGCTACCCTTTCCTGAAATCTTCGGATTCTTTCTTTAATAATTATTTGGTCTATTCAAGCTTTTTCTTTTTTTACACCAACCTTTTCACTCTTCTTCATGACATAATGAGTCATCTAACTCTGTGCATCTCTAGCATCTGCTGCTTTTCTCTCTGCTCTGCTAATTGTCTTTACATGCAGTACATGGTCTAGCAACACTAAAATGAAGCAAACTTTGGTGGCCAGCATTATGAACTAAGCTGCAATTTAATTATGCTCTGCTAAGGAATCTTAATTTCTTTGCCCGTTTTCCTAGAAGTTTCATTTAAGGTCTGGGAATGCATCAGTGCGCCTATTGATAATATTTATCCTGTATTTTTAAGGGACGAGATCTCTTAAAACTGTTTATGAATAGCTGGGAGCTGCTTGCTGCCATGTAAGCTTAGCAAACCTCGCTCTCCCTCTACCAGTGTGGACAGTGTGGATCCTGGAGGTATTAGGTGGGGTCTATCCAACATCATCGGAGTTGGACAATTTCCATGTATGACGATTGGGTGATGGCCTGGCTTGAGACGCTGTGAACGTGGGGAACCAGAGAACAAGAACCTGAGGTCCACCCAGCCAGTCCTGGGTCCAGGACTCAGGGCCCATGCATCCGCATAAAGCTTTACGGGTGCTCAGCTATGTAAGCACTGCGTTTCTGCTGAGCCGGGGCATCAGAGGATGTGTGTCTTAGTGCAGGAGCAGGACATTTTCACAAGTTGTGCTTAAGGTATCTTTCCAACTTGCATGTATCTCATAGAAATTTAAATAGAGGCCAGTATGCTGCTAGAATGAATTGGCACATAGAAATATTCATGTAATATGAGGACTTAGCATAAATACCTCTGTAGCATAAATAATACAGCATGGGGGGGGTGGTGTGTGCGTATACATAAACACAGAGACAGGCTTATACCTTAAGACTGTGTGTACAGAAATATTTCAAAAGGTTTTTTAATGACAGTACTATATACAACAGCTTCAGTAAAAGAAAACTTTGTTCATGTACGTGGGCAGCTATTCTTCTGTCTGCCAACTTTTATAAACACTTACAAAAGAGATGTAAACAACCTTTCAATTAAGACAAATCAAGCCAACACTAATTTAAGCTGGCTGCAAGATGTAGTCTCTTTACTTTTTTCCCTGGCTTTCTGAGGATGCTTTTGGTTTTGTGACAGATTAGCATCACAAATGAAAATTCTTTAGAAGCATTAGTGTTAATTAGTCTTCCTGGACAGTCCGAATGAGCTGCTGCACGATGAAATGAGACCACAAAACATTCAATCTGATGTATCAATTAAAAAAATAAAGGTTATACATTTCTTTCATCCGGCACATGAATTTAACTGTATGTTACGGTTAGTTTTTATTTAAAAATATTCTAGTTTAAGATGTATTTTCTTGGCATGATGTAATCAATTGTTATGGAAAATGTGTACATTTAGGCATCCATTTTTTATTTTTATAAATGTAACTTTTTGTTAATGCTGGTAATGCAATACATTGTTGTCTGTCAAAAGTACATCTGCTTTAACAAATTATCAACCCCTGTTCAGCAGCTGATTTCAGGTGTGGTGATTCTAAGTGAGATATGGATCAAAAGTTTTGAAGATCAGCAAATGGGTACCATCAGAAGCACCGTTTAATTACTGCCTCAATTATTTAATAAATTATTTGGAAAAAAAAAAAAAAGCCAAACGAGGTAAACATTAAACAGTGTGGAAAATTAAAGGCAAGCTAAAGGCAAATAAAAGTTTATCAGAAAGAAAACAACTGGCCAGAGGCTTACGCCTGCTTGTACTGAAGGAGCCAGCATCTGTCCCAACCTGCTCAGAAGCCCCCAGGAATGAAGAAGACATTAAGAAAAATCAGGTCAGCTGTGCCATGGCTTCCTTCATCCTTCCTCTTTTCTGGAAGAAACTTTTCCCAGTCTACCCACAGTCTCAATAAAACTAGGTGTTTCAAAGAGAAAACTTGGAACAACTGTGCATGTTTTTTGGTATTGTGCAAATACTGATTAACAGCTCTTATCTCAGTTTTCATAAAGTACTTTACCTGCATTGGTAAATTAGCAAATTAATATTCTGCAATGTGATCAAAATCCCACAGAATTCCCCAAGTCCAAGTGTTCACAGGTCATGCCCACAGTAAAATCACACTTGTGCAGAAAAGCTCTCATCTCATGCTTTTCAACTTATATTTTAAAGTTAAGTGGCGTCACCTTGTAGACGCATGTGTTTCCATGCAACGGGTTTAGCATGGGATTTATGACACCGGCTGGTCACTCAGGTGTCATACGCTGAGCAAGGCACCCCCAGGAAGTCCTCCCACCAGGTGGGTTCTTGTGCCGTCTAGAGAGGATTTAAACTTTCTCATCTCATGGGCAGCTTTTTAAAGCAGAGATTATCTCATGCAGTCCTGCACTCCCTTGTGAGATCGTGCCATTTGTCTCAGTTTCTGTTTATGGACCCTCTGAGAAAATCTATACCATCAGATAACTTGGCTCCCAACTTCACCTGAAGATCTTGGGCCCCAACTGCCCACAAGGCACAACTGCTCATTTACATCCAGACTCTCCTTTGGGGTAGTGAATCACCTATTTCCTCCAAACTAAAACAAAGGTGTGGTTTTAGAGATGGGTCTCTGCAGGCATCTTGCCCAAAGAGCAGTCTGGGCAGGACTGCACCAAGTTCAGCTGCCTCCACCCTGCTCAATCCTGTGACGCTGCTCCGGCAACGCCTGTGTACCTTCAAACGCTCACACATGCCATCTTGCCATGCCCCAGGACATGCAACACATATCCTCAGCTAAAGGTTAGAACACCCCATGTTGATATGGCACACTGCTCATACTAGTTCAGCTGCCGGAACTGAGGAAAAACCACCCGGAAAAACAACTGCACTGTAGGTCCATCAGAGCCCCACTCTGTGTCATGGGGAGATCCAGACCCACGTGCTACGTATCCATCACTGCAGTCAGACTGCTCTGCAGAGTTTCGCCCCTATGCAATGTGGACCTGAGCCCGTCTGCCCCACTAGGCGAGGGCACCAGCGATCTCTCCTTGGATCAGATGCATTTAGCATTGTAGAAGTAGCCTATAATTGCAGTAATTACTTCCATGGGAGAATAATGTTAGAAGACCATCAACGTAATTTTAGATGTTTTTAAGTTTAGAAGCTTGAAAGAAGTAGATGCCAAGAGCACTGAATAGATAGCTCTCCACGGGGATGTTCAATACAGGAAACTTTGATCTAACAAGCTTTGCACTAAATTGACACAACTCTTGCCTTCCCGCAAAGCAAACTTGTTTTACACATGTATTTCTCAGCCAGTGCTTACCTTAACAAAGACCCACCTCACTACACTGGATTTCGCCAGAAATCCTTCTTCTGTCTCTACCAGAAAGGCTTCCTTCTAATAGAGGTCCTACTTGGATGGCTGCCTGGGGTGAGTCAAGGAACCCAAACATCCCACTCCACCCCAAATGCAGGTTTTAGCACCTCCTGTAGGCAACATTTTCTCAGATGCTCCTAATGACGTGACGAAGCCCGTTACAGCTAGCTGTTCACTCTTGGCAGAGTCCCCGAAGGATGGGCAGCAGTACAAAAGCAACTGCACCCCCTTCTTTCCACCCCCACACCCCCGAAGTGGGAGGGGGGAAACAGCACCAGAATGCCATGTCCCACATGTCCCTGCATTGGCAGTGACTAGCTGAGGCAAGAACTGAACCCTCATATATAAAATAAGATCAACTCTATGACTCATGTACTCATGGCAAGGAGTAAGGACCTTTTAGAAATTACTTCACTTGTTTTCTGTGGTCTAAACTGAATCTGACAATGTGAATTCTTCCCTGCCTGGACCTATGGTCTGTGTTAAAGGAACTGAGATTTTTTTCCCGTTTGAAAGTGGGACCTGACGAGGTGGCTATTTTCTAGGTCAAATCTCCCCTGTGTCAATCCTATGGTTGTAGTATGGTATTTGTACATCACTGATAGATGTATTGTACTGGTACAATATAATACACATCTTTATAGACAGGTAGAGAAGAAATCTTGTTTACTGGTGATATTCAAAACCTTTTTAAGTGCCTCATTTAGATATTCCTGATTGCAGTGGAACACATTACTGGAACTTGTGACATTTCTTTCCCTAAGCTTTTCTTCAACTGTATTTTTTTCCTGATGAAATCAACTATTTTTCATGCTAGGCTGACTGAGAAGGTGCTCCTTAGTGGGGCTTCTGGAATATCTGTAAAGTTTAAAGTAAGGTTGGTGCATATTCCCCAATAAAAGGGTAAGATAAATCAACATATGTTTATTTCTGCAAGATCTAAGCAGTTCCTACCCTCTTCTGCTTATTCCCACTCCATGCCCCATTTTTTGATCCATGCAAGCATTTCCAGAGCAACTGTTTCTAGAGTCAAGATGCAAACTGGACCACTGAAGCAATCACATTAGAAAAACTCAGGTTTAATTTATTTCTGGGTGGGAGAGTAGGATTTTTTTTTAACCCAGACCATTTCAGCAGTCCCGTTTAAAGCATGGCCATACAAACAATAGCATCGCTGCAAGCAAGCGGCTTGCAAAGGATGACAATAAGCAGCCAGGAAGGGCAACATGGAACTTCTTGAGCTGTTTTTGTTTTTTCCACCAAAGCCAACCAGCTAAGCGTTTCACTTACCATCATTTCACTTGTTTTGTGCTAATGAGGAGAGTAGCAGGTACGATTCAAGTAAATGCCTGCATCCCAAAACAACCATCACTACGAGCCCCCATTCTTACATCCATATATACTTACCTAGAAAATCACTTCAGCATAACCAACCGGGGCATCTGGAAGCAGGGCACCATGTAACATCATCAATTACTTTACTAACACAACTTTTGCCTTCAGTTAGGTTGCTCCCTTTGTAACATTTTTCCAGGCCTGAATATGCGGGCTCCTTCACCTGTGTTTCTGTTACCTACTGTTAGATCTGTCCAAGTCCAAATCTGACATGGATTTCATCTACTTCAAGCAGTCTGCCAGGCTTTAAGCTGAAATTCTTTACGTCTGGCTTACCAGGTATTTTCTCTCACTTTTTGGACAATGAGTCTGCCAAATGCAATGTCAAGAAAAGACTAATAAGATGGGTTCAGCTTTGGACTATTTCTTAACACTTATAATAAATGCTGGGGCCAGCCTGGACCCTGACTTTGTACTGATTTAACTACTTTGAATTTAGTTAACAGCAATAACATTAAGTTGATGCTAAGCTTTGGCATGCATCTGTTCACTAAAGTGCTGCTAGCAGTATAGTTTATTTTCTTGTGTGAATGAACTACATGGACAATCAGGATTTTACAGCAGTATAATTGCATGAATGAATTGTATGAATACAGTACTGCTGCTTTGGTTTTATTATATTAATTTTAAACCAACAGTGATAAAATGGAATTCTGTATTCACAAGTTTGACACCCATTAAATTACCATTTTTGTTCATGGTATGCCAACTTGCTTTTTGTTGTTTAACTGTCTGGTCTAAATACGTATTTAGCGATTTTTTTGTTGCTTTGACTTGATATGACTCTCCTTCTTGATCTGAATGAAAGACTGCCAAAAGAGATTCATGAAAATGTGTCCTACTTACCTAATGAACTCTTGTTAAGGGAAACTGTTCTGCTTTACTTGCTAAACATGTTTACACTTTTTGACTGCCATGGTAATAATGTGTTTTGTATTGAGACCAGAAGGTAGTTTTTCCCCCAAAGCGCTCAGAGACGTCTTCTCCAGCCAGAATCCCCACTCCCATCACCTTCATCAGGTGCAGATTAACCCTGGAGGGACTCAGGTGATGCTCCCTTCCCTTTCCTTGGCAGTGGCTGCTCCCTCCGCTGCCAGCTTGCCACCGAGCATCGTGTCCGTCTGGCAGCCACCCCTACAACCTCCGGAAGCTCGCCGGCTCTGTTTGCTCATTCCAGCTGGGCACCGAGGCACTGTCCCCGCCAGCGTGTTTGTGGTGCTTGTGCTGGTGTGTGGTTATGCTGCTGGACACAGCAGGCTGTTCAGGTCCTTTGCTAGTTTAAGGTGTCTTTGCTTTTGCGTGGGATGGGGCTGCGGCCAGTACAGTCCAAGGGGGCCCTCACACTGCTTGTCAAGGATTTGCTCTACATCTAGAGAACTTCACTTATTTTCTAAGGGCAAAATACACAGTGACATCAGTGCTGACATCAGGCTTTATATGTCCGCAAGTTCCCTACCCATTTCTCTCACCACTCTTTCATTTGGCATGCAATCATCAATAAACTTCCTAGGAAGTCTTCTCTCAGTAGGTTTCTGCAGCACAGGTGCAGGAACAAGTCTGTTGTCCCTCCTGAGCCCTCTGGACTACTCCGATGTCTGAGGGTGCTTTACCAGGTACAACAGTACCAGAAAACTGTTGTAAAGTATGTATCTTACCAAAGTCTCTTTCTTTTCTGGTTCCTCATTTGATCTATCACCTTCCCCAGTGGGCTTCAGACAGAGTCACAGCATCACAGGATGGCTGAGGTTGGAAGGGATCTCTGGAGGTCATCTGGTTCAACCTGCTGCTCAAGCTGGGCCACCCAGAGCCGGTTGCCAGCACTGTGTCCAGACGGCTTTTGAATATCTCCAAGGATGGAGACTCCACAACCTCCCTAGGCAACCTGTGCTAATGCTCAGTCACCCTCACAGTGACAAAGTGTTTCCTGATGTTCAGAGGGAACCTCCTGTGTTTCAGTTTGTGCCCATTTTCTCTGGTCCTGTCACTGGGCACCACTGAGCAGAGCCTGGCTCTGTCCTCTTTGCACCCTCCCTTCAGGTATTTATATACCTGATATATTGATGAGATCCCCCTGAGCCTTCTCTTCTCCAGGCTGAAGAGTCCCAGCTCTCTCAGCCTTTCCTCATAGGAGACATGCTCCAGTCCCTTCATCATCTTTGCAGCCCCTCGCTGGACTCTCTCCAGAATGTCCATGGCTCTTGTGTACCCAGATCTCTGGCATTCTCTCACAAATGATTCGCAAGCTTTAGAAGTCCTCTCTGCTATTTGTCAGAAGTCTTCAAGCATACTAAAACTGTCTACTTCTTTTTTTACTTTTGAAAAATGTTAAGGTCCATTTAAAAAAAAATATGGTATTCAGCACTCCAGTTTATTTATTAATCATATTTTTTTAAAAATTCCTATGTCCCTTCATGCTCTTGGCATCACCTTTTCCAATACAATTCTCATTTCCAACTGAGTGATTTGATCTTTGCTTTAAGATAATTTTTCATCTGTTGCTTATTTGGCTTTATTTCTTCTTGACCAGGTTTCACAGCTTCAGATTCTGTGTTGGCAGTTTCTTGGCCAGTTTTCCTTTCCTGTTGACCAGATATAATCTCTGCCAGTATGGAAGCTAAGTCCTCTATCTCTGGCCAAGCAAGAATCAATCATGCTGAATCTTACTAATATAAATCTACACTTAACACAAATGTAATCCTCTTGGGAATTATCATCCACCCTAACATAAACTTTGTCACATTTTATAAATACTTACGAATATTAATTATTCTAGCCCACTTACATGCATGTTTGTAAATAGATGGCTATGAGGATAATTAAAATAGCAGGACAAGAGTAGCAAAATGGCTTCAGTCTAACAGCTATATAAATATATGTATTTAAGAACACTGCTTCTGCCCATGTTTCTCAGGACAGGTCAGTGTTTGACTCCATACGCATGTGGACCTACTTTTTGGCTATTCTAGTTTCACATCTATATTGCAGAATTGCTGTAGAGCCACAGGCAGGTTGAACCCCATTGTCCTCTAGACCATTCAGGCTTAGCACAAATACAAAATCTAGCGACGAGAGCTTTCACTCAGCCAATTCTGCGTGCCCAGAAGTTCAGCTCAGCTTTTTCATCCTGAACAATGGGGAAGCAAGGGGGATAGCCTAATATTTTATCCTCTGTTTTGCCTACGTAGTCTTTGTCCACCAGCGGTTTGCAGCATTAAAGGCAAACCTCTTGCATGTAATAGCTTTCAAAAAGCCATCCTCCTGCAGACAAGGAGATGATGAGTTAGAGTCACTGTTTCCTGTTATCCTAACCTGTTTTTCAAATGAAGGTGCCTTTTCTATGGTTTATATAACTCATTCTGCTCCTTCTGTGTTTTCCCATGCCGTGGCACGCTCTCTGGGTTGAATATAGGACAAAATTCAGAAAAATTGTTCTTCTGCTGTCCTGTCTCCCAAGGATCACCCCCTCCCTTTGAGCTTTGCTTGTAGTTTTTTCACTGCTCCTAGTCAAACAAGTTATTGAAATGTGTTTGTTTGTTTTTTGCTGTTTTCCTCCCTCACCTTCAGTCGATGTTTGTAAAGCATTTAACACTACACCAGGCGGGTTAATTTACTGCACTGGTAAAACAGGCTATTTGGAGTGTCTTGCAACACTGACATGTTTTCAGCTTGAAAATCAGATGTCTCCATCCCAAAGGAAAGAATTCTTGCCAAAGCTTTGTTTATATCGATGCCAGGTGCAATCTGGCCCAACAGTGGTAATGACATATGAACACTAAACAGTTTGTAAAAAGCATGCTTCAAAATGAAATCTGAATCCTATATATAAAGACCCAGGTAAGAGTCTTACTAGGAATTTGCCTGGTGTAGGAAAGTATTTCTTTGTGGAAACATTAATTTGGCTTCTGGGCTCCCTTTAGTGTTATTAGTGGCTTCTGATTTCAATTTTTTCATTACAGATTGTTTTTCTTCTGCTTCTGGTAGAGTTTTCAAAGCCACAGGTTTATTGTGTAGAAATATTTTAACAAAAATTACTGTAATTACTGTATTTAATACTTTATTTTGTACATGGCTCTTGCATGTACGATTAACAAAAGAAACCTTTCCTCTTTTTGCCTCGCAGAGAGCGACCCTGATTTGGTGAAAATTAGGAATACTGTGATGCAATGCATACTGCAGCACCTCTTGAAAGGGAATTGCCAGAACTGAATTGCATCCTCTCCTTCTTAGACAAGTTCAAAATAGGCTTTCATCCCTAAAGGAGATTTTTTTTGGTTACTGCTGGCTACACAGAGGGAAAAAAAATGTTAAACCTCTATGAGAGTCCTGACCCTTAGATTAAGTAGCTCCCTGCCCATAGTGTGAAAGCATCAGAAACCCTGGTAGGCTGCAACTGCATATGTTTGTCCGAGCTCTGTGATGGTCACATCCTCAGCACCACTTTGCAAATGTATGGTCAGATAAAACTCTGGAAAACAACAATGGGTTGACACACTGAGGGGTTTTTAAAACGTGCCCAGATTTTGTCTGCAAATCTGTATTAAATTGACACTCCCACTAAATCAGCGGCCGTTTACATGAAGATCTGGCCCTTAAAAATCAATGACATTTATGTAGTGATCAGATTCTTATCTCTTCAGAGGGGCAATGTTAAAACCCAACACTCATTGCTGCTGTTGAGTATGTGTACTGCAGTAAGGAAGGTGCTCGGTGTCATCTACATATCATACAGGCATAGAGCAAATCATTTGCCCATAGAGTAAATCAAACAAAAGCCGGGAGAACAACAGCAATAAGAGAGTATTTGAAAAAAAGCTATTCATGTGTGCAACCCATTACCTCACCACATATCTTAGTGTGAACCAGTGGCTTTGGGTTTTGCCTTAAGGAAAAATCAGAGAAAATTTTCAGGATGCCTTTCCCATGTGTTTGAAGTAAAATCATGAGATCAGTATGCCTTTAAAATGAGAGATAAACCACTTAATACTTTAACTCAAACTTCAGAAATCATGATTCTTGAATCAGTGCCTCAGCAGAAAAGGAAAGACTCAGATTTGCAGATGGCAAGTTGCTTGCTGCAATCTGAAAGGGTCTATACTATAATGGCAAAAAATATGACTATATACACTTTCTTCCTCTGTCCATCTGCCACTGTTATAGTCTAGTGTGGGGGTGATTTTATTTAAATTTGGACTGTTTGCAGGCTGATTTCTCAGTTCTGCAATGATTAGGTTTGTCACAAAAAGAGTAAATAGAATTTTTTTAAAGAAACAACTGCTGTCTTGGTGCTGTGTAACTTAAATAGTGAAATCATTGCAATAGACTCCCACTGAAGAAATCTACATACATCTGCTGCTGGTCTGCATGGCTATCTCATCTCATCCAGTGACTGTCTATGTACATCTATACATGGAGGGCTGGTAATCTTTACAATGCTTGTATGTATTTTCTGAAACGGAAGATGCAGAATAGTGGTAATGACCAGACAGACCAAGAATAAAAGAAGAGAAATACATTCATAATAGAAAATGAGTAATGCAAATGGATATTTAATTTATTAATATTTAAAGGTCATAGGAAGAGTCGTCTTGTTTTACTCACTTGTTATTCACCTTCATCCAGGAAACTTACACACTAGCTTGCCACGGCTTCCCCCACACTCATCTTTCAAGGAAAAATGTCAGTGGACAGAGGTATGCATTTATCAAGACGCAGAGACATTGAAAAGCTGTTGGGAACCATGACTACAAACATCAGATCATTCACCTTTCCCCTTGCTCAAGACTTGCCAAGGATAGGACGTATAGATGGATTAATTTTTTTTTCCAGAGGGACTGGATTTGCCTAGAAGAAGTTTTTGTGCCTCCTGCCATCAGACCCTCATCCTTGCAGGGACCACTTGGTGAACCTGCCTCCTGGAGCAGTGGTCCTCATGGACAAATCCCCCCGGCCCAGGCTGGTCCCCTGCGCTATCCTCATGCCTTTGGGATCCCAGCAGCACTGACGCACCCAAGAGTTGTCCCCACTGCTCTGCAGAGCCACCCCCCAGTACACCCTGCTCCCCAGAAGGCAAGCTGGTGGCTGCGGGGAATGGGAGCAGCTGGCCAAAGCTGCCAGCTCTGCCAGGCTGACGGCAAAGGAATTGCAGCAAATAATGGAAATGGGCTCCGTAACATGTTATGTTTTTAAAATGGCCTGTGATATTACAGGACGCATACAGTGGTTTTAGGGCTTGTAGATCATTAGCTCAGAGGCTCTGAAAAATTAATATCTGAAGGTAGACTTTTAAAGGGTCCACTTTAAATAGCTTATTCTGTGAAAACGAGAAAATATCAAACTAAAATTATTAGAGAACGTTGATTCCCCTCTCTTTTGCACTGCGGAAGGAGCGTCAGTGTGCAAGCTGGAAACTCAAGCCCATCAAGAGAGTAAAGATTTTGGATCTGTGTTTTGTGCAAGCTGGAAGAAAATGAGGCAGCTGCCAATAAGGTTTCATCCTGCTTTGAGTCCCACGGCAACTCCACTAGTGAAGGGGGAAGACAAATTTGGCCCATTGCTTGGCAGCACCTTGCAAGGTATACATCTGAGTATAAGTCATCTTCTAGTCTAAATACTGGCCCACCTTATATATTTTTGGCTTTTTTTCTTCTTTTTCCTTTAAAATTTCAAAGGAACTTTGATTTTGTTATAGCTTGCATTCAATATTTGCCCTCCATCAAAATGTTATTGATATAATACAGCATACATGTTGTTCTGAAGTCAATGAAAACAGCGTTAAAGACATCTAAGAGCATTACTTGCTGTCGATCTGAAAATATATAAACATTAATGTATTTCTTTAACTGAAGGAAATGACTAGGCAGGATATTTTGTTACACAGTTCTGAAATTAGGATCTTTGTCTAAAGCTGATGTAAAAAATAAATGGGTTTTAAGCTATGTAAGATTTAAACTATCTAGCATCTTTGTCACTTATTCCGTGTCAAGTGGGTACAGACTGCAGCGATTCTGATAAGGAGGCTTTTCACATTCACTTCCACCAGTAGTAACCCAAGACGCGGAGGGGGGTGAAGAACAGGGGTCATATTTATAATCTGGAATGCTGCAAAATGTATCTCTTCAAGTTTTCAGTTGAACTGAGATATTTATCTTAATAAGATCTAATTAGACCTAATTTCCATAGCATATCAATTATTTTCCTCATTAGAGTAGCTAATGCCATGTTCAGATATCATGGCAATCAAGCTTGCGATTTCTGGAAAAACTGGTTAGAAGGCTTAGTATTAAGTGTGTTTCCAACTGTGAAATTTATCCTTCCGAGCAATGCCTCCCAGTTTACTCACTTTGTTCCAGGATTCTCCGCAGCATATGGCCACTGGAACCCATTAAATAACACGAAGTAAGACAAAGTCAGCGATGAGTCAAAAATAGCTGCACTACTGAACCGCCTTTCAAAATTCTGTCTCTAACAAGAAAAATAATGAAGAATAAGACATGCAATTAGAAGAAATTAAGGTCAATTTTCAAGCCGGGTTGCCTACGTGGTGGTTTTGAAATCCACGTTAGGCACCTCAAATAAAAGCAGTCTGATTGAACACCTGCAGCTCTTGGCAATGCGCTCGCACATATCAGGCAGCCAGGCAATTCTTGTACACAAAGTCTCTACCTCTCGGTTTTATTTTCCCCATTACCTAAAACTCCTAAAACTCCAGGTCCTAATTGCTAGGTTTGACACATTCCTTTCTCCTCCTAAGGAAGATACCCAGTGTTTCCAGTGCGTGGCCATATGTGTGCCATATACTTGTTGGACAAGTCCCATTTGCTCAGCATGAGAGTGAAGGCACTTTTTTTAGTACAGGAGCTTGTCACAATGTATTTGGCCAAATACACTGTCGCAATATATTTGGATTCCTCGCAACCAGCCGGAGTCATCTAAAAGTTAGGTGTCTGCTCTAAGTTTCTTCCTAGAGATTTTGTACAGTCAATAGTGAGAGGTCGGTATAGCTGGAAGGAGATTTATCTTCTCCTAGACTAGCTGCCTAAGGCATAGAGATGATTTGTTCTTTGGAGGCACCCAGCTCCCTCGGCTGAATACGCAGGCAGCCTTGGCAGTTAGCTGAGACGAAGCACCTTCTTCCTAGAGAGCTACGACAGGCAAGATGAGTCTCACCTCAGTGCTTTCGGGGCTGGTGGCTCCTATCCCGGATGAGACACACAATGTTTTGCTAATATGAAAGGTCTAACTATAGACCTTTGCTGCTGTAAGAATATCACACTAACAGTGGATCTTCAGGACGAGCTCAATGTATGCTTACACCGACACGTTGCATGGCTGAGAGCAGGGAGATGCTTTCATTCACAGCTATACCTTAACCAAACACAAGCCAACTACATTTATTTCCTCTCATTTAAAATACATTCGGTGCTCTGAATGGGTGCTCTGAATGAGGCATCGGAAACATGCAAGTTTCTGAATAAACCAAATTCTTTATTTGATGCATGTTGAAGCTTTGTAGTTTTTATTATTTGGTTACTTTTGTATCCAGCTCCCTTCGTTTGCAAGTAAAAAGATGCTTCATCTGGCCATCCAAATAGTATATTCAAACAAAATATCCCAGGAAATAAACAACTGTGCTCTTCTGACCTGCATTATGAACAATAAAAAGTTATCTAGAGTCCACAGACTGTACGTACTGTGTCTGTCCCCTTATACCTAAGCATATCCATGGATTTAATGGGAGTATTCAGGTGTAACACAGATCGGAATCTGGCCACATAACTCCTAATTGATTTAAAATTATACGGATGGTAATGGTGCCAGAAGACAATTTAGTTTGCTCTCTTTCATACTGAGCTGAAGTTGTTTGGTTTTCTTAAAAGAAATAAAACTGATAATTGTCACTACAGTAAGTAAATATGTCTGAATACATGCAGAAAGCAGATCTATTGGGTAAGAAGGTTACAGAATCTCATTTTGTGGTCCATCTGCTCCCTCTTTGCTTCCCAAGCCAACAGACACTAATCTGGGATGAAGAAACTGACAGGACATGGGGGAGGAGTAGACGGTCACGATTCCGACTCGTTTCAGCTTTTTGATATATATGCTCATGCCATTGTGATATAATTGAATGAAAATAATGCAGTGGAGCCAGGAGGACAATTCAAACAATTATGTGTTACAGCAGCATTTTACTGTTCAAGACTTTCTCATAATTTCAGTGCAATTTATATATTTTACCTCTAAGCCCCGAACGCTCAAAATTAATGTTTAAGGGTAAAAAGCTGCATTGCTGGAAAAGACTGTTAAGCAGATAATAAGCTGAAATAAACAGTAAATTAATCAGATTGAGCTAAGAAAAGTGTCCAGGGTACTCCTGTTGGGATTTTTTTGTTCCAATTTGCATCTGTGCTGATGGTCTTGAAGAAAATGTGAACATCGCCCCAATAAAAATTTTCTAGCGACCCTAACATGAAAAAAAATCAAAAGCAGTTCAAGAGGATGAGAAGAACTAAATACAAAAGAGCTAAGGAGAAAAACAAAATTCAAAGCCACAGACCGTCAGTGAGAAAGACAAAGCCGAAGCGGCAGTGTGGCTAACCAGGGACGGCAAATGAGAAAGGGATGTGCTGTGTGACAGTGCCGTAGTGAAAAAACAGCCAATGGAGCCGTATCGTGTCACCTCCATCTCTGTGCAGCTTGGCAACAACAGTACGGCCAGTCTTGAGTTATTTTTAATTCTGGGCACTTTGTCATTAGAAAGACCATAAGAAATAGAAATATGTTTGTACGGAAGCAAGAAGGAGCAAGGTAAAAAAGAGAGATGAAAAGAGATAAATATGTATTGTTTGGCTTAACTGCGATTAAGACGCAAGGCATGTACAAATAATGTAAGCATGTTAACGCTCCACTGAAAGTGTTAAGTTCTTGAACGCAGTAAAAGAGAAGTATCACTAGCATCTGGGATAAGTACCATGAAGAAGTTACAAAAAATAAAGCCGTTGTCAGGGGGAAAGTGTCTCTCATGGTTAAAGCACCTAATCTAAGATTTAAAAATCATGTTGACCACGTGATGCGAAGCGCTGACACAGTGTAAGGTCTCTCTGCCAGGTGAAGGCTGTTCATACTTTCTGGAAGGGTAACTTTAGCCCAGAGCAGAGGCTGTGGACCTGTGTAAAAATGACTGGACTTCCCTCAGCTAACCATGGACTTTTCATGGGTCCCTTCTTATCCCCTTTCCACTTCCAGTCCTCCAAAGCTACCTGGTTGTCCCTTGGATGTGGTTGCCCTCCGTCATGTGCAGAGCCATGATGATTCATGAGGAAGTTGGTTTAACTTTGACCTTTTTTTGCCCACTGCAAAACACCTGAAGTGACTCAATTGCTCCCAAGACACCACAGCCCAAGTCAACCACACCAAGCAGTAGCACAGTGCTGCTGATCACCGGTGTCAGGGCTGAGCTGGTGGCCCCAGCCAAACGCGATGGAGACTGCGTGCTGATAGTGGTATTCCCGGGGAACGCCAGCATCTGGTCAAGGCACTGAATGCACTTAGGTTGTGAAGGCAGCAGCCACGCAGGGGCAACCAGGGGGAGCTCAGGACATCGCCATGCACATGACGTGGATACTTTAGGACACTGGAGTAGTAGACAGTCAAGGGAAAGCTCTGAGCTAAGCCTATGAAATGGTCAAGGGCAATGACAAAAATTCAAGGTCAGCACTACAAGGAGCTTGCCTGCATCCAAACAAGGGCACAGACACAACTGCAAATGCAATGGGAGGTTCCCTGGAGAAGCAGTCATCCTTTGACTGAGGACAACTCAGTTCTTTCCAGAAGAGGTTAATGACCACACCATAGATAGAGAAGAGATGACTGGAGGGAACCTCTTTGAAGCAGTGGTTTCCCAAGATATCCAGAAATTGGCTTGACTTCCATGTCCCTCAGTGTGAAAGCAATATTTGGAAGCCCTTTGTTTCACATTTTTTTCTGGGCATGCGTAGAAGTACTGGGCAAAAAGGTAACTTTTTGCAGCTCTGTTCTCTCACACACACATACACACACCTACAGAGCTGTCTCAGCCTTGCATACTCCCAAACAGTCCCGGCCCTGGCACAGGGTCTAAACTTTCCAGGGTCTAAGGCCTTTCTCCTTATGGGCTTGCCCTCCCTAGGAATAATGGTCATGAATCACGTGGTATTGATTTTGTGAGAGCCAAGAACTTCATACAGCAAAGCCCATACATAATTACAGATCATCCTCTGAACTTCATCTAATGCATCAGGATTTATAAAAATCAAACCTGAACTTGAGATAGCAAAAGGGATTCCCAGCACAGCAAGCCTTTTCCAGAGAAACCTGCGCGGATCTCTCCTCTTATGGTTTAATGCACTACAGGCACAGTATGCAATCACAGAGTAACGGTACGCTTGGCATGAGCGAAGATGCACATTCGTCAGCCTAGAAGAGCGTGGATCCAAGTCACATCTTCTGATCTGTGTGGTGCCTTCAAATGGTCAGAGTGATCACCAAAAAGTCAATCTAAGCTCCCTCTCCTCACTCTCTTGTATTTTGTAAGCTGGTCTTGATCCATTCATCTTTCACTGAAGCTGTCAGAAATTTTCTCTTCCCAGGAGTAGGAAGAAAGAAAATTTCCCCTTCTACCGACTCTGGATCAGGGATCCTTGGAACGAGAGGCAGTGTCTTTGTGTTTAATAGTCCTTGACTGGATTCTTTCACAAATATGCTCTTTTGCTTTTTGAACTGATGTTAATTTCCACACTATCGAGAGGGAAAAGAGCCTAACTATGCGTTGTGTGAAACAGAGCTGCTTTTCGATTTGCTTGGAACGTGCCACTTGATAATTTTTCTTGTTTGAAGCATCTTGGCATTTGCAGCCAAAGCCAGACAACTCAAGGACACAGCTGGTCCTACAGGCTCTAGAGAAAGCCTGGGAACAAAACCAGGGCTGCAGTGCTGAGAGAAGACTCAACAGAGTGAATGTGCAAAATCAGACTTGGCAGAGAAAGCCACCATGAACGTGGAGCACAGCCAGGCTTCAGTGAGTGCCTCAGTGGAAAACGTAAGGGCCTTCATCCAGGACATGATTAGCAGAGGTCAGCTAATGAATAATACAGGAACAACACTTTCTCCTCCTCAAAATCCCATGCCCAGCCTTTAGATCCCACCTCTTGATGCAGCTGGAAAGCCCAATGTAAGCAAAGACTGCTTTGACAAACCCATGTGTCCATCACCTGTGGGAAGCGAGGGCCAAGAGCTTTGCTGGCTTTCACTTTGAAGCCCTGAATGTTTGGTAGCGTAGCAGAGAAAGCTGAACAATTACCAGCTTCCAGGTGGCCATGGCAGTGTTTTTGTTCCCCCTTTGCAAGGGCGTTCATCAGCTATGAATGTAGTCCTTCTCATCCTGCAGCTCTTGCTCTGCTGCTGAGCCCTCACTGTCCTGCTCCTGTCCTTGCCCCCTTCTGCAGGACAGACACTGGAGTGCTCTGTAAGCCCAGCTCCACCTGCAGCCTCTCCCTGTGCATGGTCTGGATGGCACAGGTGATGGTGTTTGAGGCTGGGGACTCCGAGCACAGCCCTGCTCCCACTTGTAGGTTCTTTGCTGTCCCGTGGCACGTGCTTCTGCGGCCTGTGAGCTGCTGAAAAGCAAATGGCGTCCTGAAAATAGCAGAGTTTCTCTGGCAGGTTATCTGATGTGGTGGCCAGTGTGCCACGCTGTAGGGGGTGGGTGAGCCAAATGCATCAGGGCAGGGGATGCTGTGCACCAGACCCATGTCCCACGCTGGCAAAAACACTGTCCCATGTGCCCTGCCCGGCTCAGCGGAGGTGCCTGATCCAGAGCCACATCCACTGACTCAGCAGTGCATTAGATCCTGCAGCGCCGGCCTGGGACTGATTGGCTTGGGAAGGAGTTGGCTACAAGAGAGGTGAGACCTGACAGGCGGCACACAGATGGAAAGGAATTAAACCTCTATTGTTTGCTGCTCTTTGATTCACCGCAAATTCCTTGCTGGGGAAGGAAAAAAAAAATCATGTCTTGTTCTAGACCAAAGACTTGGGTTTGGAAGATCATGAAATACTTCAGTGCTTATAGGGACTTAAAGACTAAACAAAACCAAAAGCTCTGGAAAAATTAACATTCTACTTCTCTGCCCATCCATCTTGGGACCCACCTTTTGATACAGTCAAGCATTAGAACTACTAGGTGATTTCTCTTAACTTGTGGCTCTTCCTTTTCTTTTACCTTCAAACAGCCACTTACTACTGCATATCTTGGTTCAAGTCCAGGTATCTGTCCTGAAAACAGGATGCGTGACTTCTAAAATCCAGGCAAGTCAAAGCATTGGAAGGATTTACTGCTCATGGTAAACTACCAGATGCAGTAACTTCTCAAGAAGGAAGCAACACCAGCGAAAATAACATAGGTGGGTAGGTTGAAGGAGCTAAGTAATCCATCCCGACTGGGCAGACCTAGAAAGAACTGCTGCCAACCACACATGTAAGAGAAACTACTTCTTGTTGTAAAACGCACCCCGAATGCAGTTATAAACAGAAGTAACATGAAAATATGGATGCTCAGATTAATGAATTAAAAGCAATGACAATTTTGATCGGTTCATAAAAAATACTAATAATTTTTTTTTTTCTGCAGATAGATCAAAATATAGAATTTGGAAAGGAGAACCCAAAAAACCCTATATGCTTTAGGTCCAACATATTTAGCAACAGCCTAACTTAAGAGATTTAAATGGAGCTTTACACAAGTGTTGGAGAAGAATCCAGCCCCCTTGGTTCCAGCCCCCACGGGGGCTAGTGCCGTCCTCTGCCTGGCACCGGACTTGCACCCTTCCCACCAAAATAACGTTTTCTTACTAATGGCTCTTTCTCCAAAAGGTATAAATGGGCCCTCGTTTGAGCTCGTCACAGATTCAGCTTTATTCTTTTATCTTCAGTAATTTGGAGGTTTTTTTTCCCTGCAGATAGTTTCTATGTTCCACTCGCTGCTATTCGCTAGAGAAAGTCTCTTGGGCTTTTTGCCCTTTGTATTTCCTCTCTTCTTTCATGTGGAGAAGACTGCCAATGTGGGATTTGCAAACTGCTGCCAATATGGCATTTGTGCTGCTGCGGCTGCCAATCTTTAATTTAGCATATGTATAAAGCTAATTTTTGGACACGATGCTAGTGCCTGGCATCTCTGCAGGAGTCAGCCAGGTTGTAATGTTTGTATTGTACTGCACTATAAAAAACAATAAAAAGAAAATATAAAGGAAAAAGCCTTTTATCTCTAGCTTTATAGCTACAGATATGGTCTAAATACTTGTATTCTCCCTCTGCATCTAAAATTCGCTTCCTCCTTTCTGTGCCGTAGCCTTTTCTTTTAGATTTGCAGTTTGTGTTGCCTGCAGTAGGAGCCAATGATAGGCTCCTGCTCCCTACTGAGCATATCTTCTATTAAAATGTATAAATGCAACTCTTCAGTGGAAGAAAAAAAGACTAGTTTCCCTTTAATTATATTTAAACTACACAGCCACATGCGCGAAGTAATACTTTCTCCTTTTTTAAATATTTTAATACAGTGAGTCAAAGAAAAAAAATCTAATCATTCAGGAAACATCTTTCTTACAGAAAACATAGCTTGACTACCCTTCTTTGGCAAGGGCATCTGCTGTTCAGGAGGAGGTTCCTGCAGCAAAGCCTCTAAAATACGGCGGTGCCGTTCTGGCCCCTGCTTGGAAGCAGGAGCAAGCCGAACTCCGGCTCCGGGAGGACCCCGTATGGAGGACATACGCAGCCCCGGGGAGCTCCTCGGCCGTGCCCCGGGAGCGAGCAAAAGGGAAAGCCGATGGGGAAGCTGGGGCCGCAGGGCGGGCAGAGGGGAGCAGCTTTACGCTGCCCCATGATGGTGGCTATAGCAGGACAAAGGCTATAATAGGGTGATACGGCTCCCAGTGGTCCTAGACGGATTTATAGATGGATTTATAGGAAGAGATGGATTTATAGGAAGAGCTTCCAGTGACAGTTTGCAGCTTTTCCTTACAGAGGGGATTTACTAAACCTTTACCTAAACCTATTCCAGCCGTTGTACTTGAAGGGTGGATGTTCAGCAGAAGCAGCGCAGGCATGAAGGAAACTCCAAAGGACAGGCTGTGGTTTGGAAGAGCATGGCAGACCACGACAGTGGCAAACCGAGCTAGTAACTTAAAGTAGGGCCCACTGAATGCATCCCGTTTGAGCATCTTTCCCCAAACGCAGGCAAAAAAATCATTGGACAAATGCAGAGAAATATGAGGGTTTTGCACATTTGCTTTTCACAAATATTTAATTTTGCCCTGGGCTGCAGAATCTGTTTTGATTTTATTTTTTTTATCAACAGAGATTTTTGTAATTTCTTTTTGCACAATAGAAACTAGATGAAGGAAAATGGTATTGCTCTGTCCTGGCATCACTTTTTCATTTTAATTACTGTGATTTAAATTACCCCATCTACAGAAGTCCACAATATAGCGTTGACTACCCAGTAATAGAAGGTAGTTTTTCCGCACCGCTAGACTGGTATTTTCTAAGAAGGAGATCTGCTAGCTTGCCTACTTTCACAGCGGCAGTGCCATGTGCCGTAATGAGACAGGATTATTGTTGCTACTGCTCTTGAAGGCCTCTCTCCCCAGGCAGCTGAAGAATGACTGAGTCACGCAGGTGATGCATTCGCTGTAATGAGACGGACAAAACCCCAAAACCCACATCCAGGCCTCTGCTCCACGCAGAACAATCCCCCGCATACCCGTGCCTCTGGTGGGGGGGGGGGGGGGGCGGGGACACGAGAACAAAACCACCTTTGCTGGGAAAAACCAAATAGAAAATATTTATTTAAAAAAAAAAGGGGGGGGGGGTGTCTAACGCTAATACGCTCTGCACAGTCATGCAGAAACCCTGGAGTCTGACTTCTAATCCCGGCCCCTTGTTCCCCTGGCTGGCGGGGAGTGAGCGCGGGGTGGAAGGAGGTGCCGTGCATCACTCAGCGGCAGCCCCTCCGGCTGCCTAATGAAAGGGGCTGACAGGCTCTTACGGGAGACCTATCCAGCCCGCCTTGGCTGGAAGGATGATGGCCTTGGCATGGAGCATCGCGACACAGGAGGGGACTTTTTCCCGGCTTTATAAACTCCATCCTTGAGGCCCTGTGTCGGTGCCAACTTCTTCTGCCCAACGTAGGACTGTCTAGGACTCCCTCTGGGGCTCATCCGCCGGTTGGAGAGGCTGTTATTGAGAAACACAGGATACACTCTCGCAGAGCGTGCCGAGCCTGGACCACCCTCGCTGAGCTTCCCACACCTGCTGGCTGGGAGACGGAGCATCAGGGCTGGGAACGGTCTCAAGAATAGTACCATCGATAGGAAGCAGAAGCACAAAACAATTATTTATCTTGTGCTAGGAGTTTGTGATGGGGGTACCGTGTGGAGCCCCCTGTAAGTTAGAAATCGGCTCTATTCCCAGAGCATCGGTCCGTCAGAAAACCCTACTGACAGGCACCTCAGAAATACAGAAAGGATTAGTGCTCTGAATGCCAGGATGCTGTCGCCAATGTTGTGCTCACATTAGCAGTCGTGCTCCAAGCCCCCCACCCTCTCCCATCGTGGGGGTGGCAGGAGGAAATGCTGCTATCTTTTCGGTGTCAAGTGTAACCAGACAAACGTGGGACAGACTACTTTATAGACCTCCGTGCAAGTTCAGGATTACAACACAAACATTAATTTCCAATCTGTAATGGAGAAAGGGGAAGGATTTCTGCACCTTTGCTTTGCTTTGCAAAGTCCTCTCCTGGGCACCAGGGCGAGAGCACTGGTGACTGCACCAGGGAGCTGATCCCAGAGACTAAGGTCTCATTTCCACCATGAGTATCTGCTGTGGTTTGGATCAGTCATTTGATTTCATAGCACACAGGACTGCCCTCTGCTATGAGCCATTGGCATCTGAAGCTACTGGAGAAGCAAAGCAAGCAGTTAAGGACATTTCAGGCCTGTCTACCAAGATAAAACCTACCACAGGTTTTGTTTTGCCCGTGTCTGGCCCCACCCTTCTGATTAAATCCCATGATTGATTAGGTTTGCCTGATGCAGGCAGAGCCCAGGCACCCTGTTTTCCCTAACAAGGTATCACACAAGCTCATGCAAGCACTGTTCAGCCCCAAGACAAAGATATTATCCCTGGGCTGAAAGCACAGGCCAGTATTTGTGTCCGATCAACCACTGGAAACTCTGCTAAACCTGCCAGAAAAGGGTCTGCCACTGAGTATCGCTGCTGTCAGAGAGTTAAAACCTTTGACAGCACCAACCAGGAATAAATCTGAAACGAGGGATATGTACTGAAACAGCATGCTGCATCACGAAACCTATTCAGAAGCCTACACATACACAAAACCCAACCCAACCAAAACAACAACGAAGCTTTTTGGGAGGTCTTGGTATGACCTCATCATTGACCTGCTGATTCACCACTCAGTTGGGCAAAGGATTCATACGACACTAGTCTGCCCCAATCATGTGAGAAGGGTACCAAATAAAATGGAGTCACTGGTGTGAAACGTGAAATTATCCTCTCACATTTCATCTCTCAATTATTTCACATCAGCAGTCAAGGAAAACAGATGTAATGAACAGCTCATCATTCAAAACAATCACCCACTAAACCCAATTCCCTCGCTAAATAAATATATTCAAGGGAAGATCAGCAATGGTTGGATTTACACATGATGTGAATCGAGTTCAGTGGCCTGTTTTCTACTCTGGGCCACACCAGCCCAGCTGTACCCCACGCCTCCGACGGTCCGGGCAGCTGGCAGCTCCCAACCCGTGCCCCCCTCACTGGACAACAGCCATGTCCAAAGGCAACCCTGGTTAGAAGCGCAGTGCCCTAACATCACTTGCTCGATATCCTTGGGCATCTACCTCTCCCAGTATAGCAGTGCTCAAGAAAAACTATCTGTGCCGGACAATAAAATAGCCAGGGCATGAGATAATCACATAATTACATCCAAGGTAGATCGTGATCAACAGTGAAAGCAAGAGCTCATCAAACAGGAATGATACAGCTTCATTTCAAAAATGACTGACGTTCCTAAAAACAATCCATATTTACGAGGCAGACACACACCCCAAATTTTTTCCATCTATTTTCTTCAAGTCTTAGCTCTTTACAACCTTTGCCATCCTACCCGCGTCTGACTTTAGGACTACTAAAGCCTTAACGCTGCTGACTGTATCTCAGTGTAAGAGATACCTTAGAAATTGCACGGATGAGGTAATTATCACTGCAGACTGCTATTTAAAAATGTGTTACTATGACTAATGGGGGAAGAAAAAAGCGTATTTTTTATTTCTCCAAATATGGCACATACCTCTATAACGCAACAATTAAATGCAGAGGTTTTTACATATAGCCCTTTGCTGATGTGCATATTAGAAATGGATGCTGTATTGTCAATGGAGCACTGCTTGAGCACGGGCAGTCGCACAAGAGTGACATTTCCCATCTAATCGCACAAACACGCCAACAAACCGCAGCACCTCGGTGGTCTGGTTCCTCACTGATATTTCAGTTGTTCGGCTACCGCAGCCACAGACACAGCGAATTTTGAATGAAACACTAGTGCTCGGCGATGCTGACGCTCGCAGTCAAGCATATCGTGATGAAATTAGAGATGCAGAAAATATTTTTTGACAGAGTGCACGAGCAAAACAGCCAGAAGTGCAGCCAGTTTGGTGCGAACAGCTCGTGCAGAGAGAGAGACCGGGGAGATGTCGAAAATTGGACTCTCTGATTTTGGCAGGAAGAGGCGAATTTTATTAGCAATTTATGCCGCAAACATAACTTTCCGACTCTTAACAGTTTTTAGTTGCCAAAAGAAAATCAGCATTTCTAATCGCTTCTCAGCTCTTACATTTAATAATGGAAAACAAAGAGGAAGGCAAGCAAACTTACATCTCCATTATGTAAAATATTAGATAAGCAGAGAATACAGTAGCATTCCAGTTTAACAAAAGCTTCATAAATGTAAACACTTTACAACCTTCTGCCCAAACCCAGCACCTGTAATGCCACAACAGTTTTGCACACACATATTATAAATGTGCAGAAAAATTTTGCAAAGCATCGTAAGTTAAACAGGAATTGGCAAAAATAAGACTGGTTATTCTTCCTGGAGATATTTATTACCTAGTGTGCGGGGTCTTAAAAATCTAAGGACGCTCATTTCCTTGAAGAAACACCTTTCCTTTGAATTCAACAGAATGCAAATTTTAAATCAGTAGTGCAAGAGACAGCAGGATTAGTTCCAACCTGTAAAGCACCAAACCCCACCTGTTTTACTGTATTTCTTCCTATCCCAGAAAGAAAATACAGCCTTTCTGTCTCTGCGACTACCATCATGAGCACTGAGCAGAGGAAATTGCTACGAAACAATACTTTAAGTGTCTCTGACTTAGATGTTTGGATGGGCTAAATGAGACTTTTAAAGCAGTGTGTCTAAACTCCATTGAAAATATCCTCAGCTTTTTAGAAGGTCCCCAAAGCTCCACTAAGACACAGCATGTAAAAGTAAGTAGCTAGCTCCTTTGGAGGGAAAGGCTGGCAAGCTCAAGGGGGAAATAGCCTTTAGTCACAGCAGGGAGACTGGCCCTTGTGGACTTGGCTCCCATGGTCACCTACATCGCCCAGCCAGAAACACGCTGCTTGCCACTAAAACCAAACCGGCTGTTCTCAACCACAAGGTTATACCTCTATCAATTGCAAAAATGTCTTTACCCAGGGCTCTGGTCATGCTAGCTAAGAAGACCACACACATAAGCTTTCCAGTTCCATTAAAAAAGCATTGATTAGTTGCTCCATGAGGTAAGTGGGGACATTTTCTACCCTGGCTTGCCAGAACATGGCTAGCAGATGTATCAGCTTGCAGAGGACAGGGTCTTGAAAATGAAATACAAATTCTTCTGCATGTCCTTACTGGAGCCAGGGATGTTGGAGAGAAGATAACGGAGAGCTGAGCAGTGCTAGATGTGCAATAGCTTGAAACTCGTGCTGCTGATAAAGCTAAACGAGCAACACTGTGTATGGGCACAAGGCAGGAGGGAAGGGCTCGACTACGACCTCCCTGGACTACAAAGTGCCAGTTAGAGCACGTAGCTGCAGACGGCCAAGCCTTCTCGGTTGTCTCTGTGGCTGGGCACAGTGGAGGCTCCCTCTGAGACCTTTCGGGGCCCTGGAGACTGCCTGCAGCATTGCTACGTGGTAGCCTTGGGTCACAGTGCTGTCTTTCCCCTCCACAAAATACCCCCAAACCAGAAAGGAAATGCAGCTCAGGCGAATCAGATGGGCGGGAACTGCCCCATCCTCATATGAGAAGCATCAGGCTCCAGCCCCCAGTAGGACCCAGCCACAGGGGCAGATCCGACGTTCCTCTGACTGGGAACACTCAGGTCTAGCTAAGCTCCCGTGTGCAACCAGGGTCTCCGCAGAGCGTGCAGAGGAGCAGGGGGGCAATGAAACCCAACCTTTCTTTCTTCCTTCTGCGAGACAGCGGAGCGAACCCTGCACGTGCGTGAGTGCATTTTGAAGCCAGCCCCCGGGAGATGCAGCAACCATGACAGCCTTTGCAAGATGTGCCCCGCCGGGCGCCCGCTGGGCCGGCGTGGCTCTGCACCCACCCCTACTGCTAGCCCCCTCGCAGTGCAACAATTTACCCTTGAATAAATTAGCAATAATTGGAAATCCACTTCACTGGACCTTACGCAGCATGACTAATGTGACTCACTTTTTAGCTCTGTTCCTTTTGTGTGAGTACTCAGCAAAGAGGGTGCCTTAGAAAAGAGAAGAACCAGTAAACTTTATGCTGTGGAAAAAGAAATGACAGTCTCTGAAGACTGATATAAAGGTTTAATGGGTGCTTTGGATGCACAAGAAGCAAGTGTTTTAAGAGTACTGTGGGGCACAATGCTTCTACTGAGGGCTTCTTTGCCTTTGTATCCTTGTCTTTACCTTTTAGATGGTGCACGTTAATTTTGGTGGCACAGGGACAAGGCTCAGAAAAGTACATAGCTGCAACAAAGGGAATACAAATCCGCAAAGCACAAATAATTTTGAAAAAAACAACACACTTGTGCTATTTACTAGAAACATTGCAGGGACTGGGTGGGCTGAGAGTCATCTGAACCTCAGCCTTTGTCTTCGCCTAGATCTCTTATGAGAATGTGGTTAAGCCATTTAAACCCCTCCTTCGTGGAAATAATCAATATTAAAGGATACTTAGAATAGTAAACACTTACAGTGAAATTATAGCATTAAAAAGTAACATGCCAGAAATGCAATTTTTAAAAAGTGAGAGTGTAAACATTGTTAATTCTGGAGTGTCACATACATCAGTTTTCTTTCATGACCCTGTTCAAGATCATTGTATTGAGCTAATTGCCAGGCCATTTGTTTAAAAAAAAAAAAAAAAAGAGGAATATTCAACATATAAACGGCTGCGTAAGCCCTGTAATATAGCACAGCTACAATATTCAAACAATTTGGCAAACTGTGCACTCACAGTAACTTGCAACCTGGTATATGAAGTAAGCACCATGAATTACAATACAGAATTTGTGACATAATCAGCGTGGGTTTATTAATGTCATATGCAAGTGCCATGTTTAAATATTTATTTTTTGGTACCTGCCAACAGGTATTTTCCATTCTAGGGGGAGTACTTTTCTCTTGATTTATGCATATGATTCCTATAACACGAAGCCAAGATATGCATGCAGAACGAAAGAAAAATACATCCCTGTAGCTACAATTTTTTCTAAGACATTAGTAAGACAAGTGTTTCACAATTTCTGTGCAGGATCCTTAAGCAGAAATTGTGGTGCATGAAACAATCCCAATTTCCAAGGAAAAAATTATAGCCTTTCATTCTCATAGCAGCATGTAACTAAGGTTTAGATGAGTGAACAGATGCATGCAAAAATCAGCCATGAGAATGGAAAACATTCATTTTCACAATCTGCTAAATCTGCTAGGTATGCATGAAACAGAGCCAAAGAGATCTCCAGCAGAACGCAATGTCACAGTCTTGGCACAACGGGGAACTTTCTCAGATGCTCCTCGTGCCAGCACTGGCACTTGTACTTTACAGCTGTGTTTAGAGATCACTGAAATATACTGGAATCTCAAAGAGTTAATAATATGACTGCTATTAAAATATATTCTCTCCACTTCCCACTTTTCCAGGAAATTAGATGTGATTTTTTTCTTATTATTGCAGCTACTGCTTTACATGAAGTAACAAGTTCAACAGAGAGATTTTCTGAGTGCGTTTCCCTCTGCAACAATATAAGTCCCTTATCAAACCCTTTCAATGAAAACTCCATGGTGTTGCCTTCACAGCACTTACATGACCCAAGCTTAGTGACCTCATGCAATGCTGAAAAAGATCCCAAATTTTGTATGATTTTTTATATTACTGTTCTTCTAAACTAGAGTAGAAATGAGCATATAATTAGACTGGGTAGATTAGATTGAATTAAAGAGTATAGTCAAATCTTCTCTTAAGTAGTAGTTTCTCAGAAATAAGGCTTCTGACTTTTCAAGGGTGAATTATATGTCTTATTCTGTTGAAATGTAGATCTTATCAATTTAACTTCACAGCTGGTGCCCGGCCTCCAAAAGCCTGACTCTCTAAAGCCCAAAGAAAGCAACTGGATTGAGTACCACCCTGTCTCATTTTAGCACGTTGAAAACAAGGGCTGTGGGCAAGAAAGGATATATGGAAAAGCAGGAAGGGAGGAGCCCGTTCCGTTGAGCGGCAGGCTTCGTCTGACAGCTCCTTTGTGCCTGCTCTTGGCGTGGGAGGCTTGGGCCCTCCCGTTCTAAAGAAGGCACCTTTAATCTCCTTCCCCCTAAACACGATTGCTCGGAAGCGCTTGGTTTTAGCAGCACCTTCAGGATGAAGACCTTTTTCTGAAGTGATAGGAGAGGTTTTCTGCAGAGGTAGCATTAGTTTCTGGTCTCCTGACCAGAGTCTTTCCTTTTGGAAATCTGGCAGCTTCACACATAAGGGGAATTCATATCTTTTGGGATCTTGGATCAATTTTAATGGGAAAAAGCATTAAAAGAACTTGTCACATGGCTGCTGGAACCACATGGAGACTCAAGGAAGTCTCTGCGCTCCAAGGCTGCCGCTCAAGCACTTGCATTTATATTTCTTGGCAAAAACCGCATTTATGTACTCACTCGATTTCCAGAACAGGGTGAAAACCAGATGCCCTTCTTTGCACCATGCAGCTTACTCCCTGGGATGTCTACATGAAAGACACTGTGATGATGGGGTTTATTTTAAGGAGGTGGTTGATTGGTAGCCTACCGTGTTGCCCTTTTCATGCCACACTCTGGAAGGAAAAAAAAATAACTATGAAAGGAGGTGTGCTAGTGCCAAGGCGCTCTATGAAGTATACCTTCCTTCTGATCTATGACCTGGAATTGGTCCCCAGAGGCAGGGAGGTAGATGCTGCCAGGATGGCCCTCGGACTGCTTACAAAACTCTGCTGGAGTCCTGACATGAGGAGGAGGAAAATGAAAGGAGTAGTTTAGAAAAAAATACTTTTGTTTAGGCCAGATCTGTGACCTGTAAAGCTGTCTCAAAAGGGGTACACAGCCTCTATCCTTCCTTCAGAGGCTCCATCAAAAGGAATGCCGGGAATCTGCAGCTCCATGCAGTGTAATGTTTCACTGCGTACTCTTTCCTCTTTGTTAAGCTCCAGAAGCATGCATTACAATTTGGTATCTTCTTCAATGATTTAGTTGTCCTTTACTGGGGTTGTCTCTTTCTTCCCGTTTAAGAAATTTCCAGGGTAATTACGCAGCACCAGAAGAACGGACAATTTATTTGTATAAGTCAACACAATGGCTTGTCCTATAATTGGCAATAATGATTTTTAACAGTGCTTTGGGGAACGATTACTCTGCATTTAGGGAATCCCAGCAAAGTTTGCAAGTTTTTCAATATTGTAATGAAAGGATAGTGCCTTATCCGGTTTTCCTTCTGTGGTCAATGGGATGCAAACCCATGTTTGGGGGGTTTTGGGATGCTATGTCATGGGTTACAGAGATGCCTCACATAAGCGAAAAACATGTAATTCCCATTCTGTGACAGCCTACCGCAGCCACTTGAAAAAAAAGCAACAAAAAAAATTGAACTAGTTCACTGTGGTTACTGCAAAGCAAGCTCTTTACTGTACATGCTGTGAGGCTACCTTGGCATGCCTATAGGTTGCTTCCACGAGACTGACAAATGCTGGGGAACCCATTTGCACGGTTCGGTGAGTCCATAGGAGACAATATGGTGAGCAACCTCGGCAAGTGTTGAGAGCATGAGTCAAGGAAACGCGTAAAGTGCCAAAAGGGAACCGGCAGAACATTACACTTGTATGAAATGGGAGTAATCTCATTACCAGAGGTGATAACCATTGCACCCCTGATGGAAATGCATAATTACTGAAAACAGCTAATCAACTGCAAGAGCAGCAGGGTAGCCAGAAGCTCCTATCTATACCATCTACTGTGCTTAACCCAGTTGAGCTGCTCCTCCTCCTCCACCTTCTACAAAAGGATCAGTAAAACATGCTGCATGTACAGACCCTCACATGTGGGTCAGCGCAGCTAAGTGATACAGTGCTTTGCATTTTTCATTGCAAATAAAACATATATCAGTTCTGTGAAGTTTCCTTCCTAATTCTTTAGGATGCTCAAGCACACCATGCTTACAGCTGTTCATTTCATAGCTACACCTGTAGATAAACACGGTTTGGAATAACAGTTTAACATCCAACTCCTATTGAAAAAACAGTGACAGCAAGTTTCTTAGCATTAATCTCTGACTTTGAGAAACCTTGCCTTTAATTTACGAACAATATATATGGCTATGGGCAATAAGAAGTGGTAATTCTCAGGCTAACAGTAAGATAAGTTGAATTGGTAATGGGATCTGGGGCCAGCTATGGGAGTGCTCCAGTGTGTGCGTGTTTAATGAAAAGTCGTCTGACTAACAGCAACTGCAATGGGGCCATGAACCTCCATGCTTCATAGGTCCAGGGGACACAGACTGAGGAGATCAGGGGATCTGGGGCCAACGACAGGATATACTGACTGTCTAAGGCCAGATATGGGAGGTTTGTATTATGTGTGTATAGATATATATTATATAGACATTGTGTGTATATGCATATTACCGTACAGAGGGAGTGTATGCAGGACTGGGAACAGGACTTGGCCATCGTACTGTCCATGTGTATATCAGTGCTGTGTTTACGTGAGTGCTGGTAAAGTCACTACCTTCTGACTGTGCTGAACCGAGTGGCTGTCCACTCAATTTATTTAGCACAGTCAGAAAGTATATATACATACGTATATGCACACACATATATATGTAAATATGTGGACGTATGTGCCCATTGGGAACGCTTGCTCAGCCTCCCTGATGGTGGAACTGGCTCTAACAGGCTGCTGGATTCAGCAACCTCTAACATACTGGGTTTTTGTGCAGACCTTTGCAGTCTCTATCCAGGCACTTCCAACAAAAGGAGGAACTGTCCTGATTTGGTTTTCAAACTGCAACAGGTGAGGGAAGAGTACAGAGGGAGGGAAAAAATAGCTGTCAGCAGTTGCAAGTAAAATATATCATTTTCCACTTACAACTAGAAAAGCAGTAAAAACTAAGTGAATTATTTCAGGGTTTTTAAACAGAAAGAGCTGGTCATGGAGGTGGCAGGCTGTTAAGAAAAAGCATAAATAAAAATTTCCCTGGTAGTATAGCGGTACCTTCAGTCTCATGCCTGTTGAGGATCTGATTTCTTGATTAGATTAGTAAACTAGGACTAGAACCACACAGGGACACACACACATTGTGATGTTTGAAAAAAAGCCATAGGCTAAAATGTATAAGCTCTCCCTGGAGCACAGATAGAAATCCAGGTCTCTCTTCTCTTAGGTTCATGCCCTAATCACTGAGCTAGAAAGTCAGCTTCAGGCCTAGATTTGCTCTCTGGCCCAGTTAATATCTACTTATTCAAAGCAAGGTGGAGGATGTCTCTACCACAGAGGTGCATGCAGACAGACGGCGTATCAGAGTTTTATTTAGCAAGCAGGGTGCTGTCATCACTCCAGCTAAGGACAAATAGACCTCTGCTCCCTGCTTCCTGGACAAGTTTTCTAAGCACTAGGAAAGCCATGCAATCACACAGTCTAATTCAGGTTGGAAGCGACCTCAAGAGACCACCTCGTCCATCCACCTCCTCAAAGCAGGGCTAACTACTGCTCTACACCAGGTTGCTCACGGCTTCATCCACTCAAGGCTTGAATACCCCCACAGAGGGAGGATGCACCACCGCTCTGGACAACCTCTTCCAGTGTCTGAGCACCTGCATGGGGAAGACTTTTTTCCCTTGTCTCCAGTCACCATTTCCCCTCATGCAACTTGTGGTCATTGCTCTTGCCCTGTTGCTGTGCTCCTCTGAGAAGACCCTGGTTCTGCCACCCATCCAGCTCCCCTCAGGCAGCCAAGCCTTCACTGAGGTCCCCTCAGCCATCTCTTCGCCAGGATGAAGAAACCCAGCTCCTCAGCCTCTCCTCCTGTGCCATGACCACCTTGGTGGCCCTTCCTGGGCTCCCTCCTGTTGGTCAGTCCCTCTCTTGTCCCAGGGCCCACAGTGGGGCACAGCCACCTCTCCCGCAGGAGACCCTCAAAAGCCAAGTGGAGGGGAGGGACCCTCTTCCCTGGACCTGCTGGCTGCACCCGTGCCAGCACAGCCCTGGAGGTGGTCGGCCACCTCTTTTGCCAGGGCGCATTGCTGACCCCATGCAGCTTCTTGTAAAACAGCACCCAGGGAGTTACACCCCCAACCTGTACTGGTGCATGGGGTTATCCCAGCCCAGAGCTGGGACTTTGCTTTTGCTCTTGCCTGCCCCTTCCTCCAGATTGCAGAAGTTCCTCTAAGGGCCAGTCCTGCTGTGCAGTCATTCCCCTGCAAAATGGTATCACCTGCAAACCTGCTGAGTGCGTGCTGCATGCAATCACCCCGGCTGCTGATTAAAATGTTACACAATATCTGCAAAACACAACTTTTAACCAAGCACCAGTTAGGCTCTGATCTGTGGAGCACTATTCGTTAAGCTCTACAGTCCAGGCAGCCTGCCTATAGGGTCCATTTCTCCTCCAGCTGGCTACCAGGATATCATGGGACACTATGTCAAAAGCATTATTAATTTAAAGGTAAAAGACATCCACTGCTCTCCCCTCACCCAAACTGCCAGTCACCTCAAAACAGAAGGCCAATCAGGTATGTGAGGTGTGATTTGCTCCTGCTCAGTCCATTCTGGCTAGGTCCTTAGGCCCTTGAAATACCTTCCATGAGAACCAGCACCACCTCTTTCCTGGAGACTAGTGTGAGGTTCATGGGCCCGCAGTTCCTCACTCTTAGCCTTTCTGATGACGGCTGTGACATTTGCCTTTCTCCAGGCATCAGGGACCTCCTCCAGCCACCACAGCCTTTCAGTGATGACAGACAGCAGCTTCATGATGACACTAGTCAGCTCCCTCAGCAGCCTCCAGTGTGTCCTTTCTGGTCCCATGGAACAGCTTATTTAAATAGACCCTAACTCCATCCTCTACTGCATGTAACACCTCTCTTCCCCAGGTTTTGCTTCTAGACACAAGGAGATGACCAGGAGGCCTGAGAGCAGACTCTGACTGTAAAGCCTAAGGCAAAGAAAGTATTGAACATCTCAGCCTTATCCATGTCCTGCAAGCAAAGGCCGCCACTCAGTAGTAGACCCACATTTTCCCTGGTCTTTCTTATGTTGCTGACAAAAGTGTTGAAACCTTTGTGGTTGCACTCCAGGTCCCTCATCAGTTTTGACTCCAGCCAGGCTTTGACCTTCCTCATTCTGTCCTTCCATGCCCAGGTAATATTTCTGTATTCCTCCTTGGTAGCCCATTCCTGCTTCCATTTCCTGTATGCTTCCTTTTTGCATTTGAGTTAAATCAAGAATTTCCTGTTCACCAAGCTGGCCTCCTGCCATGCCTGCCTGTTCTTCTGCCCTTCAGATGGGTTTTTTTGCATTTTGAGCAGGTTGTCACTGAAATCTGACCAGCCCTTGTGAGGTCCCTTACCTTCAGGGGCAGCCTAACATGGGATCGGTCCTGCCTACCAGCTGAAGTCTTGTGTCCTTGCCTTCCTCACTGCCTTCAGGATCATAAACTCCAGCATCTGACAGCTCCTGCAGTCAAGGCTGCTGTTGACTGACAGTTCATTCTCATTCAGGAATCCAGCAAAGCATCTCTCCTAGTTAGCTTGTTCAGCACTTGCATCAAAAAATTGTCTTCTATGCAGTCCAGAAATCTGGATTGCTTGCATCCCTTCACACTTTCCTCTCAGGAGATACTGGCATGGTTAAAGTCCTCCATGAAAGTCAGAAAGGATTTGAGATACTTCCAGTTGTTTAAAGAAATCTTTGTCCACAGTCTCTCCTTGATCAGGCACCACCACGACATTCCCCCGTGCTGGCTTCCCCTTTGACCCTGATCCATCAGCTCACAGTAAGCCTGCTACCCATGCCACCACGGACATGACCATTATTTCTTCTTTCCTATCCTAGCCATTTTTAAATAAAAAGGCCATGGTTTCTGTGCTTTGCATGTGTCTCCTGTCAGAGTTTGCTAGGCAAGTTTTGATCCCATCTGCTCAAGGGCCTTAGACAGAAGATAACTTTCTGATAGCCTTGGCATGAGAGAGACAACAAACTGACAAAAGACAGAAGCATTTCTGAGTATGCACAAAAGCAGACTTTCAAGCACTTAAGAGCACATGCAGGGATTAGCAGTGTGGCTGGGAATCACATTCTCAGATGCAGGTGTCTAAAGTCAACTCAAGGCAACTAAAATTTTAATGCTCAGAAAGTATACTATGCTCCAGTGTTAAGGATACTTCAAAATACCTGACACAGTGAAGCTGTATGATGAAGTAAGAATAAAGTCTCTTGTTCATTAAGTCTACTGCTTCTAGCTGGGTAAAGAAGAAGAGAGGATAGAACAGGTTGCAATCATGATGTCATGATAACCACAGACAACCAAATGAGGGAAGAAAATGAATAAGTCTGTGTGGGTTGGAGATAGGAGGAGAACATCTCTGCCTGACCAACCTGATGGCCTTTTATAACAAAACGACTGGCTACATGGACAAAGAGAGAGCAGCAGATGTAATACACCCTGACTTTAGAGGACATGGCATTTTCATCTGGAAGATGGGAAGATATAGGCTAGAAGAACTGACTATTAGATGGGTTGAAAACTGTCTGGACAGCTGAGTTCGAAGGATAGTTATCCATGGCTCTATGCCTAGCTAGCAGCTGGTAACAAGTGGAGAACCCCAGGCTTTGATACTGGGGCCAATTTTATCCAGCATCTTCTGCATGAACCTCAGTGACGGCACAGAATGAACCCTCAGCAAATTTTCCAGTGACACCAAACTAGAGGGACATGAGCTTCAGTCCAGAGGCACCATGAGAAACTTGAGGACTGGGCCAACAGGAGCCCCAGAAGGTTCAGCAAGGAGAAGCAAGAAGTTGTACAGCGGGGGCAGGATGACCCCACATGTCTGCCTGGCCACAGGTGACAGGCTACAGAGTGCACCTGCTGAAAGGGGCCTGGGGCTTTGGTGGATGGCAACCTGAATGAGGGCCAGCAAGGGAACGGTGTGCTCTTATTGCAAACAAGGCAACCTGCACAATGGACTATGTTAGGAGGAGCACAGACAGAAGACTAAGGAGGTTATTGTTGCCTTTTGCTCAGCACTGGTGAAGCTGCACCTGAAGTACGATGTCCAGCTTTGGCCACCTACTTCAAGAGAGGCATTGAGAAACTGTGGAGGGCAGTCAAGATGTGACAAAGCTTTTGACACTGCTGCACTAACAACCTCAAAGCAAACGTGCTAATGTGGAAACCTACCTTCAGAAAGTAGCAACCGGTATTCAACTGAGCACCTCTCCTGGAGGGTGAAGGAGCATAATTTCAATATTTTCATTAACAACTTGAGCAGTACAAAAGAGATTAGATTGTCAGTATCTTCAGAGACCTGTAATTTGGAGGGAGATGCAAAGACATTCTCAGACTGGATAGACAGTAAAAAGTGAAAAAAGAACAATACCACATATGAGACAGGGACATAGTGGCAGAAACAAAGCTGAAAATGCACTAAGAGTAGTAGGTTGAAGTGAATGAGTGCCGCCAATGTAGTGTTATTACAAAAAAGACAAAGCCAATTCTGGAAATATATTAACAGGAACATCATATATAATAAAATAGGAAAATTGCACTGTTTTATGTTGCATTTATAAGAGCTCGGTTGAAATATCCAGTTTTGGGGACCAGAAATGAAAAAAGATTGGAGAGAGTCCATAAGCTTACAAGAAGACTGATAAGATGTTCAGGCACCTCCTGTTAGAAAAAGCTAAAGGATATGCAGTTACTTTCACTAAAAAGAGAAAATCTATAGGAGGCATTAATAACAATTCAATACACAGAATAATGTTTTATAGGAGAGGGTTACAGGTCTCTGCTTTTCTTTCTGTAAGTGGTCATGGACAACAAAATCCATCTCATTTGTTGAAAATAACATTTCAGTTAAATTATTAGAAAATCCTGAGTAGACATTAGGGGGACCAGAAACATCTGTGGGCACTCTACAACTGGTTACAGAAACATCCATCAGGGTGCTTTGCAAAGGCTTCATCCTGCTTCAGATCAGAAGACTGAACTAGATGATGACAGCTCCTCCAGCTCAATACTTCTGTTACCCTAGAAAACCCTCCAACAAATGATCCCAAATGGAGGTCCTCGTTTCCCCTGCCAGATACGTTTATCAGTAGAACAAAAAAAGATACAATTCAATAAATGCTCTGCTTCACTCAAGGAATCAGGCTTGATAGCCACAGCAGATTTACTATACATACCAACTTTACTAAGCACTTGCAGAGTTCTGGGTGTGAAAAAGTCAGCAGCTGACAAGTCGGGAGCTTCCTGCGTGTAACTTGCCCATTTAAAAGGTAGCACAAGTCCTCTTCTCTTGAACAGCAAGAGTCCAAAAAGGGCCTTTAGGCAGCCCTGTGTGAAACCCTAGGCAAGCCTTCTTTGAGCTGAGAAGCTGCTGCTTTGTGCCACTGTCACTCAGCGGGGCCTCCGTTGCTTCACTAGCATTTCCTCACACTCTGTCCTTCACTTACCAACTCCTGGACCACACCAGAAAAGAGCCTCCTCACCTCCAGCTCCAGCTGCAGTGTGCCACAACCAGCTCACAGAGGTCCCCTCTGCCACTACCTAGTCTTCAGTGCTCAGAGGTACATGTTAAATACACACAATATGCATTATTATTATATTTTTGACCCCAGTCAGGATGGCAGGAGGCTGCTTGCCAAGACCGCATGGCCTGAAAAGGTGAGCCTTGTGGGCCTGCTCTCCCTTAACAGCACAGAGAGAGCTCAGAGCTTCAACGGCAAAAGAAAGGGGAGGTCTCTGAGAGCCCTTTGACCCACTGGCTGTGCTTATAGCAAAGCATCTTTGCTCTTCCTGCAGGGAACATCACTCCTGGGAGGGCATGAGCCACTCAGCGCTTTGCTATGTAGCACCAAATACACCTCTATGAAGAGATGGACATAGGGAGAGGTAACGCCTGCTGACCAGGGATCGGGATCGCCCTCACAGGCTAAGAGCCAGTTGCTCTTTCTGCTAGTTTCTGTCAAGTCACATCAAGCACTACTCAGAGGTTGCTCAGTGCATTAATTCCTCCCAGCTACAAAATCGAGCATGTGTGTGCAGGGCTACTTGTAGCAGCCTCAAGCACTGAAACCCATGACCCGCCATCACATTTCTGGGCATTTCTTTTTCTTCTCGGCACTTCCATTGTACCTCACCGATGATAAGCAAATTTGACAACATGAAGCCAAATTCTGAGACCAGGTGCCCTGACTGGCAATGCTCAGGGGCTGCTGCTGCTGTTTTCCACATACTGGCCCTGAACAAGCTTCTACAAAGCATCTACTCCAGAAAAACACATACTCAGATGCAAGAGCACCAGGTGGCAGAGCCAAGCATCCCTCATCCCTCCCTCCCCGTTCAGTGAGCTTTTTCACAGTCAAGCAGCAGTCGGTCGTAGCAGGCACAGGGTCATCTGGAGGATGAAAGGTGCTCTGCTCAGTAACCACATCATCCCCTCACATCTCCATCTCTCTCTTCCAGAGACTGGAGGCAGATGATGAGTGTCCAGCCAGGTGATGTGGATGCAACTCTCTGGTCACATAATCTTTCTTTAAATCTCATTTGAGAGCTGCTTCATCTGCTGTGTTACCATACAAAAAATGAAGAGCTAAACCTATTTACGCAAGCTGAGGAGCTAGCCAAACGTTTTAAAACCAACCCAAATCTTATTGGCCAAATCTGTATACTTTCCAACCCAGGCAGCAAAACTGGAAACAAACTCTGAAGTGCTATAGGATTGCTCATTACTTAAGGGGGAAGGAAAGATAGTTCCTTTATCTAAGGACCATGCACTTCTGGGAGACATCAAATTCACATCCTTCCTGATGTGAGAAATCACAGGCACATTCTACTCCCATTTCTCCAAAGGTGCCCAGCACTTCAGAGGGCTGTGGCAATGGCTAAAAGATACCTGCGTGCTTTAAAGCACCAGGCTTATGGACTGTTGCATACTTCTACATACAGAAAAACAATAAAAAAAAGCATTTGGGGGACAGATTTTTGAAAAAGAGCCACAACAGAGGGCGAGCAACTATTTCCAGTTCCCAGTAGGGTTCATTATTGTTGGTGCAAGATGCACACAACAGGGAATAAATCTTGGTCATGTTCATGCCAAATGGTGTGAGTTTTCCCACTGACATAATGGTGCCAAGGTTCTTCCTCATGGCACAAACTTCAGAGGAGGACAGTTTGGCAACTTAGAAATTTCACACTATTTCCACAGCTTAGATGTTGTTATATGCTTTGCAAGGTAAAGTCTGTGCTACACAGCCACACCTCTGGTAATGGATTTAACCACAGCAATGACTGCTATACACACATGCTCTGGCAGAAAAGATGCTCGGTAAAAACGTAACCCAGTAAGTAATAATGGTTCAAGTAGCAACCCAGAAGGAGGAAAAATGCAGCATTTCAAAAGCACCAAACCAAGAATCAACCTGTGAAGCCATGTATTAGCTTTGCAAAGCCACAGTTAAATCTCTGATGACAAAACCCCAGTCTGACAGTGACTCAGATCTAGTTCTGCTTTACTTGAACCAAGAAATTGGGAGGTTGGAAGTTAGAACAAATTGTTTCAGTTTAGCTCTCATCAGTAATTAATTAAAATCTCTATTTGAGAAGAAGGAAGAAATTTGTGAGACAAGATGGCAGCCAACAGATACTGTTACAGTAAAATCTGTACTGGGCTGACAACACCGAATATGATGTTGCAAAGTCTGGAAGAAATTGTTTGGCATGTTTTTGTGACTGATAAGTTTATCAAGTGGATTTCTCTTAACCCTCCACACAACAAAATACTTTCATTATTTCAATGCCGCAGCTGTGAATAAGGGCTCAGATTCTAAACACAGAGCTTTTAAAATAATTTACAGGAGATGTATGCTTTACAATTTTAAGTAATGAAAGGTTTGCTCTGCAACTGTGATGGGGACAAAGGTTTTCTATTTGAAATATGACATGGCATATACCCTTATAGCTATTTAGTCTATCAATGCCTAGAATAAGATACTGCAAGACAAGCAAGTTCAGTGACGCACTCATCTCCTGTACCACTGCCTACAGCAGTTGTCCCATAACTGTCCTTCAAGGTATATAAGGAGAACTTCACCAGGGTCTTTGTGGAACAACTTTATGGGCCTGTTCAGTAAAGGAACGAGTGTTTCTTCTGCAGTGCTGCCAGTCCTCAGCTCCTATAGCATCTAGCTGGAATACAAAGACCTCAGCCCTCAGGGCAGGAGAAGGCCTTCGTGGCTACCCCACACTCATGTTGGGTAACTGAATTAGTCACAAGGCACATATAAATCAATGCATGGGCTAACATATGAATTACCAATTGTGGAGCCTTTTCCTACACAGTGTATTTCTTTTGTGTTTGAGGCAGAACACGGCCACTCCCAGATTTCATTTCTCATGCATATTTCACTCCGTTTTTCCTTCCTGCAGTATTTGTGCCATTTATCTTGTCCTATATTCACTCTCCTTTTTTTCCTACTTTTGGGAAAATCATCTAATATCCCTGTAGCATTAGTTTTTCTTTGTTAATGTCAAAAAATGTTAATCCGTGAAGACTTGCTTCCTAGATAATGTTAATTCAGCTGCCAGTTTTATAATAGGATTATGCTTTCCAGGATTTAAAAATCCCACTTGTTAGCTACAAAACAGACTTCTACTAACAGCTATAAAATCTAATTTAATCCCTATTGGCATTAACTAAATAGCTGAGGTATAATTTCTGTCTAGCTACACTTAACACCCTGCTATTGCCATAAATATATAAAATTCCCTTTGAAGTTATAAAAGAAACTGTTCAGTAGGATAAACAGGGTCTCATGAGTCCAATCATATGCTATCTCCAAGGCATAACAAATGTTGTTTACATATTGTAAGGATTTTGTGGACAGTCTATTTAAATAGATTCACCCATGTTTACATGTATTAATTTGCCCTTTTTCTCAAGAAAATGCATACTAAATTATGATCTATAATTATTCTATTTAAAAATAATTGGTTAACGAGTGGAAGATTGGGTCTGTGTGGAATCAAAGTTTAAAATGTAACCAAACAACCTGACTAAGCTGGAAGAAAATACCAATTTGTTCAACATATCCCCTTTTAACACACAATTGTATTGTGAAACCTCAGAAGATGAAGTTACCTCAAGCCTGGCATAGGAACAATCTAGTAAGAGACTGTAACAAGTAAGGAGGAAAGAATGAGCAAGTCATGGTTTATAATGATCCTAAAATGAACAGCCAGGATCTTTACAACAATTTGCTCCCAAATGAGGAACAACACAAGGATTTATGGTCTTCTGGAGCTCAGTGATCAGAAAGGAGGAAAAATATTTACAGTTCTTTTCTTCCAGTCTTGAAATAACTGGCAAGTACATTGTTCTGGAGAGGGTAGCCCTAACGCACTGCAGTGAAAGAAGGATAGCAAAAAGAGCTATTACAGTGATCCACAGTAGACAGCACTATGTTATGCAGCCATTCAGGAGTTGAAGCAGCAATCTCAGAGCAACCAAGCTGCTTTAAAGGTAGAAATTGTAGTCAAACTCAGAAAACACTAAGATTTTATTTATCCTTTCAGAAAAGATGCAAAGTGCTGATCAGACTCCACAGTCAGCTTATCACTTTCCTTATTGATAAACAAGAAGACAGATCATAATATGTGATATTTGTAGCCAAAAGGAAAGATGGGCAACCTCAACAGAGTAGCTTACATTAACATCCAGATCTGTAGTATGCTGGATTTGCAGATGTGTGCATTTGTCTTTGGAGACAGATATACAATATACTTCAATCAATGTATTTAGATGTGCTAACAACTGCACATGCTCCATACATACATAAAAACCACTGCCAAAACAGCAACTTTCAAAGGCAGCTAGATGTTTTGACTAACCAGAAATGAAGAAAAAAAAAATTGGCATGTTTTTTGCTTCTTTGCAAAAGAACTCCTTGGTTGGAAGCCCAAACTCTGGGCATGGCAATGTGTAACCCGGGGACACATTAAGAGCTTTTGTGCCCTGAGAGCCTGCTGCATACTACGTAGCCAGCAGAGCTATGCAGGTTTAGATGTGAGTAAACAAATACATGTACTTCCTAATGCTCTGTCCCTGTTTATTATGGCTTTTACCACAGGGACTAGAAAAATCACAAGAGTTGCGTATTGTGTTCTATTCTGGTATGTGAGTGCGCAATGAATTCATGGCTCTGGATGCTCTCCAGTTTCAGTAAGCCAGAGATGTGTTTTTGTAGCTATTTTGGGTACCAGCCTGTTCCATGAAAGTGTATTCTTTTGGTATATAAAGCACTGTTTAACATACAGTCTTTTCACAATTCAGAGAAGAAAGTCATTCACAGAATAGGTAAAAACCAGGGCTTTAGGCAATTGTAATCCATGTGTTTTGTCTTCTGTTGAACAGAGATAAATTACTCCACTCTAAGTTGAAGGGATGTTATGGCATGGCTTAGTTCATGGTGGAAATAAAAGGCTGGTTTTAGATGGTTCTATGTTTACCTTGGGAATGGTGTGTCCTGCAACTAGCACAGCACACATGCCTTCAATTCAATATATAGTGGTGTGTAGGAGGAAGAAGCTCAAACTCCTGAAGGGCTTAATCCTGAATCACTCATTTAGACACAAGTGTCCTTAATTAACTGTGAAATGTTATCTGAATAAGGACTGCAGAATCTGCAGCATCGTAAATATTGTGGTCTCCTGCTAACTGGACATACAGTGGAAGGAAATGAGGCTTCCGCATAGATACTGAGTGCTAGGATCCTTTTCTCTGGTCTCCAGAAGAATAATAGATGAAACCAAAGGTACAGAGGTTAAATATCATGCTTTCAGCTAACACCTGCCAAGGTTCCCAAGCCTAGCCGTGACCACACACATCCTCACCCGCAACTTCCACGTGTATAGCTATGCTGTTCTTCCATCTGGCATCAAAAATTCTTTTCTCTTACCCAGCATCCCACCACGCTTCCTTGTTTTGCTTCCTAATAATACTACTAAACCCCAGGTAAACAGGTAATGTTTAAACAGTTTGGTAAAATAAACCACAGATTTTTCCCATAATCTTCTAAGTATCTCTAAGGTTCCCCCCACTCCTCACCATCCTGGGACAGGTCCAGCTTTGATGGCACCAATGCACTGGGAAAAGTACCATGCATTTCCACCTTCCCTTACGTACCTACCTTACCTAAATCAGACCAAAGGTCCACTAGACTACTACCTTGACTGTGACTATAGAGGTACCTCGTAGAAAAGTTTATAAAAGAGCGCAAGTGCTGCATTCTCCGTGTGCCCTACCACTTCCTGATCCATGTCCCTGTTAATGGGGTCTGTAGGTTTCCTCATGCTTGGCCTGCCTCTCTGTTTTCAAAATGTGGCCCTTGCAATGGAAGAATAAGCAGGGTGGACTACTCGTTACAAGCACAATGGAGCCTTAGGTTCAAGACCAGGTTTCAAGATTAATTGCAATAGAAACTTGGACAGACAAAAGTATTCCTCTGCCTGCTCACGGCCAACAAAAAAGCAAAGGAGACCTGGAGCAAATGGTGTTGAGTGCTGAGAACCCCTGTGACTGCAATCTGGGCAGTACCTTTATGTTTTCCTCACCCCCAGTATCACTGCAGCCCTGACAACACAATCCAACGCATGGCTCTGCCTACAAACAAAAGGCTGCCCAAATTTGATCCAACAGATTGTTTCTAAGCTACATGTGTATACTGAACATTTTGTATTGGCTTGATTTTCTGTAGCACACTTGAAACTCCAAGGCTTCCTTCAAACTGAGTGCTAGATGCTCAATGGCTGTGCAGCCAGGTCCTTCCTGCTATGAAAACAGATGAAATATTGAAAACTGGTCCAGAAATGTGTAGCAACACATGACTTCTAGTCCTGTAGTTAGCCTTCAGTACCCAGGTGTGCTGATATGCTGGCAGACAGTGGACTACACACAAAGAGTTGAAGTACTGTGAATTCCAAGTCCATATATACATTAACTGTATGTTTTAAAATATTTTCCCAGGTCTATTAATTCATTCCTGCCTGAAATCCCTGTTAATACTGAGCCAAGACATTTTCCCTGAGTTTCTAGACACCATTCTGTCAGCAGTAATAGTTATATCAGAACATGTCCAAGTCAAACTTAATTGGATACATCTGAATCAGTGGAAAAGAAATAACTGGCAATTCAAAGGCTCTGCTCGAAGAGACACAGGCATTACTGATCTCATTAAGAAGAAAATTGCTGAATATTGTGATCGTCCTTATGAATCCTCAAATCTTTATGTAAGGAAGATGATTGGCTTGTAGAGTAAAACAATAGGAACAAAAACTTTTATTGTCACAGTTACCACTCAGGAGTGGCAGTTCTTCCAGGACCATGGTGGGATTAATAAGGAAATGAAAACACTTTACAACTTTCATAAAAATGTATATTCATCAGAACTCTTCAAGGATCAAAAAGGCCTTGCAGAGTTTCACTGTACAGTTCAGCTTCCCTACAATAAACCAGAGAGACTCTTGGACTCCCCAATTCCTACAGAAGAAATTTCCCATGCTACTGAGACTTTTAATAATGGCAAGCCACTGGGGAAAGCAGCATTCCCATTTTAATTTTGTGCATCTTTTGAAGAGAAGTCACCCTACTATGCGCCTGTGTACATTTAATCATTCTCTACACACTTTATCAGCAAGCCTTCTCCCTGTAGGAGGAATACAATTAGGTACAGTACTAATTTATTATAAATAAAGCAAAGACCTGGTAAAATAACCTAGTTATCAATGTTTCATGTAACTGTGCCTATGAAGTACTAGCTAACATTCTCACTATGAGCCTAGAGAAATACCTGCGGCATTGATAAATCCTAACCAACTTGGCTTTATTAAAAAAAAAAAAAGATTATCATCACATAATACAGGAAAACTGTTGATTTTAATTGAAGTAGCTAGAGATTTATGGAAACCAACTGCAGCTTTTTTCCACTGATACTGTAAAAGCCTTCAATAAGATCAATGAGGAAATGCATTTCAATAAGGAAAGCCTAGGATTTTTTTTGTATACCATGCTGACCCGTTTTATGTATTTATCTCCACCCCCAAATTTAGTTGAAGTGTTATTTTATATGCAAGAGCCTCTTCTCATCAGTGATAAGAAATAAAAAGGTCAGAAGGCCTCAGATTAGGGGAAAAATAGCAGGCAACGATACTCTCTCACCAGCTTGCTGTTTTTTCTGACCCCAGGATCAGATCACTAGAGAGATGGAGGAGGCATTCTCATGGGGAGAAATCTCCATAAAATCAGCATGTATGCGGATGATCTGCTCTTAACTGTAATGAACCCAGAGTCATCTCTTACGTATGCGTTATTCATAATGGAACAGTTTGAAAAGTGGTCAGGCTTTAATCCTATTTTTAAAAACAGATGATTCAAAAGAATTAATTGAATTTTTTTCTTCTTCCGTGGCACAGCACAGCGATGATCTTTTAAGTGGCTGCTACAAGACAGTAAGTAGGAACAAATTTATGCTATGACCCTAAGAGACCATGCTGCGGAAGCACAAAATAGGTCCTTCCCTATCCATCCTCTTAGCCAAACTGAACTTCCCCTCACTGCTGAGGGGAGCAGGGACAACAGAAGAGGCTCAGGGCTGCTGTTTCCCTTCTTGAGGAAGGGATGCAAGGAAAGGACAGAGCTGAGGCTTCCTCTTCCCCAGCTTCTGTTGCCCAAGTGCTGGAGGAGAGAGCAACTTCTTTCTAAAAGACACAAAGCGATAGTCACGATTCACAGCAAAAAGGGCTTAGGAACGTAAACATTGCTTTACAGTGCAGCCCTGAATATTAATAAATTTTATTGGATGTACGAGATCTATTTAGTTCCAGAGGAACAACAATAAAATTTCATATCTTCAAGTGTTTCATGTCAGAGGACCCCACAGACATTTCCCAGCCATATGTCCACTCCAAGGGATTGCTTTTACACCTCTGATACAAAAAAATGGGGGGGGGGGGGGAGGGGGGAAGGGAGGGAGGGAAGATGGGGTTTTGGGGTTTTGTTTTGATTTCTGATTATAACACTGGTATTCCCCATGGAAAGAAAAGGCTGAACCCTAGCCCCTTCAAAATGTGCCTGAGATAACTTCCAAAGGTCATCTTTGAAAGGACTGTGCCCTGGCTGGCCTGATGGCACACTAAAGAGAGCTACAGAGTAAGGCGCCGTGTATCCCAATTATTCAAAACCATCCTACTGTCCTCAGTGAAGATAAAGCCACTAATAGCACTGGATCAGAGTAATCAAAACGCTCTGAAACTCTTGTCAAGGACTCAGGAAGAGGCAGAACACTACAGCAGCAGCTCCAACTGGTCTCTTGCTAGGCTGACCTGACAGCTAACACCTCCTGGACGCTCTGAAGAATAGCAGCACTGAAGACAGGATCCTGCTGAAAAAAAACGCTGTTCTAGAAAACTCTCTTGTAAGGGTGGTAACCTTACAAGACCCATGGGAACTAATAACGAAGTCGCAGCCCACTCTGCCCTTGGAATATGAAAGCACTGGCATGGAAATCTTCCTTTCTCCAACAGGAGAAGGAAACTTTTCCACCTGATGATAGGTTCACCTGGCATGGAAGCACGGTGAGTAATGTAGCTCTACAGAGAAAGCTACACCAGGGAGTGCTGGCTTGGCTGAGAGCCCTCGAGATATCTTCAGACAGCTCAGCGCCTACACAGAGACCTCGTAATGGCATAACACGTGATTCAGCTTACTGGCTTATGTGACTTGGTCAAGCACGTTGATGCAGCCTTCTTTTTAAATTTTTTATTCTTTCAATTGTAAAAAATATTTAGGCCCTCTCCTGCAAAGAGCTAAAATAGATATAGGCTATTTTTGTACCATTTCACAAAAAGTCTCTACAGGGTGATGCATTTGCAACATATCAACACTGCAATCTGTATTATTTCTAATTTTATAGTTTTATAATTTCTATTTGAACTGTTCACTTAATAATATCGCCAAGCAAGCCATTCTGAGTAATTTCCTTAAAATGTATAGCAACACTGGAGAAACTTTACGTGTACGTCAGTGGGGAAGAGCTCCTCTTCATCTGTGAATAGTAGCTCAGGGAAAGTAATTTCCCTTTAGCAGTATTCAATTCTCCCCCCCACCAAAACCTAATATCTGTTGTAGAAATTCCCAATTTCTTACAGAGTCAGACACCTGGAGAGGCAGCCGACAGTCCACACCGTGTGACATTATGCATTTGAACCTCTGAAAACAGCGTGTTGACCCCCAGACAAGATTTGAGGTCAGCATGACTAGTAGGCTATGTTCAGCAAGACTAAAGCTAACTTTGTAAAAGAAGGCTGAAATTTTTAGCAACCCTGGGATATCTTCCTATCATCTTCCCTGTTCTGAATTTTTGAAGACTTCCTACAGCTCTGTCCAGTCCCAAAGTGGTTGCAAAAGCCCCATGTGTCCTACTCACATCAGGATCAGCTCTCACCGTACTTGCAGGCTTAGTATTCAGCATACTGTAACTTTGCTTTTTAGTAATTTCTCCCACTCAGAAAATTCACTGAGAAATTTTCTCCTTGTGAACTTCTTGCTGCAAGGTGTTTTTTTTTGTCATTTAGTCAACATATCAACTAGAAAAAAAGATTGAAAAGAAGGAGAAGTCAACAGATGATACCTGAAATCACGGTCAGTGTTGTAAGGTAAGTAGAAGGTAAGAAATGCAGGCACCAAAAATGGTATGCAGATTAGGGTATGGATATGGGCTCCCCTCTTCTGGTGCTCTTTGCGAGCCATTACAAAACATAATTGTGGGGGGAGGGCTCAGGGGAGGAAATCTTCCAAAGTTTCTTTGAGAGAAAATATTGTATAGAAAATAGTTAATGATTTTTTAATTTACAACTGCTGCTTCAAAAGCAGCTACTGCAACCAGATGCAGTTTTGCAAATGTTACCAGCTTTGGTTATAGGAAGCTCATCTACCTCGTTTCCCTCTAAATAAACAACCAGAGCTGCTGACATTCCAGGTTCTTGATCTCTCCAAATCTAACTTAATCCTAATACAAACCACAGAACGTCTTCTTAAAATAGACTTGTTAAGATGTGGTTCAAACTTGCTGCTTGGACTTGATGCAAGTGAAGGCCTTCTGTAGACAGGTAAGTTTGGCCCAAGGCACTGTGAACCTTCAACCAGGTCCTGATTTTCCCAAAACCCAACATTTTGGCAGCAGTTTCAAGAAAATCCATAAG